>NC_056728.1:192089877-192392377 GCF_019279795.1 Protopterus annectens | reverse complement strand
ATAAAGCTAAGTCTATGCAAACTGCTACAGACTTCTTACAAGTGCAGACACCAAGATTCAGTAGACACTGGCCTACAAAAAACTGGTCCTTTCCTGTGTCAGACAGAACCCAAAGGGGCAAATCCAGACACCCTAAAGGTTCCAGATACCAGGCGCAAGATTCATACAGGTCAAGGGAATGAGGTGCTTCCACCTCCAAATCTGGAGGAGATAAAGCGCAGACCTACAGAAAGCAATCCCAATGACTTCCCTCTACCTACACCAAGCATTTATCTTTTGGCAGCACCCATAGTGGGAAAATTTAGCACTTTCTGCTCAAAACTGGCAGTTGTTAACCCAGGACAAGTGGGTACTAAACATCGTATCACAGGGATACAGATTTCATTTCCACACTCTGCCAATGGTTGGCCAGATCTGCCAAAAAATCAATGGGCAGAGGCACAGAAACAGGTTACATCCCTCATGGATATGGGGGCATTCAGACAGTACCAGAACAGGAAAAAGGACAAGGTTTTTACTCGACTGTTCTTGATACCCAGAAAGGACAAGGCCTAGCGGCCAATACTGGATTTATCGATTTTGAACACATACCTGGACATTCCAAAATTAAAAATGCTGACTTTGCAGCAGCTTCTGCCCATGCTGGGTAAGAATGCTTGGCTGGTAACAGACCCAAAAGAGGCATACCTGCATGTCCCAATAAGACAATCGTGCCTGGCACCAGTAACTGCATTTTACAGACAAAAAAGTATACAAATATATCCTTAATTGGACGATTGTCTCATTCAAGCAGAGAACAAAGGACACTCTTCTTCGACACCTGATGTTTATGAAAAGGCTTCTAACATGCCTAGGGTACACAATAAACGAAAAGAAATCACAACTGGTACCCTCTCAAAAGATAACATTCCTGGGTGCAAGCTTGAATACAACTGCCCAGATGTCTTACCTCACACCAGACTAACAGAGGCAACTGACTGCTTACTTCAAATGGATGGCACCCAAAACCCAGTTATTTGCAAGACAAATTCTGCAGGCTCTGGGCTTCATGGCATCCTGCATCCTACTGATTCCATATGCAAGACTGCATATGAGGAAACTTCAGTGGTACCTAAAAAGTTTATAGAGTCAACATTCTCGCAGTCTGGAAGCAATGATTCCTCTCATTCCCTGCCTACAACAGGAGTTTCTATAGTGGGCAAAGGCATGTCACCAAAACATGGGACGGACCTTCACTCCCCCCCCGCCAGACGAACCTTAACAGACACATCGGATTATGCCTGGGGGGCCCACATGGCAGGAAGATGCATTCAGGGCATATGGACCCCAAAACAAATGCATCTACATATCAACCAGAAAGAGATGCTAGCTGTTCAAAATGCCCTAACAGCCTTCAGGGACTTAATTCGTCCAGGACAACTACTGATAAAGACTGACAACACCACAGTCATGTGGTATATAAACAAGCAAGGGGGCACACACTCATACCCCCTTTGCAGATTAGCCATGGCACTGTGGGACACAACTTTGACCTACCAAATACTACTTCATGCTCAATTCCTGCCAGGAAAACAAAATAACACTGGCAGATGATTTAAGCAGAAACCTTATGGATCCTCACAAGTGGAAACTAAATCCACAAGTCTTCAGCATGATAACAGAGAAATGGGGGAGCCCAGACATAGATCTATTTGCCTCTCCTCAAAATTATCATTTGGAAAGATTCTGCGCAAGGACTTATCACAGACATGCATGGAAAGTGGACGCCCTATCCTTCAGCTGGAAAAACCTATCGGTTTACGCCTTTCCTCCTCTGCCTTTTCTCCCCAACGTCCTCATAAAAGTCAGACATGAGAAACCAAAGATGATACTAATTGCCCCGGACTGGCCCCGCCAGTAGTGGTACCCAATTCTAAGGAACTTGTCTCAATACCCAGCTTGGACCTTACCTCAAAGACCTCAACTACTGTCTCAGCAAAACACTACGGTCCCAGATCCTGCACAATCAACTACAGACACTGAACCTGACAGCATGGCTGATCATGTAGTTATACAAACAACACCTCTCAGTAAAGCTGTGATGGATGTCATTTTAGAAGCCAGAAGGCCTAGTACTAGAAAATCTTATGCTGACAAATGGAAGAGATTCTGTGCTTGGAATCAAGCACAGGGAACTGATACAGCAGAACCAAATATTTGTCAGATATTACAATACTTAACTGAGATGCTTGACAAAGGCCTATCAATTAAAATCCATGCCTCTGCCATTTTGGCTCATTACAATACAGAGCCACCAATTTTTTCTCATCCTTTACTAAAGCAGTATCTTACTGGAGCCAAAAATTTAAGGCCTCCTAGATAATCACCTTTACCTTCATGGGACCTCAATTATGTGTTGGAAAAGCTCACCCTGCATCCATTTGAACCAGCTGATACTGCTGATATAAAGTTCATATCATGGAAAACAGCTCTGCAAATAGCAATTACTGCAGCAAGAAGAGTATTAGAGCTAAAGGCCCTCATGGCTATAGAGCCTTTTATCATATTTTACCTAGACAGGGTGTCTCTGAGGACAAATCCTACTTTTATGCCTAAGGTGGTTTCCAGTGTGGCTCTTAACCAAACAATTAATCTGCCAACCTTTTATCCAAATCCGCAGAACAAGGGGGAGAGAATTCTGCATTCCTTGGATGTACACAGGCAGCTAAGATTCTACTTGAGCAGGACTAAAGCTCTAAGAAAAACTGAGCAATTACTAGTGTCATATGCTGCAGGATCAGAAGGAAAGACTATTACGAAGCAGACAATTGCTAAGTAGATATGCCACAGTATCCGTTTCTGCTACTTACACCATGGTAAACCTGTGCCCAAGGGCATTAGGTCTCATTCCACCAGAGCTGCAGCTACTTCAGCAGCCTTTCTCAGAGGAGTACAAACCAAAGACATTCTAGAGTCTGCTACTTGAAGTTCTGTTCACACCTTTACAAAGGATTATCATTTGCCTCTCTACTCTAAGTCCAGGGCAGGCTTTGCCACTGCAGTGCTGCATGGCCTTATAGCCGCACCTAATGCTGTTTAGCTCCAGCCTCCCAACTATAGCTTTGGGATTCTACCCAAATGTAATGACTGCAACAGTGAAACACAAAGAACATAGTACAGTTGTGTACACTTACCATAAATGTAGATGTTCGAGTGTATTCACTGTTGCAGTATCGGGGGCAAGAAAAGCTATAGAAAATGTTGTCAGCTGCATGTTTTATACCCCTGACGTCATGGAAGAGAAGACAGCAACCGACGCAGGACCTAAGACTTTGGAATTCAGGCCGACTGAGGGCAACATGCCAGCAGATTACCCAAATGTAATGACTGCAACAGTGAATACACTCTAACATCTACATTTATGGTAAGTGTACACAACTGTACTTTTCTTCTGATGCCTCACCAGAACACCCAACTAAAGGAGGTCCCTAGGAAGAAGTGAAAGAGGAAGCACTTACTCTCCACAAGAGTAAGTCACGAAGGATACAGACTTTCATGATGATGAAGAGTCTCCATGATCACCTCCAAAAGATGCCTCATTTGGAGACATCCTTGAGATCCTAAAACAGAGAGGTGGTTGGATCCACAGCAACACTTCATCTGAGGTGTTGGCACTCCTAGAAGTTTTCAGTACTGACCTATCTACATCCTGGGTATCTCCTCCTGCTGAGCAGCCCATTGAGTTGGTCTTTCCACTCCTGTGGAAGAAAGCTGACACAGTTGAACCCATGCCCAGAACATCAGTAAAGATTCTGTCACCACCTTCGAGGAAAGAGTTATCTGCTAAAGGGGTACCTGTTAATGCTGTGGTCATGGCGGTGGCCAACAGAAAGCAAATTACCAAACCGAGTTCTACTGTTCATCTTCCTAACAGGGACTCTAACATGATGGACAGGTTTGGGAAGCATGTCTATACTTCAGCCACCTTCACCCTAAGGTCTCTGAATTATTTGGCAGATTTTACTAGGTTGCAGAGGGATTTTATCAAGGAACTGTCAAATGCCCTCTCAGGATCCATGTCTGCAGTGGTCTAAGCGTCCATGACTTCTCAGTCTGCTACCCTGCAATCTGTTTTGAATTCATCCATGATGCTGATTTCCCATGTAGTCGAAGGATCCTCAAGGGCTGTGGGTTCAGGTGACATGCCTGGATGCATTTGTGATTTTTCAGAGCCCTTCAAGTCGTTTATCAGTGCTCCTTTTGATGCACTTCCTTGTTTGGCCTCACAGTCAAAAACTTTATTCAGGTGTAAAAAGGATGGAGAGACCATGTCTGCAGTGGGCGTATGTTTTTTGATCGCTCAGCGATAGTTTTCAAGGAATCAGCAAGGTGGTCGAATGATGTGATTCAGGAAATCCCAGGGTCCCTTCCAGGATACATGTGGAGGAACTTCCCCAGGGGCATAGGAGTGAACTCCAATGGTTGACTTCATCCCCACAACAGAGGCGGTCCACAAAACCAGGTGTCCAGAGATTCTATCTTTGACTGACCTTATCCGCGCTTCTGAAAGGAGGCCCAACTGTTCACCTCTGGAGGCAGTCGGGGGTTAATTATCTGTGCAGCAGAGAGCCTGGCTAGATATAAAAGAAACGTGGTGCAGAGTATTTTCAGAGGTTATATAATTCCCTTTTCCCTTCCGCCTCCATTCTTAAGGAAAATCCCCGGTGTTCCACACTAAGGGAAGAAGCAGCAATTCAAATACAAATGTCGCTAGAAAATGAGTTGTCCAAGAGGTCCCACCACACCAGATAGAATATTACTCAAGGTTCTTTGCAGTGCCGAAGAAAACGAGGACTGAAGACCAGTTTTGGATCTCAGCACCAGGTGGTGGATTCATTCAGATCAGGTTGTACAAGGTCGCCTATTCATCTCCCCTCAGCCCAAGGCCATAGTGACCATGGACGCTTCTCAGCTGGACTGGGAGGGACGCATTTTCTGGGGAAGGCCATCCATGGCACTTGGACCCCCCCAAAGATTCCATTTTGCATATCAGTGTTCTAGAAGTGAGAGCAGTAATTTTAGTGTTGCAGGCCTTCCAGGATGCTTTCCAGTTGGGGTCAGTTGCAATTCAAACAGACAATGTTTCTAGTTTGGTACATCAACAAGCAAGGACGGACCAGATCCTTATCCTTTGTGTTGTGAAGTGTTCAGAGTGTGGCAATGGGCGATCTTATCCAGTGGCTTTCTGTTAGCAATGCACATTCTGGGGAAGTCCAGTGGGATAACAGAGAAACTGAGCAGGTGCCTTCTACCTCATGAGTGGTCTCTCAACAACAAAGTGGCGGAAATGATTTTTCAGTAGTGGAATCAGCCTTGCTATGATATTTTTACTTCTCCCCTAAGTAACAAATGCAGAACGCTATTTTGCCCTAATCCACCCCACCCCCCATGGGGGGGGATAACCGAGAGATGGTGTACTTCACGATTGGTCCCCAGGTCTACTTATGCCTACCCACCAATCCCATTGATTCTGAAATTTCTGCAGAAATCTGCCATGTTGAGCAGCAAAGTCACACACATTGCACCTTACTGGCCTCAACAGATTCCCCTGCCTTTGGCCTCACTTACTTTACCAATCTTGAATTCCGGATTGAACTCCAGACCTCCTTTCTCACCCCAGCATGCATGAATCTATCCTGACGTTTCAAACCTCAGGCTGACCGCCTGGTTTCTCCAGTTCTGTTGATAGCCAGACAACTGATGCTGACCTTACCTGTCTGATGTTATACTTTTGTCTTCTCAAAAACTTTCAACTCGAAAAATCTCCAAGTAAATAGAAAAGATTTGTTTTCTGGGCAAAACAAAATCATGTTGAACCTTTTTCAGTCCCAGTACATAACATACTTGAGTTTTTAGCCCTACTTTTCAAAGAAGGGACTAGTTCTTTAACCATTCAAGTTCAATTAGCAGCAATTTCAAACTTTCACATGGGATTTGAATGTTCTTCAGTAGCCTCTCTCAAGTTGTGCAGAGCTTACTTGCAAGGCACTCTCCTTTTAAGACCACTGTTTAAGGACCCTACTCTCCATTTAAACCAGTAGGTAAATGTGATCTTAAATATCTTACTTGGAAAACTATTTTGCCAGTGGCCATTACCTCTGCTAGATGAATTTCAGAGATTTAAACATTATCTTCAAAACCTCCATTCTTGTTCTTTCACAAAGATAGAGCGACGTTACGAACAAATGCCTCCTTCCTTCCCAAAGTGGTGTTAGAATCTAATATCAATCAATCCATTAATTTGCCAGTATTCTTTCCTAATTTTGCTAGCAAGGGCGAATACATGTTACATTTATTTGGATGTTCAGAGACAATTACGTTTTTACCTTCATAGAACAAAAAACATAACAAAAACAGATAACATTTTTTTTCTTTGCAGAATTAAAATTTGGAAAACCAGTTGTCAAAGTAACTTTAGCCAGATGGATAACTAATTGCATTTCATTTATTTGTTTATTTATAACAAATTGGGTATCGCCTTCCAGGCCCATTCAACTAGATCCATGGCAGCTTCTTCAGTTTTCCTATCCAGAACATCCATGAATGACATATGTGCAGCAGCAACTTGGGCTACTCCTCATACCTTTATTAGTCATTACAAATCTGATCTGGTTTCCATGGCTAGAGTATTTGGTTCAACTGTGCTAAGTAGTATCCTTCCTCCGAGTCCACCTCGGATTATAGGTAGCTGGGAACCATGTCCCATCAGTTGAGGATAGGATGAAAATTGACATAATCAGGTAAAGAAGTTATGTACTTACCGTCTGTGTTGTCCATTTTCCTTCTTCCTCAAATTCTCGCCCACCATTCCCATCCTGTATATTAACAAATTTTTGGATGAATGAACCATTAGAGGAACATCACTGTCCTTTATACTGAACTCCAGATATAGTTTTCTCCTGTATGTTCATAGAATCGTAGGAGAATACTAGGCTGTCAACTTGGAGGTCATTTTATGCCTAGCCCTTTCATCCCAATGTAATGCCATAGAAATGCTAGTCATTACCCAAAACTGCATTTTGTGATCACTGCCTATATCAATGAGGGTTGAGGGCTCTATCCCCTGTAAGAGGACCTGCTCTTCAGATATGTAGTGTGGAGGAAGGGGGAGTTTGGGGGAAGGTTTTGTTATAAGTTAGGAGGGGAGAAGGGAGTGAAATTTTTGCCAGACCTATCCGGTAGCAGGTTTGCAATCTCTGTGGGGTCAGCATGCACCTCTTTGGCCCTCTTCAAAAGGAACCTTAATTGGATGAGAGAAAGGAAATTCACCCCGGGAATCACATAATTCGCCCTGCTAGACAGGAGTCCAGGGAAGTAAATAGTGTGGGAAGAAATAGCCAGGGAGTTGTTATGGCTAGGCTTGTATAGGCCCTAGGGCCGATAGCCTAGTACCAACCTATGAACCTATTTCCCACTTGTTGGTGGGATAATTGAAATCCCCCATAACCAGTGTGTTCAGTCTCCAGTTTGGTCAAGTAGGCTTCATGGGTTCTGTTGACCCATGGAGGAGGATCTGTAACTGGCTATGATTTAAATGGTGGTCTTACCCACTGTAACATGGACCTGGAGTAACTCCATGGAGTTGTTTAGTCTAACTTGATGGGAGGTGAATTTATCTGTAATATAGATTGAAACACCACCTCCTTTGATTTTCATACATTCATTTTGCATTCTAAAGGTGTGGAAGGCATTGTAGCCTTGCAAGCTCATAGGTACTCTCTAAGGCCTTGAACCAGGTTTCTGTGACTGCACAGACATCTACATCTTCTAATGATGGAAGTACTTTCAGGGAGTGCAGCTTTTGGTTTAAACTCCTAGCATTTAGAATGACCCTTATTTTGTTCTGATGGGTTAATTTTGCGTTGGTAATGTTGTTTTTGAGACCTTGCCTTAAAAAGACACTAAGGGGGAGACAAGGGCCTTTGCCAGCAGCTGAAAGCCTAGAGGTGCCAGGTGCAAACCATCTCTGGTAAAGCAACACTGTTTGTCGACCAAGGTCTGTTACAAGTGGCGTCCCCAGGGCGCAGTCCTGGGACCCCTCCTGTTCGGTTTATACTTCTCAGAGGTACAGGCAAGCACAGGACGACTATGGCTGACAAAGTTCGCAGACGACTGGGGGCCATAATTGACTCTCCGGCTGATGTACATCCTTCAGAAGGGTCTCACTGAGACAGATACCCAGTGTCAAAATCATGGCCTCAAGCTAAATGCCAAAAAGTGCATGGTCGTCCCCTTTGGAAAAAAGAAAGCACCCGCGAACTACCACATACATGGTAGTCCCCTAAATACAGAAAATGTAATAAGGGATCTGGGGACCCAAGTAGATAGTAATCACTTCTTTGATAATCATATTGCCAAGGCGGTTAGAAAATCCTTCTATGTGGCCCACCTAATCACAAAAGGGTTCGCATCTAGAACAAAAGAGGTTATTGGACCCATCTACTCATCACTCATCAGACCCATCATAGAGTACAATGCCCCATTTGGGATGTACCTTACAAGACACCTGCAACAGCTGTACCTCACCAAGAGGATTACTGGCCTCAAACAGATGCCCTATGCAGCCCAACTGAAGAAACTCCAGCTGTACTCAGTTGCATACCGCTTACTCAGAGGTGAACTCTGCCTGACATGCAAGGCCATGTCCAACCCAGACTTGATGGACATGCTCCACCTAAAAAAAACAAATCCCCGAGAGCCACATGCTGTAGGGATCTAAACCTCACCACAAAGATAAATAGGATGTGCTGGAGGGATCGATTCATGTCCCAGAGACTCTGCATGCTTTGGAACAGGATTCCAATCTACATTAGGCAGAGCCCCTCACTAACACTCTTCAAGAAAAACCCTGATGAGTGGATGGGAAACAGAAAATTTACCCCAGGGATCACTGCAGTGGCTGTGCTGGACAGAGGCACAGGGAAACTAATGGCTCTGCTGGACAGAGGCACAGGGAACTAATCTAAGGGGGCAGCGAAAGTCAACACATTCTGGCTAGGCTTATAGATGCCCTCGGGCAGATAGCCTAGTTCTTACCTATGAACTTATGGCTTCCCAGGCTGACAGGAACTTGATCTCCTTTGAAAACACCAAAAACTGAGCCAGTTATTGAAATCAATTATTTTTTGTTTATACTGTGACACCATTCTAGGTGAGGATAGCATGCTGCTCAAGGCTAGGGACATACCTGCCTGGGACCCATACTCAGAGAGCTCAATCATGTCTCTCTTCGTATAGTCCAGTGAGATACATCTTAGGTCATCACACCAAGGTGAACTATGACCGAGTCATAATGGTAATTGTTGCTGAGAGTCCTAAGTGCATGCATGATCTGATGAATCCTGACAGTGGATAGGCAGCTGACCGTGACTTTCTCCTTGTCCAACCTGGTGAATGGAACATCCGTGTGTCTCACTATTGAATCTGCAATGACAAGAAAATGTGTTTTTTTGAGTGTTACGCCTTACTGGCTTGGTGGCTGAGACACTGGTGTTGCTGTGTGTCATGGGTGTTGTGGGGACTGTGTTAGTTGTAGCAGTTTTTTGAGAGAACCTCCGCGTGTGTGAATTTACGTGTTTTTATTGGTATGTGTATGAGTAGTGGTACTATGAGCATATGTAATGGTGAGCGAGTTGACAACCTTTTCCATGTTACTATTTTGAGTGAGAGAGCATGGATTTTAGATTCTTGGTGTAAATGCCTCTCTTCCACTCTGTACTAGAGTGTGTTATTAGTTAAAGGGTTGTCTGTGTACATGAGGCGATTGTTACACTGCCTGAAGAGGCCCAAGTCAACAAGGTTGGCAGGAGAAACGAGAGTAGTCCAACTGTCCATAATACTAGGTTGAAGACTATTGTCACTAGGGGGTGGCTATTCAGAATCTATCATAGAGGAGCATATTTGTTGAATTTAACTGTCTGGCTTTGGTGCGGCACACAATGTGCATGCATTTCTCTCTGGTAGTAAATCAGCCAGTAATGTCTGAGGTAGCTTAGGGTTGGTGAATTATGAATAAGGGAAGGAGCTTGAGAGGCAGAATTGGATCTGAAGATTGGATCTGAACTCCCCAATTGTGGAAGAATGAAAATAGACAACACAGATGGAATGGTGTGATAAGTACATAACTTCTTTTTTCCCCTGAACTGAAGAGATGTGGTACAATGGGTATACCTCATTCCTCTCCCATTCGTCCTGTACTCCCAGCCTTAAAGGGTGTGTTTAATGCTGCTTGTATGTATCCTATTACCCAGCCATCAGTTCCTAAAGAAGCAGATAGGTTATATACCATAGGTATATATGTAGAAGTAATTTTTTTTTTTTTCATTTGCACAGCCTGAGGGAATTTACTTCCACTCTTACTGCAGAAGGCTTTTTTTTTTAAATTAAACTCTCTCTTCCCTTTCTCAAGTTTCTAAATATGCTTTTAAGAGTGTGCATGATTGTTGAAGATACTGTGCCTAGGGCCACTGTTACATTGTTGAGAAGATATGACTGAGTACATAACCAAAAGTTTTCTAATGATGTAGTCTGAAATCTTGGATTCCACTTTGGATAAGGAGGCAATGTTTGGCTCTTGTACTACCCAGGTTGTCAAACAATGATGAAAACAGAAGATTAATTCAGGGAATTTCTATGGTATTTCATTTATCCCAATACAAATCTCCCTTTTACACGCGCAAAAGAAAGTAACAAAACCATTGCTTTTTAATTTTCATTCATTCCTTACTGATGGATGTCTGTTCCATCCTCGGAACCAAGTCAAGCTGGTAACAAGCTTGTGCCAGCCAAAAATCTTTCGAGCTAAGCTTTTACCCACAATGCCCCTCTCCTTGTCAGATCTCATTTGCCGCGTAGCCATAAAGCCATGTCAAGCCAGCTCTCAGCTAAGTGCGTAGTCTTTTTGATATGTTTGTTTTTGTATTTTTAGCCTTAATTTTCATTTACTGAATAGATCGCTAGTTTTTTTTCTCACTCTTAAATATCCCTTTCTATATTTTTCTTTCAAATACATTTTGGTAATCCCTGGTGCCATTGTTGGTATGTCCCTTTCCCTTTACCCTCTGTGGTAATCTTGGTTACCATTGCTGGTATTTCTCCCCTTCTCTTCACTTTCCTACTTTAAAAAAAAAAAAAAAAAAACTTTCCTGTTTATATATTTTCTGTGTCGTTGGATACTTATGTTTTGAAAGGATATCTGACAAAAAAGGAGCATTGGGTTTTAAACAATGCAACAAGTATAGTCACAAAATACCTAGTAGTGATACCCATGCTTCCTGTGTATATTGTTTGGGAGTTCCCCATATTTTCTGTACAGCCACCTTGCTCTGTTTGTCTGGGGTTCGGTTCACAAACTCTTAATGAGAAGGAGAACAAATTGATCTTGAAGGGCCTCATTAAGACCGCCTTCTCAGAGGCTTTCTCTGCATCGGAGGGCTCACCACATCCCAAGAAAGAACACAGAGAGCATAAAAAGAGACTGCGTTCGGTTCCTTCTTCACCCTCCACTGATAGCAAGCAGGAACTGAGACCAAAAATACCAAATATTACGACTTTAGCACCAGAGTCAAAACCCGCTTCTTTGGCACAGTCCTCGGTACCATCAACCATCACCTTATCGACTGTGCCGAGTTCGGTGCCAAGTACTACGGCACCGACCCTGCCTAAATTACAAATCCTGACATCCATACCAGTTACGGCACCTGTTTCATCCACAGCACCGACCTTACCCAGAGTTTGAACACCTCCTACTACACAAGTCTCCAAACTCAAGACATTGGTGCCATTAGACCATGCTGCACGGACCCGGTACTCCTCTTCAGTGGGCCCTTTTCTGGGACAGCAATTTAGCCCCTTTTTAGAAAGGCCAGCATCACCATCGGGGATATCCACAAGACTCTATCAGCAGCCTCTCAGACGTGGTGCATCTTGTGGACCAGCTGCTGACGACCAGAGGAATTGCTACACCTTCTAAGACCACATTCCCCTTTGGACTTGGGAATTTATCTCCACGGACTCCAGCTTACTCTCCTCCTTTGACCTCTTTGCAGGCTTTAAAATATTCCGCTCAGACACCTTTTTTGGTTCCCACTCCGGTTCGACTCTCAGCTAGAGTGTCTTCTGTGTGGAGACTTGCGTGAATGGGCGTACCTTCGTTGAAGGTTGTGCGTTAGGGCTGGCAACTCAGCATGTAAAAATCAACTGCCAATCATTAGCGGACCGGAGTTCCGCTGTGGCGACCCCTAACCGGGAAAAGCCAAAAGACACAACAACTCTGGTGCCACTAGTGGATCTCACTGTGGACCTGGAGCAGTCCCTTTGGCCTTCGACTCATTTGGAGCTGGGTCATCCTTAGGTTCAGGACTGGTCTGCAGGCACGGCTCTGAGTAATATTTCTTGTTGAAAATTGATTTTCTTTCAAAATTATCATAAACTCCATAGTAGCAGTATTAGGTGGAATATAAGTAATGTGCCAGTGTATCTCTCTCCCTAGCCAGTAGCCCGTTGCTACCACAAGTTTGCCATTATTATCTTTCTTCCCCTCCTCTTTTATTATTGGAGCTCCTTTAGCAGTTGGTATAAGTACTCCCTGTGTCCTTTGTCCCTAATATTCTGCTGGATAGCCATCCTGAAATCCTTTCTTTATCAAATTCAGATGCTCTCTCCTTTTGAAATGTCTCTGTAGCATTGCTATTTGCACTCTGCATTTCTTAATATAATTCAGTACTCTCACCTTTTTGTGTCTGTACATGTGAGGACATTATCATTTCAAAATGACAGCTTTTTTAAATGTGTATTTCCAGGTGGTGTTACATACACCCACTGTTGTCTAGCAGGTTGAACATTTATACATTTGCTTCTGGTAATCTCCATTTGAACCTGTGTCACATTTTACAAGACTTTTTTTTTTTTTTTTTTTTTTTTAACTAAAAACCATCAATTAAAAATTAAGCATACCCCCAGAACATCTCTATGTAACTTAAAACAAATACACAACTGTGAACATCTTCAAATAATTACATTTAACCCTCTTGGCAGGAACAATTGTCCAAAATCCACAGTTGCACCCACAGGCATCATCTAACCTAAAATTATGGTTATCCATGTTAAGACGCATGTTACAGCTTGTGCTCCAGTTACATTAATTGTTGTCTTTTCTTTTCTAGCTTGCCTTTGTACCTTTTAATTTTATTATTTCCTCTTCAGAAAATGCCCAGACCTCTTGATTTATTGCTTGGACCTGTAGTTGCTTATCTCCATGGAGACATAAGAACAGAATGTACAGCTACCCTCAGCTGTAAACTTCTCAACTTGCACTAAACATTTATTTTTGAAGGAAAACTTTCAATTGCATTCAGAGTGTTCAGTTATTTTAAAAGCCCACAAGTTTACACATACACATATTAGATTAAGCCAAGGGTATTAATCCAGATAGTCACCATTGCAAAAGTAAAAGAAAGTCTAAATTGTATGTATATTATAATCCTTGCACATTTACACCCCATTCCTCACCTTAACAGCCCAAGATTACAGCATATTAACTTAAATATGCCTTTGCCCAGGCTTTTAACTGTAGTATCTTTATCACATATGGCAATCACTGAAAATGCTTTACTGTATGACATGCAGTTTATATCATGAAATGTTTTATACAGATATTACTAAGAACAAAAATTATTTTACTTGGTTACTTTTTTCCCCTTTAGTGCCCTTCTAAACACTAATGATATAAAGTGAGGTATATGCCTTTCAGTCCCCTCACAAGTTTAGCAAAGATCAACAAAAGTCTGCTCCTCCTCAGTCACGTTTGTTGTAAAGCCATACTTCACAAATGTGATTGCTTTATAGCTTCACATTTATTTACTAATTTTAAATGTTACTGCTGCTGGTCCTCTTCCTGTTGATCTCCATCTTCTAATCACAGACACCAGTTCAGGTCCAAGTTGCTCCAGATTCTTCTGGTCAGTGCCTGTGCTTCTCTCTCAAGCATTTTCCTTTGGAACATTGGAAAAAGATTTTAGTAAAGCAAAGTCTCTCTATGAACTTTATTATCAGAAGAATGAGAAGCAGAATCCCCGTTTGTTGGCTCACTTTTTGTTGGACAACTTTTGTATTTCCTTGTTAGCCTGTTCTATGTCATAAAAAATGACTGATTCTGCAGAAAAAAAATATTCTGAAGACAACTGAATACAGCAGTCTAAATCTCACAGCTGCCTCTCAAGGTTCCTTGATTGCTGGGACAAAATTTACTTCTCGTCTTCGTGGTGTACCGTGAGTAATCATTTTCCACAAACACACCGTCTCCAGTTTTTAATACTTGCTCTTCTGCAACAGTTTTGTTAGGATTAGCTCTTTCTGCTGGTAAAAAGCTGTGGTGGTGCAGCGGTAGCATTGTTGCCTCACAGCAAGAGGTTCTTCCGTTCGATCCTTGGCTGGAGTGCGGGGAGTGCCTTCTGTGTGGAGTCTGCATGTCCTCCCTGCGGTTGGGTGGGCATTTGAAAGAAATGCGTAAATGGGCGTGCCTTCGTGGAAGGTTGAACGTCGAGCTGGCACCTCGCCATTCGTAAAAATCTACCACCAATCATTAGCAGACTGGAGTTCCGCTTTGGCGACCCCTAACCGGGAAAAGCCGAAAGACAACAACTCTTTCTGCTGGTATGATTGCAGCTTTACCAATACGGGTCTTGGCTGGTTTATTATGGCTATGTCCAGGTTTGGTACGCACACATGATGTGTCTCTCTAATTAACAAATCCTGCTTTGGAATGCCAATCCAGTTGCTTATTTCTGTTTTCATAAAATTAATAGTCTGTTCCTTTCAGTTTCTGTGGTATAGCAGCAAAAAATCTGATTTTACGTACGTGGTCTGTCCTCTAACTCTACCATTTTTTTTTAAACAGCTCTTCTTGAGCAGTTTCATACTCAGCCAGCCTTTTCTTCATTTTGACCTTTGATTTTTGCACTTTTACCAATTTGTTTGAATAACTGTTTAAAGTTACTTAAATTTCTTGCAGCCTTTTGTTATTTGAGTTGATATACTCTTTTCATGTTTCATTTATTGTAATCATTTCTGAGCTCATTTGATGATTTTTTTCTCTGAATTATTGGTAGCCATCCTGTGTACCAAAGCTGGAGATTGAACTGCTTTTTGCTGAACAACTGCTGAATTCTTTGCAGACAGTTTTTTCTCTCCACCAGTTCTAGGTGATTTTTTTAGGGTCTCAATTTTCTTCTTTGCTTGCATCCAGGCAGTATACTTACTAGGCAGTGAGTGGATTTTAATAAAACTGACAAAATTACTGGCCCTTATTTCTCAGTTTCTTCTTTCACAAAAGGAAAGCTAAAGTCAAACTGTTGATAAGTGTGCAGGCGTCTTGGAAGTCCTGCAACCAGTAACTCTTATATGAATTTTGAGTTTATATCTAATGGGCACCCAGGTTGATAGCAACCTGACCACCATGTTGCTTCCATTGTACGGAAAGCTTTCTACATGGCCCACCTCATAAGTAAGGGTATCTCATCCAGGGACAAGGCGGTCATAACATCCCTGTATTCTTCCATTATAAGGCCCATTATCGAGTACAGCGCCCCTTTCGGCATGTACCTCACAAAGCACATGTAGCAGCTGAAGAGACCACAGAGGTTCCTTACCAGGAGAATCCAGGGCCTCAAACATCTACCATACACAGGCTAAAAGTCCTATCCCTCTACTCTGTTTTGTACAGACTCCTCAGAGGTAACCTCTGTCTGGCATACAAGGTGTTCATGGACCCCCACCTTGAATGGGACTGCTGCATATCCAAACAGATTATAAATCGGCATGTAAGAACTCGCTTATATCATAGCTACTTATGTTGGCATAATAATACACAGGTTAATCTGAAATTGTGTACAAAACCTCAGCCAGACATGCTACCACAAATGCTACCACAAATAATAGTGTCTAATTTCTTTACATCTTAAAAAATTGTTTACTTGCATTCATAGAGCCATCCTTCACATATACATGTTGATGTTCTGTAAACCAGCTTTCCCTAATTATTCATGTGATTTTCAAGACAAGTGACTACAAGGCTTACCTCATATTGGACAAAAGACATCTGAGTGTTTTACTGTTCGTCTTTAAGGCTGTTCACAACTTTCAATAAAAATAAGCTTCAGGGAAGTAGTCAAAACCACAATGAGTCTTTCACTCCTGGTTTTGAATAGACATCCTTTTTAGAAGCCTTCACATGATATAACCATCTTAAGATAATGCTATAAGTTACTTTTGGAGGTCTGTATTGATGATTTAGACCAAAACTTTGTTGTTGCACCTCAAACCGTATACATTGGCAAAGTAGTTTTGAAAGACTGTAACCTTGTCTTCCTAAAAACCTTGTAGTCTTTAGTAAAAGTTTAAGCAGCAGAACGTAATGGCACATTACTTTACATGTTACTTTAGGTCCATTGCCATAAGCAGACTACGTCAGTTGACTGCAATGCTGGCGTCACTAACCACAAACAAATGTCACGGTCACTTATGTTGCCTGCTTTTTCAGACATCAACAGAGACCTTTGACCTTTTAATGTTTGGACTGTGCCTCTCCTCCTTGCATTATAGTCTAGATACTTTCAAGATAAAATCCCAGCCTTGGATTTATGCATTTTTCTATTCATTCAGTCTATAACTAGATAGCTAAATTCTTCTAGAGGACCATTTTCTGACACAGTGCTGGCCATAATTAACACATTTATTATCTGATAGGTAAAGGTGCTGTGATTTATTGCATAAACCAGTCTGACTATAAAATGTGCTTACCTGTCTGCTTACAAAAGCATTTCTCTGTTGCTTCCCTTATAATAAGTATTACTGAAAATTACCTGGCTTTCTTAATTTCAGAAACAGAACACTCGTGGCTGAGCAACCGCTACTTGGCTCTGGAAATTGTGAGCTGTAATTTATTAATTCATAATAAATTAGATTATGCAGACCAGGTACAATATTGTAAAGTATGCTGCTGAGTAAGTGCAGAAAAACTGTTTTGAGACCATCACCTCTATCTATTTCATCTTAAATACAAACAATAATTTTCTTTTCTTTTTTTTTTTTTTGAAACAGCTTTATTTGAAATTGATGTGTCTGACATATCCAAAATCACCAACTTCATATAGCAGTCGTATACTTACTGAATTTTACATATCCACTTATCTTTCTTTCATAAATATTTTACCATTTCAAACTCTAGGGACTGTCATCCAACCAGTAAACTTACTTGACACACACTATTTTTGTGATATTTTCAGTTCCCTCCAGCATTCCTTTCATCCTCATATTCTAGTTTTCATTGTGAAGGTAATCGTCCCTCATATTCTATTTAAGGATTTGTATCTTGTTTCCCATGTTTAACAAACTGTCCTCAAATTGCCTTATTTCTTTTATAAGACCTGACACATCTTCCAAAGTCAGTCTGGCCCTTGATTTCCACTTTCTGATTATCAATTTTTTGGCTAACATAAAGTTAATAGTGCCTTCTTATGTTCTAAGATTTTAGCTCTCTTAATCTAACCTACCGCATCATGTTTTTAGTATTTTGTTTTACCCTACATCTACCTTATGGCATTTTGCAATGCATCTTTAAACTATGTTAACCATGGAAACACCCCAAAAATACTACCATTTTCTGTCTTGAAATCCCACACATCACCAACATTTTCACTGAAATTTGAGTGAAGATCCTTTGCAGTTTAAAAGGGTATATAAATACCTGGGTAATTGTTTCCATACAAGTATCCTGAATTATATTTGTTTAGGTGTATATTTCACATTTTTTGTAATGTGCACACTTGGCAGCTGTGATCTTACTCTAATGTGTCCATCCAGTCTTTGTTTTCCCTCCAATTTTGCCCATTTTACATCTCAATTTATTTTCACGAACTTAAGTGCTCCACTGGCTTAGCCTTGAAACCCTTCACTGTGGTCTAGAAATATGGATGTCAGATGGTAGATTCCACCTAGCTTTAGAAGAAGCCTTTTCCCTTACTGTCAGACCAAAAGGTTGCCTCTTCAGTATGACTGCATGATAGACGAGGGTACAACTGACTCTGTTAACTGTCATCATCTGAAAGGCCATGGGACACTTCTTGTAGATGACAAAAGCAACCTTCGTACCCTGGATCCTCATCAGTTTTTTGTGAAAGGTAGATTGTGTTTACTCCCTCTGGTAAATTTTTTCAAATTGCTAACCGCAGCCTTGGATGAAGCTTAGACAGGCCATGCTGTGTATTTGGACCTCATTGAGACTTTTGACACTATTCCTAATGCTGGCATTATTGATGCATTTACCCAGTTAAACCTCAGCCATTAGGATAGCCAGTGGATTGCTAACTGACTCACTAATAGAATCCATCAGCTTTAAAAAAATAAATAAATAAGTAAATAAAACATAACAAATGGTGTTCTGCTTGGCTCTCCCCAAGCCCTTTTCTCTTTTGGCATCTACTTCTCTTTTGTGAAAGCAGACAGTTTTCTGACTGTTATCCGAGGGTTGATGTGAACTTCCCTCCTGACCTTTGGTTACTGCAGCAGGGATGTGATCGTAACACAGTCTGTTGTAATGACAAGCTCAAGGTTATTGCAAAAAATGTAATGTGCTATTTTTTTTTGGGAAGTTTTGCTCCCTTAGATAATGCAGTATCAGTGGTACTTTTCTCAAAATTGAAATGGTTGTTGGAAATCAAAGTATATATGTTCAGAACAAGTTGTATTTTACTCTCGTATGTCAGCTGAGGTTAGGAAGTCATTCTGTCGGACAGATTTAATTCCTGGGTATGTCTTTTGTAGGTCTAAGGAAGTCATATTTCCACTATATGTGTATAATAATGTGTGTTTTTGTTTGTCTTCAACTCTCTGCTGTTTAAACTTAAGAATGAGATCATTCCCTCACTAGGATCCAAACTAATCAAGGATGCACCGACATACAACCTTGGAAAAATTAACTACTGTGTCCCTCTCCTCCAAACACCCCAAGCTAGGCTTCAGTGTACAGACCTTTTTTTTCAGTTATTCGTCCCAAACTGTGGGAATCTCTCACATTTTTCCTCAATGTCATTCCTATTCAAATTTCTGATCAGAACTGACACGTTTGGTATACACTAATTATACAAGGCATGTATATATTGTGTTTTGTAAGTCACTCTATATAAATTGTCCCGTATCTATTGTTTTTGTATCCCCCTTAGCCAACTCGGGTACTTTGTATAAAGTGTATGTATGTTTATATTGCATTTTTTCATTCACTGTGCATATAATTGATTGTGTAACTGACTAGTCTAATCCATTAGGATGTTCTTCGTGTTTCACTGTTGCAGTCATTACATTTGGGTAATCTGCTGGCAGGTTGCCCTCAGTCAGCCTGAATAACAGTCTTGGGTCCTGCATCGGTTGCTGTTTCCTCTTCTATGACGTCAGGTCATCAGGGGTATAAAACATGCAGCCGACTCCGTTTTATCCAGTATTTCTTGCTGCGCGGTGCCCGAAGCAGAAGCAGTTCGCAAGTGCTGGTCGGCCGACTCCTGAAATTTTCGTATCCGAGTTTCAGAACCGAAGTCTTCAAACTAAAGCTAGGTACCCCACTGGGGAAACTTTTTCTTGCTCCTTACCGATGTCAGTAAAAGTTAATAATTGCATTACTTGTGGAAAGCAAATACCTCATAAGGATTTTCATTTGTACTGTATTCCTTGCCTAGGCCCTGATCACAATGTGCCTTGCTGTTGGTTTTGTGCTAGATTTAACCAAAGCACTATTTAAGTGTCTGTATATTTTTGCTTCTAAATATTTTGGTTCAAGATTTAACTATCCTGAAATGTCATTGGTTAGCAATCTGACTACCAGTGTTCACAAAAAACGCAAGGAAAAAGACAGAGACAGACCATCAAGGTCCAAAACCAACGCCGAAGCTTCTCCTAAGCCAGTCGCCAGTTCACCGGTACTCAGTGAGGTGCTTTCACAGCCCCTGATACCTGCTACTTTTGAGTTGCAGGTCTCTACCGAGAGCCATTCGGAGTCCGGTATGCCGTGAGATTCTGAAAGTATTGAACCCACGGATGTCTCTCCCTTGGATGGGTCCGGAGCCGCTGAGCAGGCACCGGCTTCTGAGGGTGTTTTCAGGCCTCAACATTTTTATATTAAACCGACGCCAGCAACAAAAACAAGGTCAAAAACAACTTCTATGTCTAGAAAACCAACGCATGAGCCACATGCTCAGGCCCCTATGCCTAAAAAACAGATGATCAAAGTGGCTGAGGATTTAATTACCTTGATCAGGGGTTCCCAACCCCCCCCCCCCCTGCTAAGAGGCCTAGGCAAGGCACTGTTTATGAATCTTCAGATCAGGTTTCCATTTCTTCTGATTCCTCTTCTGATCAGGAATTTTCTTTTCCACCCTATAAGGATTCTGATGCAGAGGAATCCATCCCATCTGCATCTCCTCCTGAGGATTACTCTCTTGGAGAGACTGCCTACTTTAAGGGAACATTTTCACTGGGAGAGTCAGGACTTCTCTGAATCAAAAAAGAGGCTTAGGGATTTCCTCCTTCCTCAGTATAGGCCTTTGGCAATACCTCCTGTATTGGACATTGTTGATGTGTTCTTGGAATCGAGCATGGCCCCTGATTCCCTGCCTCTGGCTCCTAGTAAGCCAGACCGATATTAGTGTTCCTGACTCCCACAAATTTCTTTTCAAAAATCCTGCTGCTGATCCTGAGACTATTTCTCAGGGTCCCAAGTGTGTTAAGGCTTCTACAGCCAAAAATCCTACCCCTTCTGATAGAGACTCCAGGGCGCTTGATAGATGGGGTAAGAAGGTTTATACATCTGCAACCTTGGCAATCAGGGCTTTAAACTGCCAGTTTCATATGCTTAAATATCAACAGCATGTTATGGGCTTAGTGAAACAGAAAATGATGTTGATTTCTGATTGTGTGGAAAATAGAGTTACAGGATTTCTTGCATTCAGCAGAACAGTTTGGAAAGCATACTTTGCAATGTGGTTTTGATTCCTTGGAGGCCTTTTGTAGGGCTGCCGTTACTGGATCTGTGATTAGAAGGCATGCCTGGCTCAAGGAGCAAAATCTGCCTGATCATGTTAAAGCTAAATTGTTGGATGCTCCTTTGCAGCATGATACTCTGATAATAAGGCAGAAGAGGTTTTAAAGAAAATGGAAGACAAAGCTAAATCTATGCAAACTGTAAAAGATTTCTTGCAAGTGCAGCCACCCAGGTTCAGTAGACACTGGCCTACTAAAAATTGGTCCTTTCCTGTGTCCAACAGAGCCACGTAGTGCAAACCCAGGCGCTCAAAAGGCTCCAGATATCAGTCACAGGGTTCTTACAAGTCAAAGCAATGGGATGCCTCCACCTCTAAATCTGGAGGAAACAAAGCACAGCCTCAAAAGCAGTAAGCAGTCTCAATGACTTTCCTCTACCATCTCCAAGCACTTATCTTTTGGCAGCCCCCTTGGGGGGAGGGACTAGCACTTCATGCTCAAAATTGGCAGTTAATTACCCAGGACAAGTGGGTATTAAACATAGTATCCCAGGGGTACAGATTTCATTTCCATACTTTGCCAATTCTAAACGGATGGCCGGATCTGCCACAAAACCAGTGGGCAGAGGCCCAGAAACAAGTCATGTCCGTCATGGATATGGGGGTTATTCAAACGGTACCAGAAAAGGGAAAAGGGCAAGGTTTTTATTCAAGACTTTTCCTGGTACCCAGAAAAGACCATTCATGGCGTTCCAATACTGGACTTATCGATTCTGAACACGTTCCTGGACATTCCAAAATTCAAAATGCTGACTTTACAACAGCTACTGCCTATGCTAGGCAAGAATGCTTGGTTAGTAACTCTAGACTTAAAAGAGGCATACCTGCATATCCCAATAAGGGAATATTGCAGAAGGTACCTCCGCTTCTAAGCAGGTTTTTTGCATTACCAATTCTCTGCACTGCCCTTTGGCTTATCTACTGCGCCCAGGGTCTTTACAAAGTGCCTGGCACCAGTAATTGCATTCTGCAGGCAAAGAAACATTCAAATTTATCCTTATCTGGACGATTGTCTCATTCAAGCAGAAGACAAGGACACTCTTCTTCAACATCTGGCATTTGTAAAAAGGCTTCTAGCATGCCTAGGGTACACCATAAATGAAAAGAAATCACAACTGGTACCCTCTCAAATAATTACATTTCTGGGTGCAAGCTTGAATACAACTGCCTAGATGGCTTACCTCACACCAGACAAACAAAGGCAACTGACAACATACTTCAAACAAATGGCAACAAAAACCCAGTTATCTGCAAGACAAATTCTGCAGGCTTTGGGGTTCATAGCATCCTGCATTCTACTAATTCCATATGCGAAACTGCATATGAGGAAACTTCAATTGTACCTAAAAAGTTTATGGAGTCAACATTGTCACAGCCTGGAAACAATGATTCATTCTCTGCCTACAAAGGAGTTTCTTTGGTGGGCAGAGACATGTTACCAAAACAAGGGACTGTCATTCACTCTACCCCCTGCCACCCTAACCCTAACTACAGACGCATCAGACTTGGGGGGCAGGGAGATGCATTCAGGGCAAATGGAGCCCAAACCAAATGCATCTGCATATCAACCAGAAAGAAATGCTAGCTGTTCAGAATGCTCTGACAGCCTACAAGGACTTACTTCATTCAGGACAACTACTGATAAAGACGGACAACACCACAGTTATGTGGTACACAAACAAGCAGGGGAGGGGTTACACATTCCTACCCCCTTTGCAGACTAGCCATGGCCTTGTGGAACACAGCCTTGACTTACCAAATACATCCTCAAGCTCAATTCCTGCCCGGAAAGCAAAATAATCTGGCAGACTACCTAAGCAGAAGTCTTATGGACCCGCACGAATGGAAACTGGATCCACAAATCTTCAGCATGTTAACACAGAAATGGGGGAGCCCAGACATAGATCTGTTTGCCTCTCCCCAAAATTGTCAGTTGGACAAATTCTGCACAAGATCTCATCACAAAAAAGCATGGAAAGTGGATGCTCTATCCTTCAGCTGGAAAAACCTGTCAGTCTTTGCCTTTCTCCCTCTGCCGCTACTCTTCAAGATCTTACTAAAAGTCAGACAAGAAAAAACAAAAATGATCCTAATTGCTCCAGACTGGCCTCGCCAGCACTGGTACCCGCTTCTAAGGAATATGTCACACCTTCCTCCATGGCACTTGCCTCAAATACCTCATCTACTGTCTCAGCAGAACAATCAAATTCTGCACACTCCGCTCTAAACTCTGAATCTTGCAGCATGGCTAATCAACTAATTATTCAAACCACACCTCTCAGTAAATCTGTGATGGATGTCATTTTGGAAGCCAGAAGGCCTAGTACTAGAAAATCTTATGCTGATAAATGGAAGAGATTCTGTGCTTGGAACCAAGCACAAGGAATAGACACAGCAAAGCCCAATATTCCTCAGATTTTACAATACTTAAATGAGATGCTTGACAAGGGCCTATCTTTTTCTTCAGTAAAAATCCATGCCTCTGCCATCTTGGCTCATTTCAACACAGAGCCTCCCCTCTTTTCTCATCCACTGCTTAAACATCATCTTAGAGGGGCCAAAAATTTAAGACCTCCCAGGAGAGCACCAACTCCTGCATGGGACCTCAATTTTGTGCTGGAAAAACTCACCCTGCCTCCTTTTGAACCAGCAGCTACTGCAGATATAAAATTTCTATGTTGGAAAGCAGCTTTTCTTTTGGCAGTCACTTCAGCAAGAAGGGTTTCAGAACTACCGTCTCTCATGACAGTGGAGACTTTCATTATATTTTACCCGGACAGGATGGCGTCAGGACCAGTCCTTCTTTTATGCCTAAGGTGGTATCCAGTGTGGCTCTTAACCAGACCATTCACCTGCCAACATTTTACCCAAATCCGCAGAACAAGGGGGAGCGGATTCTGCATTCATTGGATGTACACAGACAATTAAGATTATACTTAAACAGGACCAAATCTCTAAGGAAAGTCTGAGCAACTACTGGTAGCATTTGCTGCAGGATCAGAGGGGAAGGCTATTTCAAAGCAGACCATTTCTAAATGGATAAGCCACTGCATTTGTTTCTGCTATTTGCACCATGGTAGACCTGTGCCCAAGGGGATCAGATCACATTCCACCAGGGCTGCCTCTACTTCAGCAGCTTTTCTCAGAGGGGTCCCAACCAAAGACATTCTAGAAGCTGCTACTTAAAGCTCTGTTCATGCCTTCACAAAGCATTATCATTTACCTCTCTTCTCTAAATCCAGGGCAGGCTTTGCCACTGCAGTCCTGCAGGGCTTTATAGCTGCTCCTAATGCTGTTTAGTTCCATCCTCCCATCCATAGCTTTGGGAGTCTACTCAAATGTAATGACTGCAACAGTGAAACACGAAGAACATAGTACAGTTGTGTACACTTACCATAAATGTAGATGTTCGAGTGTATTCACTGTTGCAGTCCGGGTTACCCACCCTCCATCCCCCATTCTATACCTCTTCTTTCCTTCACTATACTCAAAAGCCTTTGTGATGTATTTGCTTTTAGTTGAAGGTAAAGTTTGTTTCTAAAAGTGCATTTATTTATTTACAGTTTATTTATATATATATATTTTTGATCCCCATTTGGGGGGCACCTGACATCTGGGGCAAGAAAAACTGAATAAATGGCGTCAGCTGCATGTTTTATACCCCTGACGACCTGACGTAATGGAAGAGGAGACAGCAACTGACGCAGGACCCAAGACTTTGTTATTCAGGCCGACTGAGGGCAACCTGCCAACAGATTATGACTGCAACAGTGAATATACTCGAACATTTATATTTATGGTAAGTGTACACAACTGTACTTTCATAGGTATTACTAGGCTATTGATTTGTAAGGAACTTAAAATGATCTTAAGAAGCCTAGCTTTTTACATTCCCTTGGTAGTCTTTAGCCCGTATATTTCTTGTATGAATAACTCAGAGGGAGGCAAAGCAAGGTTATGTTGCAACATTTACTTGTTTCCCCTTTACATAATGGAGATGGGTGCTAACGTCAAGGATGAATTTATGGTTTCCAATCCAGTCATCTGAATTTTATTTGAACAGAGCAAGAGAAGTAGAGGCAGTATTCTCTGTGGTACATATTTATCCCTTTAACATGTCATGTTTGTTGCGAAAAACCTTGAGATCCCTTGATTGTGTTTTTGCTTCCACTGGACTTGAAAATGTGTAATGGGTATTACAGAATAGGGTCTGTTCGCTGTCTTCTCAAGACAGAGGTCACCTCCTAGTAGCGTTTATGATGCCAAGAAGGGACAGGTAGCTCTGAGACGGTGTGCTTCATTTTTGTAATTTAGGCTCTTGATTTTTTTATTGAGAAAGCATTGTAGTTCCAGTTGTGCTGCGTGTTTGGACAAATAAATACTGAAAGGGCATTATATTAAGTGGGTGACCTGATGAGAGCAAATTACAGTGAAATTATTACTTCTGTGGAGCTGGATGCCATACCTTTAGATAAAGTCTGTGCGATGAAAAAGAACGTATTAAAATAGTGGGCCTGTGTTGATTAAGGAGGTCAGTTTGTTGACATAGGTTCCCAGATCCCTGACATGGGGATCACTTTTCTGGGTTGTGTTGGCAATGTGATATTAACAAGGGTTTGAAGGATACTGTTTTACATTTCTTGGTATTTAGTTTTAGTCTATCCTTTTGACACCTGATGTTTGGGAAAGGTCCTCTTGGAGGATCTTGGTATCCTGTGGTGAATTTATGATGGCGCATAGTTTACAGTCATCTTCAGACCTAGTCAGCCATAACCCCTTAACATTAGCTTTGATCTCTGTGAAGTAAATGCCAAAGAAGTGGTCCAAGGACTGAGCTCAGGGCTACACTGCTAATGACATGTCTTTTGGAGGAGGTTACACAAAAGTCTGTATTTAGCTTGGAGGAGGTTACACAAGGGTCTATATTTAGCTGGGAGAGTATCTATGATGCCTGCGAGAGTATCTATGATGCCTGAATGTGAATGATGCCAAACAACTTTGCACAAGTTCTAGATGTATGCGGTGTGTACTGATTTGTCGTCATCCATTGCTTCATTAGCCATCTCAGAGAAGTCAACCAGGTTAAGTTGGCAGGATCTCCCCTTAATAAATCTAAACTGGCTTGGGTCATGAAGGTTGTTGGTTGCCTTTGTCTTAATTTATTAACTGCATAATGATCCTTATACATGAAGCTGATAAGGGTTATGGGTCTGTAATTACCAGGATCAGTTGATATCCCGGCTTTATGCAAGGAGATGATTCATCCAACATGAAGCCTGATTGAAGTCTGTTATTGAATAAATTCTGTAAAGGGGAGTGGGGTCATACAAGTCCTGTTTCAGCCCGACCACTGGGGCAGCCAGGTATGTTATCTGGCTCCATGGAATTAGTGCTTTGGCTTTGGATAGTGCCATGATGACTTGTTCTTGAGAGATTTGAGGGGTGTAGATGCAGGCATGTGGTCCGGGAATATGGGTTTGGGGTGGTGAAACTTGAGTTAAATTTGTTCACTGCTATTTTGACTATATCCTCTAGATCCAAGAATGTGATGCCATTTACTGTTAGCTTTGCACAGTCTTGCGGATTTCTTCTGAGGTTTCTAACGTAGTTAAAGGCAGCTTTGTGAATATCCTTCACCTGGTCTTTACTTCATATCTGCCATTGGTTGACTTGTTTCTGGTCCAGAGTTCTCTGTTAAGCTTAACAAGAGAATTTTTAGCATCTTGACAGTTAAAATCTTATTACATAGAAAAATTATTTTTTCTTTTAATATTGAGTCTTTGGGTTCCAGCATAGCAGATTACTCTAAAATTTGGCATTGTATGTACTTCTGTGGATGACAGATGCATGTATGCAGTTGTTTAAATCTGTGTAGAATTTGGAGGGAAAGGGTTCCACATCAGCAGTGGGTCAAGTTGGAATGGGATTTTGAATTTAGTCAAGTCAGTGCTCAGTATTAGCAGAGATTAACTTTAGCATAATCTCTGAATCCCAAGGTATTAGAGAATGTTTCAGGCTTCAGTCTCTGGTAGATTTGACTGATTTGTAAGGACCATGTTGGGGTATTGTACTAGCTGGTCCAAAGATCTTGTATTGATGAAGTCCAGAAATTTTTGGGCGTACATGTGGTTGTGTAAGTCTCCCAATTAATGGAAGGATAGTTGACGTCTCCTAAGCGAATAGTGTTTGGCTTAATGCATAAGGACTCCATAATGGTTTGGTAGCAGTTGTAGGCTTAGGGACATAGAGGCTGCTTTAGTTAGCTGTGACATAAGGGTAACAGCAAGTTGGATGTGGAGTTCCAGGTGTTTTTTCTTGTCTAGAGCTGAAATTATTTTTATGGATATGGAGACACCGCCACCTTTGGTGCCGTCATCTAGTATGGTAGGCACTGAAACTTGGCACGGATGGAGTGTTCTCATTAGTCTTGAACCAGGTCTGCATGACAATGCATGTATCTTAAGTTTAACAAGGTAGGGAGTGGATTTTTTTGTTAAGGCTTCTAGGGTTGAACAGTAATACATTTGGTATCCAAATTCTGTTTTGTTAACTTGTAAGCTTTAGACTAGAAGACTAAAGTTGTCTGAAAAACAAAAAAGGCACTGTGGGGGAGAGTGAGGATTTTTGTACTACAACTGGATTACAACTGAGGTCATGCATTGAATTTTCCCACACTCCTTTTCTTTTTACTGGTGAGAGTGAGGATTTAGCCAATATAGCAACATCTTGGAGGGATAGGTGCAGGCTATCCCTGCCAAAGCAGGTGTATTTCTCTGCCTTTTCACCCTCGGCAGATGTATATTGTACCCAGTATCCCCTCCTTTGACACCAGACATTAAGCCACTTAGTCAGTCCATAGTCATTCTTGATGATGGTAGGATGCTGCTCAAGGCTAGATTCTTACCTATTTTGGAGACGCATTCCAAGAGCTCCATCATATTTCTCTTCTTATGATCCATGGAGGTATATCTGAAGTAATTTACACCCATTTGCACTATGGCTGTGTCTTGTGTGTACCTGTGATAAGGGAACTTGAATGCTTGTGTGATGATAAATCAGTCAACTGCCAGTGACCCTCTCCTTGCACTGTTTCGTGAGCGGTGCATCGATGTTTCCCACTGGAGTCCGCTATAACTTGGATATTGGACTTGTGTGGTGGTTTACCTTATGAAGCAGTGTGACTAAGATGTGACTGTTTTATGATGGTTACTGCTTGTGTTATGTTTGTGAGGTTGCTGAGGGTATTTGTTTCTTAGGTTACATTTTGTATACATTAACTTAACGCTTTCATCCTAAATGCATAGACTTAGTCAGAGTTAATGACAAGAAAAACATACGTCTGTTTAAGTATGCAATATAACCAGTCATAAACTCCTCATGAAAAATAAATCATTAGTCTGTAAACTAATTTAAAAAACATTATAGCAATAAAAATGAATGTATAGCCACATGAATATGTAAATGTGCAACAAGTAAAAATCAGAATTATATAGTTTAGTGTTTATCTAATAACACTTAAAGTAACACTAAAATCGATTCCATAGGATTTCATAATCTGAATAGCAGACATTACAAGTTCATTACTATTAAGCTTTAGAACAAAAATAAGAAATACCAAAATTAAAATTAAAATCCATGTTGCAAGGTATTTGCTTTTAATTTCAACACACTTGCAACTGAAGCAATGTCATGAAGATGTTGGGGAGGGGGGGCAGTGGCATTCTATCTCAACTGCCAAATCAATTCCTTATATTCTAATAACACCTCAAAATCACCCTGTGTAACTATTGTGGAAAAAAACTTCTTGAAGACAACTGAATGGCCTCCGTATCTATTCAAGGCATTTGTGGACTTTTCTTTTTTATATCATAGGCATGTTCTCTAATCCTATCTTTTAGCTTTTTGTTGGTTTTGCCCATGTGAAATGCATCACATGCTGTGCAACTTGCAAGTTAAACCACCCATAGTGTGTCACAGCTACACCTCCCAGGACAAGCAAAGGGTCCGATTGTATATCTTTACAACTATATATATGGGCCTTCATGTATAAATCTACATTGTTTGCAATATCTACATACAATCATATGGTTGTTATGACTTTGAACAAACTGTGTAGGTTCATTACCTTCCAAAAGATTCTGCAAATTTCCCCCCTTACTAAACACAATAGTCAGATGGGTCACTCAAAATCTTTCTTATCTCTCCATTAAACGCCAAACTCCAGTTCCTTTCTACAGATTCTAAATATCTGTTAACTTTACTACTAGCAGGAATAACAAAGGACCCACTTGTGTGGGTGTAGGTGCATCTGTCCTGTGCCAAAACACCACTCCCTTGTTCAACCATGGGTATTACCTAGGCTGTGTTCTCACTAGTGCATCTTCTGTTAAGAATAGAAGCAAACCCAACATGCTGCTGTTCCAAACTTTCATCTCTCATGTCATATATTAGGCCCCTCAGATAACCTCTATCTAAAAATAAGGAGGACAAACACTGTAATTCATCCTCCAAAATTCTGTCATCAGTAGTCAGTCTGGAAAGGCGCACCATCTTACCATTTCACTATTCCCCTGTATTGATGATAGGGGGTGACAACTGGTGAAGTGTAAGTAGAAGTTAGAAAATGTCTTTACGAAAAATGGCAGAAGTAAATCTTTTGGTGACCAAGTCCTTCGCTATTGTAACATCCAAAAAATTAATCCTTTGCCAATCAGTATGACTAGTGAATCTCAAGGAACTAATAGATTCCTCCCATTTAGTTAGAAAGTTTTCCCATTGTCCAACAGACCCCTTCCACAGAATTATGTCATCAAGGAATCTGTAATAGGCATATATCTGGGAAGAAAATTCAGATGTAAAAACATGTAGCTCTTCCCAACTGCCAACACCGGATCCCTATCAGTTCAGTGAAAAATCAGTTCATTGAACGGCATTTTCAGTGCAATTGCATTGAACATGCCGCTGTTCGAACTGTTCATACTGAGATTGTGGTACAGTGAGGATTGGGAAAATTGTCTTTTCCCCACTGTAGTGTGATCTCAGAGTCGGTTATATATAGTTAGCGGGGAATTCAGTGAACAGCATTTCCGATGAAATGTTTGTTGACGTGACGGTTCGCTGAAGTGATATAGACCCACCGACACCACATTGGTGTAAACTGGGGGGTAAGCCACTCCCATTGCTATGCCAGAGGTTTGATGGAAATATTCACTCTTGAAAAAGATACAGTAATCCTTCAACATTAAGATGGTCTCAATCAACAAAATGTCCTTACTGGAGAGGGTGCTCTGACGTCATAAAAATTTTTCAAATCACTGCATCCCAGTCGAAAGAGAAATTACTGAAAACAAATTCACAATGTCTACTGAAATAAATAATACAGCTTCATCATATTCCAATGTACATAAATTCTCTAGTAGATGCTAGCAGTCCCTCAAAGTCGGTGGCCGAGATGCTAACAAACCCTTACATTTTGCATCAATAAACTTAGCCAAGGGTTTATTTTTTAGATTTACTAGCTGCCACTCTTGGCCTCAAGAGAGGGACACTCTAGCATTTGTATTTTTTTGGGATGCCGAATAAGGATGGAACAACAGGCTTAGAGACCTTCTAAAATCTAATGTCTTCAAAATCCAAGGTGCCTTGGAAAACCAAATCATTAAGATAAAAATCAATCTTGTAAGCTATAAAATAATTTCATTCCTCGAAACTCCCATAGGTGAAATCAGAGAGAAGCTGAAACATTTTACTTGAGTACTGCATAGAATTCATAACAACACCCCCTCTCCCCTTATCTAGTGTCTTAATTTGTATGTTTCTGTTCTTAACAAGCTCTTTTAAACATTGTCTTTCACTAATTGTCAAGTTTCCTGACTTATGCGCTTTAATTGTAGAAAATTTATGGAAATGCTCTTCACAAACTCTTCCAAAGACCTCTAAGCAGGAGTCTATAGGTGGTGTAAACACACTTCTGCTAGCTAACTTTAAAGAGAGGATGGAAATAGAGGTTATCTGAGAAAAATATTCTCAAATTTCAACTCCTAGTAAACAATTTCAGATGGATTAAAGCTTTCACAGTGCTTAACTTATAACTAGGAATAAACTTAAACCCCTTTTTAAAAACATTTAATGTGTCCACAGACATTTCAACATGGATAAATTAGCTTAAAGGAATCATCTACTACTAAACAAAATTGACCACATCATCCACAAGAACATTCAGTTAGTTTGTTGGTCTTCCCCCTGCCTCTTTACCAATAAGCCTTTGTATTGTCCACCAGTGGGAGCAGTGTAATTGGAGTCCCTTTGATTCACTATCGTCTCCTATCAGCAGATCTGAGGAGTGCCCAAAAAAAGGGGTGTGTGTTGAAATTAAAAGCAAATATCTTGTAACATAGGTTTTAATTGTAATTTAAAAATATATTTCTTTTTTTTTTTTTTTGTTCTAAAGCTTAATAGTGATGAACTTGTAATTTTCTGCAATTCACATTATGAAGTCTTATGGAATCAATTTTAGTGTTAGTGTTTAAAAAAACAGTAAACTCTGATTTGATTTTTACTTGTTGCACATTTATGTATTTATGTGGTTATACATTCATTTTTATTGCTATGTTGTTTTTATTGCTATGTTTTCTAAATTAGTTTAGAGACTAATGGCTATTTTTAAAATTAGCTTAAAGACTAATGATTCATTTTTCATGAGGAGGTGTTTGTGAATGGTTTTAATGCATATTTAAACACACGTTTTTCTTGTCATTAACTCTGAAGCCCATGCATTTTAGGACAAAAGTGCTAAGTTAATATAACTAGAAACAAAAAATCAAATAACCAGATAAAGGTTCGGCACCAAGTACTTTTGTATATAAAAAAAACAATTCTGAACACACTTTATTACGATGAACAACAAAGCAAGCGCATTCACGATATCCAAGTTGATTCTTCAGACTAGTCTGAAGAAACGATTTGGATATTGCGAAAGCGCTTACTTTGTTGTTCATCGTAATAGTGTGTTTTATATAAAGCCATGTTGGTTCAGCACAGTTTTTATTATTTTTATACGCTAAGTTAATATAACCTGTTTGGTGAGTTAGAGGTGCAATACTATTCCACAAGGCATTTTGTGTACCTATTTTTTGTGCTTGAACTGGCTCCTATATTTAATATATCTTTATGGTTTAGGTAGGTTACTTTTAATTGCCTCTTCATATGTAGGTCTTTGTGTTAAGTCTGAGCTGTATGAGGTTAGTTTAGTGTAGTGTTGTGTGTTACTGACAATCTGTTTCTTGTTTGTAGTGGCTTCTTTTGACAACATTCATAACTGTCTCTCATACGCTGTCAGTTTAAGTAGCAGATGTCTTCAGTAAGCATGATGCAGTTGCTACATTTTCTCAGTACAAACCTGTGGTTCCAGATGCTTACTCATGTGGCTGAAGAGGGGAATTTTTGCACCCATGAAGTTTGCAGTTGATTTACTGGACTGCTGTTTAAAAGAATCTGAGTCTACACATAAAGAGCAACACGTCTCTTAGCACAAACTAGAGTCTCTTTATGCAACTAGTTAGGGGAGTTTTTCAGCTTGTAGTTAAGATATTGATTTGGTATATACTAATAAGTGTGGGTATAAAAATTTGGTTTGCGTACCAATGCCAGGTAGGTAGTATTAAATTCGATTATAGTTGCTGTGAGAATGACTTTCAATGTTCTTGATGTACCATAGCCTAACTCTGCAGTTTGTAAAGCTACAACTGGGAGGTGGAGCTAACTAAACTTTATTAATTTATTATTTATTTGTTTATCTTCTTTTACTGGGAATTCAGAATTGGATAAAACCCTTTTTCAGCTAAGCCTCAAAGACAAAAGCACCATGTTTAACAACAGTTTTGACATGCATAAAATACACTTAAGTGGTGTCAGAAGGAATGCAAGTTATAGGTAAGTTTGTGTACGTACATGAGAGAAAAAGCTTTACAGTACCTTAAACATTTATAAACAGACCACGTACATAGCTTGCGTAATTATATATAGTGTGGCACATTCATTAGAAATGGACACAGGCTTCTATATAGCAAAGAGACAGTGAGAGAACATTGCAAAAGATACTGTAATATTACCTGCAATTTCTAGCAATTAAAGTAATGAAAAGAGCGACTTAACTATGGAAATAGAAAAGGGGAAGGTGGTTGATGAAATATAGTGTGATATGTTAGTAGTAGAGCAGTTATGAAAATATTGTTACATTTAAGGTTGAGAAATAAATAATTAGGAAAGTGAGAATGGTTGGGACTACTTGGGCTATAAAAAGGAGTATTAATTTTGGATACGTGAGGGGAGAGTGATAAAACTAACATGGGGACAGTGCGACAGTGATGTAATTAGGGAGAAGAGATTAAGTATGGTCAATTAGAGCCGGTGATTGATGTAGTTTAGGTAAACAGGGTTACTCCTTGTGCTTCAGTGTATTTCTGACCCAATGGAGAAAAAGTGGACTTGAAAAAGTTTGGAAAAAAAAGTTGCTGGTGAGGCTAAAAAATCTATTCTAGCCAGGAGCCGAGCAGTAACAGAGCCAATTTTTTGCATGGACATTTTTTTAGTGCTAACATGAAGATATGTGTGTGTTGTCTATTTGCAGTGGGATAGAGTTCCAGTTTTTTAGTGACTTGGTGGGAGTATAGAGAATCCCCAGCTGAGTTGCTTGTTTTGGACGTTGAGACTGTAGCAGTTGAGCTGGAGTATGTTTGGAGCATATTTTTCCATGATGGATATTTTTCAGGGAAATGAATTATGTTGTGAACTATCTTGAGTTATGAGTGTGGAAGGTAGTGGGGAAGTTCTAGCAAGTGTGAATCTCTGCTGGCTGTGCAGTGGTGTTTTTTTAGCGGGGTATTTGCTGCCAGTTTGGTTATTTTAATGTAACATGTATCAAGTTTAGATTTAAGGGCGATGTTGAGATTTGTAAAGATGGGGTATGCATATAGAAGGGATGGAAGTAGGTAGGCAGTGGCTATGGATTTTCTTGCAGACTCTGTGAGAAAATGTTTTGCTGTGTATAGTGATCCTAGTTTCCAGTGGGTCTTTTTGATAGCGTGGAGCAGGTCTTGGTGAAATTTGTCATCAAGTAAGACTCTAAGTTGCTGTGTTTGTGGTATGTATTCAGTTTTTGTTTTGTCAGATGACAGGATGTGGAATTTGTTTTTGTTGCTTGAGACTCTTGGGGGTGCAGAGCATTAGTATTGCCTTTGTGGGGTTGAGGAGTAGTTTTGCATTGATGAGCCAGGATTCTGTGGGTAGGAAAGCCTGTTGAGTGTTATCTTGTTAGGGTATGTAGTGATTATCCACAGCAGAGGAGTGTTGCATCGTCTGCATTTTGAATAAGAGTTGCTTGTTGTGAAGCATTATGGAGTTTGTTGATAAATATTTTTAAAAAAGGAGAGGCCCATGTGTTGAATCCTGGGGAACCCCGAGTGTAACTGGCAGAGGTCTTGCTTCTGCTTAACTGCTTGGTGCCTGTTTGACAGACAACTATGAAACCAGGTTATAGATGATTTGTTTAGACCAAGAGATGCTAGTTCATGTAATAGTTTCTGATATGAGACCGTGTCAAGAGCTTTTGACAGGTCTAGAAAAATGGATGAGAATAGGTCCCTGTTGATGTTATTCGTGTTTCACTGTTGCAGTCATCACATTTGGGTTATCTTCCTGCCGGTAGCCCTCACCCGGCCTGAATACCAGAGTCTTCGGATTTCTGCTTCGAATGCTGTCGCTTCTTCCATGATGTCAGGTCGTCAGGGGTGTAAAACATTACATCAGTCTTTCTTGTGTGTGGTGCCCGAAGCAGAAGCAGTTTGCAAGTGCCGGTCAGCCGACTCCTGAAATTTTCATTTGGGTTTCAGACCTGAAGTCTTCAAAAAGATAAGTACCCCATTGGGGATCCTTTTTTCTTGTCCTAACTGATGTCAGAAAAAATAAAAATTGTCTTGCCTGTGGAAAGCAAATACCTCATTGAGATTTTCATTCTTACTGCGTCACCTGTTTAGGCCGAGAACATGACATCCCTCACTGTCGGTTTGGTCGTCAGGCTATTTTTGTAGCTAAATACTTTTGATGTTTATCGTGTTACACTGCTGCAGTCATTACACTTGGGTTATCCTGCCATCAGCTGGTCCCGCAGTCGGCCAGAGTTCCAAAGTCTTGGTCCAGCGTCGGCTGCTGTCGCTTCTTCCCTGATGTCAGTGCGCCAGGGGTATATAAGATGCAGCCAACACCATTTTCTTCAGTCTTTCTTGCCGCGCGGTGCCTGAAGCAAAAGCAGTTCGCAAGTGCCGGTCGGCCAACTCTTGAGATTTTCATTCCGAATCCAGAACCGAAGTCTTCTACAAAGCTAAGTACCCCGTTGGGGAAACGTTTTCTTGTCTCAGACCGATGTCAGTAAAAGTTAATAATTGTATTTCTTATGGGAAGCAAATAACTCATAAGGATTTCCATTCTTATTGTATCCCATGCCTAGGCCCAGACCACAACGTCACAGGTTGTCGGTTTTGTGCTAGGTTTAACAAGCGCACTATTAAACGTCGGTTTGATTTTGCCTGACATTATTTTGGTAGAAAATTAAATTACACCATGCCGTCGGAACTACCGACAACCGGGATACATAAAAAGCGCAAAGACAAGGACAGGCATCCGAGGCCCAAAACTGAAGACGAAGCCTCTTCTAGGCCAGTCGCCGGTTCTCCGGTTTTCAGCGAGGCGCCTTCGCAGCTCCTGACGACTGCTTCTTTGTAACCACAGGCCACCTCTGACTCCCACATGGAGATGGCTGGGCTTTCGGATACACCAGAATTTCGGCCTACCGAGACTAACCCTTCAGAGGGATCCGGAGTAGCTGAACAACACGCAGCTTCAGAGGATGTTTTCATACCTACTCAGTTAACCATTAAATCTTCTGCTAAATCTAAAACCCCTTTTAAAAACAAAGAAACAGCTTCTACATTCACCAGGACAGGCCTCCATGCCTAAGAAACAGATGCTGAAAATGGCCGAAGACTTAATTACTCTGATCAGAGGGTCCCACCCTCCTCCTGATAAAAGCCTAGACAGGATGCAGACTATGACTCATCCGACCAGGTATCCATCTCTTCAGATTCATCCTCAGACCAAGGATACTCTTTACTCCCTTATGAGGATTCTGATGCTGTGGAATCTATTCCTTCAGCCTCTCCACCAGAGGACTACTCCTTTGGGGAAACCTTACATACCATGAGGGAGCATTTCCATTGGGAGGGTCAGGATTACTCAAGAAAAGGCTCAGAGATTTTCTTTTATTACCTCAGCACAGACCCCTCGCTATTCCGCCAGTGTTAGATATCGTGGATGATGTGTATTCTGAATCCAGTTTAAATCCTGATTCTTTACCCCCTGCTCAAGTTAAGCCAGACACATACTACAGAGTCCCTGACTCACAAATTTCTTTATAAAAGCCCTGTTGTTGACCCTGAAACTATTTCCCAGGGTCCCAAAGGGGTAAAGGCCTCTACACCAAAAAATGCAGTTCCCTCTGACAGAGATTCCAGAGCATTAGACAGATGGGGGAAAAAAGTGTATACATCTACAACTTTAGCAATGAGAGCCTTAAATTGCCAGTTTCACATGCTTAAATATCAGCAATATTTGATGTCTCAGTTGAAACAAAAAATGCTTCCAAACTCAGATCTTCCTAACTATAAGGAAATGCAGGATTTATTGCATGCAGCTGAACAAGTCGGAAAACATACTTTGCAATGTGGTTTTGATTCATTAGAGGCCTCCTGTAGAGCAGCAGTTACAGGGTCTGTCATTAGAAGACATGCTTGGTTAAACGAGCAGACTTTACCAGATCATGTTAAAGCAAAATTATTGGATGCACCTTTGCAGCAGGATGTTTTATTTGGAGTTAAGGCAGAAGAGGTATTAAAGAAAATGGAGGATAAAGCAAAATCTATGCAAATGGTGAATGATTTCTTACAGGTTCAGCCTCCTCGATTTAGCAGAAATTGGCCAACAAAGAACTGGTCCTTTCCAATCTCAGACAGACCTCAAAGGGGCAGATACAGACGCCCAAGAGGCAGAGGTCAACCACAAGGTTCTTACAGGCCTCGACAGTGGGGTGCTTCAACTCAGAAAGAAGGGGAAGACAGGCCTCAACCTTATAAAAAACAATCCCAATGACTTCCCACTACAGCTGCCAAACACTTCTCTCTTGGCAGCCCCCTTGGGGGGAAAACTGGCACTTTTCTGTCACAATTGGCATATGATCACCAAAGACAAATGGGTTCTTAATATTGTATCTCAAGGTTACAGGTTCCACTTTCACACTCTGCCAAGGTTAAAAGGAATGCCAAATCTGCCACCAAATCAATGGGCAGAGGCTCAAAAACAAATTACAGCACTCATGAACATGAGAGCTATTCAAAAGATACCAACACAAGAGCAAGGACAAGGATTTTACTCAAGACTCTTTCTGGTTCCCAGAAAGGACAAAGCCTGGAGGCCCATTCTGGATCTTTCTTCTCTAAATACTTACCTGGATGTTCCAAAATTCAAAATGTTGACACTACAGCAGCTTCTTCCCATGCTGGGCAAAAAAGCTTCGCTTGTAACTTTGGACCTCAAGGAGGCATACCTGCATGTCCCTATCAGACAAAATTGCAGAAGATACCTCAGATTCTTAGCAGGTTCAATGCATTACCAATACTCTGCACTGCCCATTTGGCTTATCTACTGCGCCCAGGGTCTTTGCAAAATGCCTGGCACCAGTAATTGCATTTTGTAGACAAAAAGGAATTCAGATTTACCCATACTTGGACGACTGCCTTATTCAAGCAGAGAGCAAAGACATTCTTCTAAAGCATCTGGCGTTTGTAAAAAGATTGCTAATTTGCCTAGGGTACACAGTAATCGAAAAGAAGTAAAAACTAGTGCCCTCACAAGAGGTAATATTCCTGGGTGCCAGCTTAAATACAACGGCCCAGATGGCTTATCTCACGCCAGACAAGCAACGACAACTGACTCAATATTTCCAATTGATGGCAACAAAGACCCAACTCCCTGCAAAAAAAATTCTGCAGGCCTTGGGTTACATGGCATCTTGCATACTACTAATTCCATATGCCAGACTGCATATGAGGAAACTACAATGGTACCTAAAGAGTGTCTGGTCTCAACACTGTCACAGTTTGGAAACACTGATACCACTTATTCCTTGCCTTCAACAGGAGTTTCGATGGTGGGCTCAAGCCTGTCACCACAACAAGGGACAGCCTTTCACTCAACCCACAGCCAGGCAAACACTGACAACAGATGCTTCAGATTATGCCTGGGGAGCACACATGGCAGGAAAATGTATTCAGGGCAAGTAGCCCGCAGAACAAAGGTATCTTCATATCAATCAAAAAGAGATGCTAGCTGTACAAAATGCCCTTATAGCTTTCAAGGACCTTTTGCATCCAGGACAACTTCTACTAAAGACAGACAACACCAGAGTTATGTGGTACATAAACAAGGGGTCACTCATTCATATCCCCTCTGCAGACAAGCCATGACCTTGTGGAACACAGCTATAACCTATCAAGTTCATCTGCAAGCACAATTCCTGCCAAGAGAGAAAAACACACTGGCAGACGACTTAAGCAGAAACCTCATGGATCTGCACGAGTGGAAAATAAATCCACAAATATTCAGAATGATAACACAAAAATGGTGGAGCCCGGACATAGATCTGTTTGCATCCCCAATGAATTGCCAGCTACAGAAATTCTGCACAAGGACTTCCCACCCACAAGTATGGAAACTGGATGCCCTCTCATTCAGCTGGAAAAATCTACAAGTATATGCTTTCCCACAACTACCACTCACTTCAAAGGTACTCAAAAACCAGACAGCACTGGTACCCAATCTTAAAGAACTTAGCACAAGGTCCACCATGGATTTTGCCTCAAATCCCACATTTTCTGACTCAGCAAAACAATCAGATACTTCACAGCCAGCTAACCTGGCTGCATGGCAGATTCTTTAGTCAAGCAAGCAATGCCTCTCTCCAAAGCTATTATGGATGTCATTCTGGAGGCCAGAAGGCCTAGCACCAGGAAAGCCTATTTGGATAAATGGAAGAGATACTTTGCCTGGAACCAGGCTCTCACAGCCTTGACCCTCTTGTCCCAAATATTCCTCAGATACTGCAATACTTAGCTGAGATGCTGGACAAAGGCTTCTCCTTTTCATCCATTAAGATCCACGCCTCTGCTATCTCTGCTCATTATAACACAGACCCACCAATTTTTTCTAATCCTTTGCTAAAACAGTACCTCAGAGGGGCTAAAAACATAAGACCGCCCCGTAGAGCACCAACTCCAACTTGGGACCTCAACTTCGTCTTGGAAAAATTAACTTTACCTTCTTTTGAGCCGGCCTACTCAGCAGACTTAAAATATGTCTCTTGGAAAACTGCTCTGCTCCTGGCAATAACCTCTGCACAAAGAGTTTCAGAATTGCAGGTACTAATGGCAGTGGAACCTTTCATCGTTTTCCACCAAGACAGGGTGTCTTTATGAACAAACCCTACTTTTATGTGCAGGCACCAACTTCTGAGGGTGTATTCAGGCCTACCGATTTTCATATTAAACCAATGACTTTGTTTCAAGCTAAGAATACCGAATTCCTGAGGCCTAAAGCTCGCACCATGCCTAGAAAACTGATGACCAAACCGCATTCTCAGGCCAATATGCCTCAAAAACAAACGATTAGAATGGCTGAAGGCCTTATTATTTTAATTAGGGGAAGCCAGCCTCCCCCCTCTGAGACCTAGAACTGATTTTCTGTCTGATTCTTCTGATCAGGAATCTGGTATCTCTGTTCTTCTGACTACCAGGATTTACCCTTATCTACTTATGAGGATTCTGATGCAAAGGATTCCATTCCCTCTGCTTCTCTTCCAGAAGATTTTTCTTTTGGTGAAACCTTGCATACGCTTAGAAAGCATTTCCGCTGGGAAAGCCAGGACTATTCCGAGTCCAAAAAGAGCCTTAGGAAATTTTTATTCCTGCCTCAGCGCAGGCCTCTAGCTATATCTTGTGTTCTGGAGATTGTAGATGTTTTCTTGGAATCCAGCCTTATCCCAGACACTGCCTCCAGCTCCCAGGAAACTGGACAGGTACTACAGAGAACCTAACTCTGACAAATTCCTCTTCAAGAATCCTACTGTGGATTCAGAGACCATTTCCCAAGGACCAAAAGGTGTTAAGGCTTCTTCTGCCAAAAATCCTACCCCTTCTGATAGGGACTCTAGAGCTTTAGACAGATTGGGTAAGAAGGTATACATTTCTGCTGCTTTGGCAATTAGGCCTTTAAATTGCCAGTTCCATATGTTAAAGTATTAGCAGCATATTATGGGACTGCTTAAGCAGAAAATGATGTTGATTCCTGACTCTGTTGAACACAAAGGTTTGCAAGAGTTAATGCATTCTGCTGAACAAGTTGGTAAACATACTTTGCAATGTGGTTTTGATGCTTTAGAAGCATCTTGCAGGGCTGCTGTCACTGGGTCTGCACTTAGAAGGCATGCTTGGCTTAAGGAACAAAACTTGCCAGATCATGGTAAAGCTAAATTACTGGATGCACTCTTAAACCAAGACCACTTTTCTGGCAACAAAGCAGAAGTCCTCAAAAGGATGGAGGAGAAAGCTAAATCTATGCAAACTGTTAAAGATTTCTTACAAGTACAGCCTCCTAGATTCAGTAGGCATTGGCCTTCAAAGAACTGGTCTTTTCCAGTCCCTTCCAGGCCTCCTCAGTCCAAACCCAGGATCAGCAGACCAGCAAGACCTCAGTCTCAGGCTATGCACAGATCTAAGCAGTGGGGGGCTCCCAGTTCCAAAGCAGGGAGTAGTAAGCCACCCCCTATGGAAAAAATGGCACAATGACTTATCCTTAACTTTCCCAAGCCCTGCTCAACTACTTGCTCCCTTAGGGGGAAAGCTCGCCCTGCATGCAAAAAACTGGGAACTCATTACCCAGGACAAATGGGTTTTAAACATAGTCTCCCTAGAATACAGTTTCCAATTCCTGTCACTCCCAACCCCAAGTGGATGGCCAGACCTTCCCCCAAATCAGTGGGTGGAGGCCCAAAAAGAAGCGATCTCTCTCCTAGGTATCAGGGCTATTCAGCCTGTCCCAGCAGACCAAAGGGGGCAAGGTTTTTATTCAAGACTGATGTTCATCGTGCATACAGCTGCAGTCATAACAGATGGGTTATCCTGCTGTCAGGCGGGTCCTCGGTCGGCCGAATTCCAAAGTCTAGGTCCGGCGTTGGTTGTCGTCGCTTCTTCCCCTGACGTCAGTGCGGCAGGGGTATAAAAGAGCCAGCCGACACCATCTTCTTCAGTCTTTCTTGCCGTGCTGTGCCCGAAGCAGAAGCAGTTCGCAAGTGCCGGTCGGCCAGCTCCTGAGATTTACGAAAATATTTCAGCTGAAGTCTTCTTGAAAGCTAAGTACCCCGTTGGGGAAACTTTTCTTGCCTCAGACCGATGTCGGACAAAGTTAATAATTGCATTTCATGTGGGAAGCAAATACCGCATAAGGATTTCCACTCTTTCTGTATTCCTTGCTTAGGCCCAGACCACGACGTCTCGGCCTGCCGTTTTTGTGCTAGATTCAACAAACGCACTATTAAGCGTCGGGCGGAGTTCGCCCATCACTATTTTGGTAAAAAATTTAATTATATTATGTCGTCGGATACTCCGACTCCAGTTTTGAGTAAAAGACGCAAAGATAAGGACCGCCATACGAGGTCCGCGATTTCTACTGACACCACGCTAAGGCCGAGTACCGGTTCTCCGGTTCTCAGCGAGGCGCCTACGCAGCCCCTGAGTACCGATGACACTTCATTACCGGTGTCTTCTGTGCCCGAGGTCGCAGGCTCCTCGGCCCCCATTCCGATTATAGATACCGACGCCACTCTTGGTGGGGAAACCCAGAGTTTAGACAGGCCTGCCATTTCTCAAGGTGTCTTCAGGCCTTCCTCCTTCTCTATTCAGGCTTTCACAAAATCTAAAGCAGCCATGAAAACTAAAAAACAAGGACCACAGACCCCCTCTCAAGGCCCCATGCCTAAAAAACAGATGCTCAAAATGGCTGAGGATTTGATTACTCTTATCAGGGGTTCTCAACCCCCCTCGGACAAAAGGCCCAGATTAGAGGAAGACTACCCTTCCTCAGATCAAGCCTCTATTACCTCTGAACTTTCTGAGGACCAGGAATATACATATTCTCCTTTTGAAGACTCTGATGCAGAGGAGTCTATTCCCTCGGTCTCCCCCCCTGAGGACTACTCTTTTGGGGAAACCCTACATACTTTGAGGGAACACTTTCACTGGGAAGGCCAAGATTACTCAGATTCCAAGAAAAGGCTCAGGGATTTTCTCTTGCTCCCCCAGCATAGGCCTCTGGCTATTCCTCCTGTCTTAGATATATTAGATGATGTGTACACAGAAGCCAGCCTCAACCCAGATTCTTTACCTCCAGCTCCTGTTAAACCAGACAGGTATTACCAGGTTCCTGATTCTCACCAGTTCCTATATAAAAGCCATACTGCTGACCCAGAAACTATTTCACAGGGTCCCAAGGGAATTAAGGCCTCTACTGCTAAAAACCCATTACCTTCAGAGAGAGATTCCAGAGCTTTAGAAAGGTGGGGGAAAAAGGTGTATACCTCTGCCACTTTAACCATGAGGGCATTAAACTGTCAGTTCCATATGTTAAAGTATCAACAGTTTTTATTATCTGAGTTGAAAAGCAAAATGACACAACCTGAGCAACCAGATTTAAAAAGAGTTGCAGGATTTGTTGCATAGTGCAGAGCAAGTGGGTAAACATACCTTGCAGTGTGGTTTTGATGCTTTAGAGGCCTCATGTAGAGCTGCTGTTACAGGGTCTGTCATACGTAGACATGCTTGGCTCAAAGAACAAGCCATACCAGATCATGTCAAAGCTAAATTACTAGATGCACCTCTTCAGAAAGATGTATTCTTTGGTGTTAAAGCTGAGGAGGTTCGAAAGAAAATGGAGGAAAAGGCGAGATCAATGCAAACAGTGAAAGATTTCCTGCAGGTACAACCTCCACGTTTCAGCAGAAACTGGCCTTCAAAAAATTGGTCCTTTCCAGCCATGGACAGACCTCAGAGGCAGATACAGGCACCCGAGGGGTAGAGGGCAATCTCAAGGATCATTCAGAGCCAGACAATGGCAAGCACCAACCCCAAGAGGTGGAGAAGATAGATCACAGTCATTCAGAAAGCAGACACAATGACTTTCCCCTTTACCTGCCAAGCAAAGCTTTAATGGCAGCACCTTTAGGCGGAAAACTGGCATTATTCTCAAAAAATTGGCATATTGTCACAAAAGACAAATGGATCCTGGACATTATAGACAGAGGCTACAGATTCCACTTTCACACCCTTCCAAAAATGAGAGGCATGCCAAACCTGCCACAAAATCAAAGGGCAGAGGCACAAAAACAAATTTCAGCTCTCATGGACATGAAAGCTATTCAAGAGGTGCCTGCAAAAGAACAAGGCCAAGGGTTTTATTCTAGACTATTCCTGGTACCAAGGAAAGACAAAGATTGGAGACCTATTTTAGACCTATCCATCCTAAACACACATTTACAGGTACCAAAATTCAAGATGCTCACATTACAGCAGCTTCTTCCCATGCTGGGCAAGGAGTCTTGGCTGGTAACATTGGACCTCAAGGAGGCATACCTGCATGTCCATATCAGACAAGATTGCAGAAGATACCTCATATTTCTTGCAGGTTCAACCCATTATCAATTCTCTGTATTGCCCTTTGGCTTATCTACTGTGCCCAGAGTGTTTACGAAATGCCTGGCATAAGTAATTGCCTTCTGCAGACTTCAAGGAATACAAATATACCCATATCTGGACGACTGCCTGATCCAAGCGGACAGCAAGGACATACTTCTGAAACACCTGGCATTTGTAATAAAACTGTTGAACTTTCTGGGATACACAGTCAACAAAAAGAAATCAAAACTAATACCCTCTCAAACAATAATTTTCCTGGGTGCCAGCTTGAATACAAACACCCAGATGGCCTACCTCACGCCAGACAAACAAGGGCAACTATCTCAATACTTCAGCAAAATGGTAACCTTCACCAGGCTGACTGCTGATCCCATGTGCAAAGCTGCATATGAGGAAACTTCAATGGTACCTAAAAAACTTATGGTCTCAACACAGCCACAGTTTGGAAACAATTATACCACTCATTCCATGTCTTCAAAAGGAATTTCTGTGGTGGGCTCAAGCATGCCAAAGAAACAAAGGTCTCCCTTTCTGCATACCTCAAGCAAATCAAATCATCACAACAGACGCCTCTGACTACGCCTGGGGGGCACACATGATAGATCAATGCATTCAGGGAAAATGGTCCCAAAATGAAAAGCACCTACACATCAACCAAAAGGAAATGCTAGCAGTGCAAAATGCTATTATGGCCTTCAAAGACCTACTGCATCCAGGCCAGCTATTGATAAGGACAGACAACACCACAGTGATGTGGTACATAAACAAACAGGGGGGAACTCATTCATACCCCCTGTGCAGACTAGCCATGACCCTTTGGAACACAGCTCTGGAATTGCAAATCCAACTTCAGGCACAATTCCTGCCAGGGAAGGAAAACACACTGGCAGACAGCCTAAGCAGAAATATGACAGATCCACACGAATGGAAGTTGCATCCTCAAGTTTTTGCAAAGATAACTCAGGCATGGGGACAGCCAGACATAGATCTCTTTGCTACCCACAGAAATTACCAACTGAAAAAATTTTGCTCAAGGACCTATCATCCACAGGCCTGGAAAGTGGACGCACTTTTTCAATTGGACAGCATTGACAGTCTATGCCTTTCCACCTCTGCTGCCCAAAGTTCTATTAAAAGCCAGAGCCGAGAAGCCGAAAATGATTCTCATTGCTCCAGACTGGCCAAGACAACACTGGTATCCACTCCTGAAGAGCCTGACACATTCCCCACCATGGATCCTACCTCTAGTGCCTCTTCTGTTGTCCCAGCACAACTTCAAAGCTCTTCACAGCCAGCTCAAAACCCTAAATCTAGCCGCATGGAGAATCCCTTGATTTCCCAACAGACCCTCCTCTCCAAGGAGGTGCAGGATATCATCCTGGAGGCCAGAAGACCTTCTACTAGAAAAGCCTACTCTGCCAAATGGAAGCGGTTTTGTGCCTGGAATCAGAAAAAGGGCCAGAATCCTTGGGTAATAAATATACCTCAAATATTACAGTACCTAGCTGAGATGTTAAACAGTGGACTTTCCTTCTCCTCCATCAAAATCCATGCTTCAGCCATTTCTGCACAATACAACACAGATCCTCCTTTATTCTCTCATCCTCTGTTAAGACAGTTCCTCAGAGGGGCTAAGAATATAAAGCCCCCAGTGAAACCAACCAGTCCCTGCTTGGGACCTCAACTTCATATTGGAAAAACTGACCCTTCCTCCATTTGAGCCAGCTGCTTCAACAGAACTACAATATTTGTCATGGAAAACAGCCTTCCTTCTGGCTATCACCTCAGCGCGCAGGGTTTCGGAACTACAGGCCCTCATGGCATTGCAACCTTTCATCATTTTCCATCAGAACAGAGTTTCCTTACGAACCAACCCTACCTTTATGCCAAAGGTAGTATCCAGTGTAGCCTTGAATCAGACTATCCACTCACCTACCTTTTACCCTAACCCACAAAACAAAGGGGAAAGACTACTGCATTCCTTGGACATTCACAGACAACTACGTTATTTGGACAGGACAAAGCCATTCAGGAAATCCGAGCAACTCTTTGTATCCTATGCTACAGGTGCTCAAGGAAAGGCTATCTCCAAACAGACAATCTCAAAATGGATAGCCCACTGCATACGCTTTTGTTACTCATTTCATGGAAAAGCTGTGCCTTCAAGCATCAGGTCCCACTCCACAAGGGCCACAGCTACCTCTGCAGCTTTGCTCAGGGGGGTTCCTACCAAGGACATTTTGGAAGCAGCTACTTGGAGTTCAGTGCACACTTTCTCTAAACACTGTCACCTTCCACTTTACTCAAAATCTAGAGCGGGATTTGCCACAGCTGTCTTGCAGGGCATCCTTGCTCCTCCTAGTTCCACTTAGTGCCTGCCACCCCTACTTAGCTTTGGGATTCTACCCATCTGTTATGACTGTAGCTGTATGCATGATGAACATAGTACAGTTTTGTACCTACCATAAATGTAGATGTTCGAGTGCTCATACAGCTGCAGTCCAGGTTTCCCTCCCTCCATCCCCTCTTAGGACAGGCCTTATGGCAAACACCTTCTCATACAACCTATTTGGGGTATTCTTTTATGGTGTATTTGCTTGCAAACTACTGTTTTTTGATTATTCTATATTGCATGATTACATAAGTTTATGTTTTGCCTTCCTTCTGGGGGCACCTGACATCTGGGGCAAGAAAAACTGAAGAAGATGGCGTCGTCTGGCTCTTATACCCCTGCCGCACTGACGTCAGGGAAGAAGCGACAACAACCGACGCCGGACCTAGACTTTGGAATTCGGCCGACCGAGGACCCGCCTGACGGCAGGATAACCCATCTGTTATGACTGCAGCTGTATGAGCACTAACATCTACATTTATGGTAGGTACAAAACTGTACTTTCCTGGTTCCCAGAAAAGAAAACTCCTGGTGTCCTATCCTGGACCTGTCTATTCTCAACACCTTTCTGGTGGTTCCAAAATTCAAAATGCTAACTCTTCAACAGCTTCTTCCTATGCTAGCCAAGGATGCCTGGTTGGCAACCCTAGACTTAAAAGAAGCTTACCTGCACATCCCAATAAAGGGAATCCTGCAGACAATACCTATGTTTCAGAGCGGGCTCCATGCACTGTCAGTTCTCTGCACTTCCCTTTGGCTTATCTACTGTGGCCAGGGTATTCACAAAGTGCCTAGCTCCAGCTATTGCATTTTGCAGACAGAGAAATACTCAGATTTATCCATACTTAGATGATTGCCTGATTCAGGCAGAAAGTCAGGACTTGTTATTACAACACCTGACATTTATAGAGAGACTTCTAACCTCACTGGGGTACACCATCAACGAGAATAAATCACACCTAGTACTCTGCCAACTGATTGTATTCCTGGGAGCAAGCTTGTACACAGCTTCCTAGATGACATTCCTCACTCCGGAGAAACAAGTTTATTTGACAACCTACTTCAACTTACTGGCCACAAAAACCCAGCTACCAGCTATCTGCAAGGAAAATCCTGTAAGCCCTGGGGTTCATGGCCTCTTGTATTCTGTTAATTCCATATGCAAGACTGCATATGAGGAAACTTCAGTGGTATCTAAAATGTCTATGATGTCAACATTATCAGGACCTGGAAACAATGATTCCTATCATTCCTTGTCTAAGGGCAGAGTTCCTTTGGTGGGCAGAGGCCTGCTACCACAACAAGGGACTCCCTTTCACTCTTCCCCCCGCTGCCCAAACCCTAGCAACAGATGCATCAGGCTATGCATGGGGGGCTCACATGGCAAGGCAGTGCATTCAGGTCAAATGGAACCCAAACCAGATGCACCTGCATATTAATCAAAAAGAAATGTTAGCTGTACAGAATGCTCTGACACCCTTCAAAGACCGTATTCTTCCAGGACAACTTTGGTAAAGACAGACAACACCACAGTTATGTGGTACATAAACAGGCAGGGGGGAACCCATTCCTACCCACTCTGCAGACTAGCCATGGTTCTGTGGAACACTGTCTTGAGCTACTAAGTGAACCTGCAAGCTCAATTCCTGCCATGCAAACTAAATTCACTGGCAGACAACTTGAGCAGAAATCTCATGGACCCACACGCATGGAAAATGGAACCCAAAATATTCAAGCTCTTGAGGAACAAATGGAGGACACCAAAGGTAGACCCGTTTGCCTCCCCTCAGAACTACCATCATCATCATCTTTCGACTGTTCCCATTAGGGGTTGCCACAGTGGATCATCTGTTTCCATTTCTTCCTGTCCTCTGCATCTTGCTTTGTCGCACCAACCCACCTGCATGTCCTGTCTCACCACATCCATAAACCTTATCTTAGGCCTTCCTCTTTTCCTGTTACCTGTTAGCTTCATCCTTAGCATCTTTTTCCCAATATACTCAGCATCCCTCCTCAGCACATGTCCAAACCAACGTAATCTTGCCTCTCTGGCTTTGTCTCCAAACCTTCCAACCTGGGCTGACCCTCTAATATACTTAATTCCTGATCCTGTCCACCCTCGTCACACCCAGTACAAATCTTAACATCTTTAACTCTACCACATCCAGCTCTTAACTCCTGCCTTTTTGTCAAGGACACTGTCTCCAACCCATATAACATAGCTGGTCTCACTACCCTCTTGTAGACCTTCCCTTTCACTCTTACTGGTACTCATCTGTCACAAATCATTCCTGAAACTCTTCTCCACCCATTCCATCCTGCCTGTACTCTCTTCTTCACCTCTCTTTCACACTCACCATTACTCTGAACTATTGATCCCAAGTATTTAAACTCATCCACCTTCGCCACCTCTACTCCTTGCATCCTCACCATTCCTCTATCCTCCCTCCCATTCAAACACATATATTCTGTCTTAGTCCTGCTGACCTTCATTCCTCTTCTCTCTAGAGCATATCTCTATCTATCCAGGGTCTCCTCCACCTGTTCACTACTCTCACTACAGATCACAATGTCATCTGCAAACATCATAGTCCACGGGGACTCCTGTCTGATGTTGTCTGTCAACCTGTCCATCACCATTGCAAATAAGAAAGGGCTCAGAGCTGATCCTTGATGTAATCCCACCTCCACCTTAAAAGCATCCATCACTCCCACCGCAGACCTCACCGCTGTCGCACTACCCTCGTACATATCTTGTACCACTCTTACAGACTTCTGACACTCCAGACTTCCTCATACAAATCCACAACTCCTCTCTAGCCACCCTGCCATATGCTTTCTCCAAGTCTACAAAAACGCAATGCAACTCCTCCTGACCTTCTCTGTACTTCTCCATCAACACTTTCAGAGCAAACATTGCATCTGCAGTGCTCTTTCCCGGCATGAAACCATACTGCTGATCACTAATCATCACGTCCCTTCATAACCTAGCTTCCACTACTCTTTCCCATAACTTCATGCTGTGACTGATCAATTTAATCCCCCTGTAGTTACTACAGCTCTGCACATCACCTTTATTCTTAAAAATTGGTACCAAAACACTTTACTTCCTCTCACTTTCCAAGATTTCATTAAACAATCTGGTTAAAAACTCCACTGCCATGTCACCGAAACACCTCCATGCTTCCACAGGTATGTCATCTGGACCAACAGCCTTTCCATTCTTCATCCTCTTCATAGCTATCCTTACTTCCTCCTTGTTAATCCATTGCACTTCATGATTCACTATCCCCACGTCATCCAGCCTTCTCTCCCTCTCATTCGCTTCATTCATCAACCCTTCAAAGTTCTCTTTCCATCTGCACAACACACTCTCCTCGCGTGTGAGTATGTTTCCCTCATTATCCTTTATCACCTTTACCTGCTGCACATCTTTCCTAGCTCAGTCCCTCTGTCTAGCCAAATCGGTACAGGTCCTTTTCTCCCTCCTTAGTGTCCAACCTTTCATACAACTCTTCATATGCCTTATCCTTAGCCTTCGCCACCTCTCTCTTTGCCATGCACCTCATCTCCTTATACTCCTGTCTACTTTCTTCATCTCTCTGACAATCTCACTTCTTCTTTGCCAACCTCTTTCTCTGTGTACTCTCCTGTACTTCCTCATTCCACCATCATGTCTCCTTGTTGTCCTTTCTCTGTCCAGATGGCATACCAAGCACCTTTTTAGCTGTACAAAGTACTAAAAACAAACTTCTAGAACTAGTAAAACAAAAAAGGCGAACCAGGAACAAATGCAGACCACCGATTTATTTATTTATTTAACCAAAATTGTACTAAGCGCTTTCACCCACACACATCAGGGCATCTTCAGAGTACTGACAATCCTTGTGTTGAAACTCTTTTTAAATCCTTATGTAAATTAGATAATTGAACAATTAAACAATTAAACAAATTATTACCTATGCAGCTAAAAATTCTTAAAGGTACAATCAGCAAAAATGAACAAACAGCCAGGACTTGTACAAACTTGTTAATTTGTAAATGTAATAAAACCTTCTTGTCAAAAACTATGTATATGTAATACCAAAAATAAAAGTAAAAATACATATATAAATATCTAGATAATAGTATAAATCTAAATAATTATTAAATATAAACAATTGTTATACAATTCAGCATAAAGTCATTCATTAAAAAATTTCCTAACATTAAAATTCATATTGTTATACAAAATATTTAAAACATTAAATTATCAGATATTAACCTAATACATACAAGATCAAATAAATTGAGACTTGTACTTTAGTATACTTGATATAGAAATATGTTCGTTAATACCAGGGCTAGAACTTGCATTTAGCCGTAATTGCCATAAACATTCTTTAGCCTCAAGTAAGGTGTTGTCATCACCACCTTTGTTATTATTGTAGTATACAATTCTGTCAATAACAAAGAATAAAAATCTCTTAAAATTCTGGCATCTTAGACTATGCATATAAAGAGAACTAGTATTTTTCTGTTTTTTAATGTCTCTAACATGTTCCACTATCCTTTCTCAAGTTTCCTTATCGCTTTGCCAACATAAAAGGCTGGGCATGATGAACATATAGCTAGGTACACCACCATTTTTGTGTTGCAATTACAATGACCTGGGCATCTAATTGTTTTGCCAAAATTTTGTACCGCAGCATATGGTCCATCATTAATAAATTTACAAGTATGGCATGCCCCACATTTGCTCATCGAAGATGTGTTGAACATATTCTTATTATTAACTGCCTCAAAATGTTCTTTAAGATTCATCCCCTACTATAAGTGACCTTGGGCCCAGTCCCTAAATTATCAATAAGGTCACCGTTATTCTGGAGAATACTTATCCAGGTCTCATGTACTATATTAACTATCCTGGGTGATATATCATTAAATGGTATAATAAAGGTGTCATTTCTAGTAGTGTTATTAGTCCTAGATATACTGTTGTCAAAACCGTACTTAATATAGGTTTGTATATTTGATGTCTTTTAATATAAATCTCTTCACTAACTTTAACAATTAATTCTAATGGATAACCTCTATCCAGAAACATATCTGATAATATTTTTATCTCATTGTAAAAATTAATGTCTTCACCAATAATTCTAGAAAATCTGACCATCTGTCCCTTTACTAAATTCTTTTTCTGGTAATAAGGATGGCAACTATCAAAATGGAAAAAAAGAATTGGAATGAGTTTTTTTTCCTAAAAATACTTGATTCTAACTTGCCCATGTTTTTATAGAATAAAATATTTAAATACTCACAACTGTTGTCAAATATCTTAAAAGTGAAATTCAAAAAACTAGATGTCGTTTTTAGAAAATTTTCAAACTCAATAAGCATTTCTCTGTTGCCCTTCCAAAAATAAGAATGTCGTCCAGGTACCTTAAGTAAAGGGCAATGTTAGGCCAGAAACTAGAAGTAAAAACACTTTGCGTTTCCCATAAGACTAACACCAAATTGGCATAAATGGGGGCGCATCTAGCCCCCATGGCCACACCTGTACTTTGTTTATAGTATTCACCATTAATAAACATAAAATTGTTTTCAAGTACAATAGCCATCAGTTCACGTAACAATTTGCATTTAGCTGTCTCCCTTACTAGCTCTGCTGTAGTTACCCAGCTATTTGGTAACTCTTCACTGCCACCCAGTGCCTGTCATAACTCATCCCTGAACTCCACCTCACAATTACCCTTTTTCAATTTCCACCACTTGATCCTTGCTGCTGCCTTCACACCCCTCTTCTTGATCACCGGCGTCATCCTACAAACCACCATCCTATGCTGCTTAACTAGACTTTCCCTGGTCACCACTTTACAGTGTCCAATCTCCTTCAAACTGGCCCTCCTACATAAGATATAATCCACCTGTGTGCGTCTTCCTCCACTCTTGTATGTCACCCTATGTTCCTCCCTCTGGTTAAAGTACGTATTCACCACAGCCATGTCCATCCTTTTCGCAAAATCCACTACCATCTGATCTTCTGCATTCCTTTGTTTAACACCATACCTACCTATCACTTCCTCATCCCTTCTGTTCCCTTCACCAACATGCCCATTGAAATCTGCTCCAATCAGCACTCTCTCACCCTTGGGTACAGTCGTCACCACTTCATCCAACTCCAAAATTTTTCTTTCTCATCCATCGCACACCCAACTTGTGGAACATATGCACTAACGACATTCATCATTACACCATCAGTTTCCAGCTTCATAAACGTCACTCTATCAGACACTCTTTTTTTCACCTTCAAAACACTCTTAGCATACTGTTCCTTCAGGATAACTCCTACGCCATTTCTATCCCATCCACACCATGATTTGTACCCACCTCTGATACATCTAGCCTTACTCCCTTTCCATCTGTCTCTTGTGCACACACTATACCAACTTTCCTTCTCTCCCTCATATCAGCTAGCTCTCTCCCTATACCAGTCATACTGCCAACATTCAAAGTTCCGACCCTCACTACCACAGTCCTAGCCTTTCTCCTCTCTTCCTGCCTTCGGCCATGCCTTCTGCCTCTTCTCCTCCTTCGGCCAACAGTAGCCCAATTTCCGCCAGCACCCTGTTGGCTAACAGTACTGGTGGTGGTCGTTGTTAACCCGGGCCTCGACCGATCCGGTATGTAAATATTTACTGTCGTCTGCATGAATGATTTGGCAAAGTTATACACCGGATGCCCTTCCTGACGCAACCCTCCCCATTTATCCGGGCTTGGGACCGGGTTGGAAACTGGATGCCCTATCCTGTACCTGGGAAAGCCTCTCTATTTATGGCTTTCCCCCTCTGCCTCTCCTCTCGAAGGTTCTACTAAAGATCAAACATGACGAGCCATAGACAATCCTGATTGCCCCAGACTGGCCACACCAGCACTGGTACCCCCTTTTGTACAGTCTTACAGTGCTGCAACCATGGCACCTGCCTCAGACCCCTTTTCTGCTGTCCCAGCAGGCGGGCCAGATTCTGCACCCTCAGCTTCAAACCTTGAACCTTGCAGCCTGGCTAATTCCCTGAGCTCACCTCTAACAACCCTCAGTAAGCAGGTGCTGGATATCATTCTTGAGGCAAGGAGGCCTAGTACTAGAAAATCCTATTCAGAAAAGTGGAAGAGATACTGTTCCTGGAGCCAGGCTCGGGGGATGGGCACAACGGTACCCAGGTTACCTCATATTCTAGATTATTTAACAGAAGTGATCCACAAGGGCCTATCTTTCTCTTCAATTAAGATTCATGCCTCTGCTATTTCAGCACATTATAATACAGAACCACCCCTCTTCTCTCATCCCCCTGCTAAAGCAATTCCTTAGAGGGGCCAAAAATTTGACCCCCCAGGAGACCTCCCACTCCAGGCTGGGACCTTAACTTTGTATTGGAAAAACACACTATTCCCCCCTTTGAACTAGCTGCTACAGCAGAGTTGAAATTCCTTTCTTGGAAAACCGCCTTACTTCTAGCCATCACTTCTGCAAGAAGAGTGTCTGAACTGCAGGCCCTCATGACAGTGGAACCCTTCATTATCTTCCATGCAGACAGGGTTTCCCTCAGGACTAATCTATCCTTTATGCCCAAGGTGGTGTCTAATGTGGCTCTAAACCAGTCCATTCATTTGCCTACCTTTTTCCCTAATCCTCAAAATAAGGGGGAAAGGATGCTGCATTCTGTGGACATGCACAGATGGCTTAGATTCTATTTGGACAGAACTAAGCCTCTCAGAAAATCTGACCAGCAGCTAGTTAGCTTTGCTGCAGGGACAGACAGGAAAGCCATTTCAAAGCAAACCATTTCCAAATGGATAGCCCATTGTATCCATTTCTGCTACAAGCACCATGGAAAACCTACCCGACAGGGTATAAGATCACATTCCACCAGGGCTGCATCTACCTCTACGGCATTTCTCAGAGGAGTCGCTACCAGGGACATCCTGGAAGCTGCTACCTGGAGCTTTGTACATACTTTCACCAAGCATTACTACCTGCCTATCCTTTCTAAATCCAGAGCTGGATTTGCCACAGCAGTCGTACAAGGCCTGATTGCTAGCCCTAATGCTCTTAACTGCCTCCACCCTTCCGTAACTTTGGGAGTCAACGCAAATGTGATGACTGCAAAAGTGAAAGACGAGCATAGTACAGTTGTGTACACTTATCATAAATGTAGATGATAGAGTGTATTCACTGCTGCAGTCTTGGTTACCCTCCTTCCAGCCCCCTGACTTCTCTTGGCTCTACCTTTCCTTCTTGTTTGGCATATATTATAACGTGTATTTGCTTTTTGCTAGAGGTGTACCATATCATATAATTGCTTCCTATTGTGGGGGCACCTGACATCTGGGACAAGAAAAAACTGATGTAATGGCGTCTGCTGTATGTTTTATACCCCTGATGACCTGACATCATGGAAGAAGCGAGAGCATCTGATGCAGAAATCCAAAGACTCTGGTATTCAGGCCGGCTAAGGGCTTACCTGCAGACAGGTAACCCAAATGTGATGACTGCAACAGTGAATAGACTCAGAACATCACATTTATGGTAAGTGTATACAACTGTATTTTTCTGTTTTGAGTGACATTGTTAGCAAAGCTGAGAAAGGTGGTTGTGGTGCTGTGATTTGGCTGGAATCCGTGTTGTGTGGGAGAAAGTAAGCTATAATCACTGAGGATTTTGATTAGTTGGGAACATATACATCTTTCCAGAATTTTGGATATGATTGACTGGGTAGTTGATAGGTCGGCAGAGTGCCGTCCATCACAGTTTAGCTGAGGAACTAAAGTGAAAGGGCCAGTAAAAATGTAGAACTCCAGCTAGTAATGTCTAGAACTCAGAAACAGCAGTAAACTAACCACTGCCACTGAATAATCTTGACTGCTCTCAAATTTACTCACTTTGCCTGAAAGTCCACTTTAACTGCACTTGAAAGTAAAAGGTGAATGCAAAAGTATAAAAACTATGGGGAGTTACAGGGAATTTGTTTTATTTGCGGTATGGAGGTGTGCAGTCTTATGAATTAAGGGAAAAAAACAGTGTAACAAATGATGCACGTAGCTAGGGGCATGGGCACAATGAATTGCAACCAAGTAAACTATAAAAAAGTGGACAAAAGGTGCAAAGTCACAGTAAAAATACTTTCACTAAGGGGTAGATTGAAGTAAATATAGTGAGTGTAATTGCCCCCTGTTCACATCAGGAGCAGAAGGAAGCACTATCAAGAGGTTCATTGGAGCTCTTCCATTGTGAAAAAAAGCCATTGAAAGCAGTCAGTTTGGTGTAGTTCAGTTAGCTGTACTAGCTAGTAATCACACTGCCAGGATGCTGGCAAAGAAAAAATGTGAAGAATGTAAGAATTTGTCAGAACCAGAGAAGAAAAACTCTTGACTGTGAAGAATCTTGCAGCTGTTCAGCAAATGAACGTTTTAGCTTTGATATAGGACATTTTTCAAGTACTTTAGAGGAACAAAATAAATCAGATGCACTTGGAGATGTTTGAGAGAATATCTATAAAGTCAGATAACAAAGACTGGGAAATAACTGAAGTTTTCTGTCTGTATTCATATGAACTGATAGAGATGAAGAAAGTAGAGGTTGAAATTTAAGAAACAGCTGGCAGAACTTGAGGCTTGCAAAAATAGTCACAGCACACAGAGATTTTCTGCTGTACCAGAGAAATGAAAAGGAGCAAACTACATTCATTTTATGCAAGTGCAAGCAAGCAACTGGTCATCTGTTCCACAGCAGGATTTTATTAATTGAGAGTGCAGATTGTGTGTATGCTCTAAATCTGGGCAAGAGAAAGCAGCCAAGAACAATATTAGTAAGTATTCAGTCATACCAGCAGAAAACTGCTACTGACAAAATGATGGCAGAAAGGAAATATTTAAACTAGTACAGTAGAGTGTTTGTCAGAAATTATTAATTTGTATGTCAGGCAGAAGAAACAAGTTTATTTCAGCAATCGGGGAATGTTGAGAGGCATGTGAGAGATTCAACATGCTGTGTCCAGGTGTCTTCAGAATATTTTTTTTTTTTGTAGAGGATCAGACAATGTTTGGATCCAGAACATATTAAAGAGGAAATAAAAGTTTAGCCAACAAAAAGTGAGCCAGCAAATAGAAGAGACTCTGCTTTTCATTCTGCTTGAACAGCTTCTGTCCAGCTGTAGTAAGGCTCATAAACTCTGACATCATCGTGGACGTCTCCTACCTCCAAACGTGATCTCACTAGTAATATTTTACTGAAAGTGATAACATTATTTAATTCACTATAGTTAATATATTCTTACAGAAGTGCAGTATCTTTTTCTTAAGTGCAATTGCAGTAATCCTCGTGTGCAAATGAACTGCCTTTTTTCTCTTTTTCTGCGTACAGTATTCATATTTTTAGGTTTATATGCATGGGTAGTTTTACCTGACTAGGAATAGGTTATACAGAGTTTTTTTTTTGTATTTATTAGTCATTAGAATAATTGTATGTATGTCGTGTCTTTTTCTTTTTATACTTAAATTGCCTCTGTATTCTGATGAGGACCTGATACCCGAAATTTCGTTGCACTTGTGTTTCCTAAATGACAGTAAAGTTTTGTTTGAATCTTTTCGAATCTTTTGAATTTAGTCTGACAGAAAACAACAAAGCTCAGAGGGACTGCCATTGTTCCATATGTACATGCTTGAGTGACAGCAAAAAAAAAGCTAACTAGAAGCATCTGATGTACTTTGGACTTGAACCAGAGACTTGGTGGACAGTTGAGATTATCAGGAAAAAGACCCAGCAACATTGTGAAATTATTTAATTTAAATAGGAGACAATAAATCTTGAAGGAGAAAATAGGTGGGACTTATATGAATCCTATTATATATAGGATTAGATGTGAAATGCGGCTGTGCAAGAAGTGGCTGAGAAGGCCAGGAGTTTTGTTTACTGTCCGGCTGCTGGGCAGACCATAATGCATAACCTTCCAGTTTGTCATTAAACATAGGACATTGAAGGGACTGAAGATGTAACTGTTTGTAAAAGAGTTGTTAATATTTGTAAAACTTTCATGATGTAAGCTGCTTGTTATATTGTGAAGCAGTTTTATATATAATGTTCAGTCAGATGCATTTTAAATGTGAGGTCAGGGGGAGTCTAATCTGTGACTGGTGTAAGTTAAAATGCTTTTTCTCTGTTGTAATTTTCCAGGATGTATGGTGTAACATGATAAAGGCTGGAAAGAAGCAAGTATAGTTTTAATATAATAATTTAATGAGCTGTTGGAGTAGTGGAATGTCAGTGTGTATTGGTCATATGTAGAATTAAGATAATTTCCTGTGTTTTTATAGAGGTAGACATCTAGACTAATATCATTAGCTTAAGCTACATGCAAGGTTTTTTTTCTTTGTAAGCTTGAAAAATAAGGTAAAAGGACAGGCGTAGAACTAGAAGTTTATCCCTGTTATCTGCAAAGTCAACGTTTGGCAACCAAATCTATTGGTCCTAGCAGTTAATCTTGAGTAGTCTGAAAAGTTTGTTCTGAGTGAAACAAAGTTCTTTCCCCGCATTTCCAAGGGTACTAGCCATTATTTTTTTTTTAATTACTAGCTACTTTTACTTCAAGCTGAAGAGTTTGCAGGTGCAAGCAATTTATCATGAGCCGTCTTAACAATGTCCACCAAGACAAGGTACAGTGTAGTTGAAATTTAGAGGTACACTGGCAAGCAGTTCAGTGAAAAATAGATATAGTTTGAAACTGTGAGAAGTTAGTAAGTTATACACACAGGTGCACTCCAGCAGCCTTACTACTTTAATGCATTGAATAAAACAGTGCACACTTAAATGCAGTAGCTATATTTAAAAACAAACTATTTATTAGGGCTAAAATGTAATGTTTACTGAATGCAAGTAAGCTGTTTTTCACATCTGGGAGGAGATTAGATATAAAAGAGCAAGTAGCAATCGGTTTAAGTGAGAAAACTGGCTCAAACATTCATTTTATCATGGATAACCTTAATTTTATAATAGAAAATGCCTGGGTGCAGCTGTCATTTTGGGCATCTGTTCCTGTCTAGAGGTTTAAACTTCATTTTTGGAAAATGTACATCATTTTGTGTGTAAGTTAAAAGGAAATGGGGTTTGAAAATCCATCTAGTTTTGTTTGATTTTATTGAAGCAAAATATTTAAAAGGTGACATTGGTTCATATGGAAATGACAGTCAGCTGTATGTGATATCCGTCTTCCAAACTATAGTTTGTGCATGTAAGCTACAAGTTGGAAATATGCATTCAAAAAACTGTCATGTATAATAGGAAGGGGTAATAGCTTTTTATCATAATTGCTATTCTGTCTTTATTAACTTGTAATGTTACTGGCCTTACATATCTAGACAAAAGCAGCACAGATTTTAAGTAGTTTAGGGTGCAAATAGCAATGTTACAGAAAATGCATTTGGATAGAAATGTGCATGTAAATTTGAAAAAAAAAAAGAAAGGATTTAAGGGTGGACATTCAGCAGAATATCAGAGAAGTAACACTGACAGAGTGACTCCAAGAGTAACAGAAGAGGAGAAAAGACAGTGGCAGATTTGTGGTAAAAAAAAGGTTATTAGTAAAGGAGGAAGAGGATAACTTTGTGTATTTATATTTCATGTACAACTGCAATTGTAGAGCTTAAATGCTAGGAGAAATAAGCTGTTAACAGGGAATGCTAGTTATGGGTGTGGACTGGAACCTGATTTGCAGCAGTGAGGGTGTATATGAGGGGTGCCTAGAAGGGAAAATGTAACAAAGGATAGATTTCTGAAGAAATGTACGAAAATATTTGGTATGGAAGATGTGAATTCAGTAGCAGGAACTCCAGCAGAATTTTAGGTTCATAGGCCCATACTTGACCAACTGCCCTTGTGGGCTAATTTAAGCCTAGCCAGTTATTCTATCTGAGAATGAAACCCTGCATATTGTTTCTGTAAGGTAAACATCTTAACCATTATGCCACCCTCCCAACCCTTTTACACGTTATTCCCCAAGGTATAACTGGGCTAAGCTGGATAGAAATTACATTTCATGGCAATATGTATATTTAATTTGCAAGCTTTGAGACATGTCCAGTAATGGTATCAGATCGTGCACTGATAAAAATGAAGATAAATATGTGTGGTAATGAAGTAAAATGAGGCACTGGCACTTTTCTACTTGTATATTAAAAAGAAGCATTAATGAGTAGATAGTGGAAATTATTCAACAGTTATTAGGAAAGACAGATTTTTTTTCCAAGGAGATGACAATTGAGTGGGATAAAATGAAAATGGACCAATAACCACACCAGAAATGTGGAAGAAATAGCAAAAGTCCGGATAAAACTCCATAGATTTATCCCAGGTAAAACTCCACAGGTTTATCCCAGGTAAAACTCCACAGATTTATTCCAGAGAACATGGTAATCGAGTTTAAAAACATGGTAGAAACAAGAGCAAGAGAAATGGAAAAATAGTAGTTGGAATTTATTAGAGAGATTTACAAAGGTTAAAATACTGAATAAGGGGAATCTCTCAGGGGAAAACAAAAGCAACGACTGAGTGATAAAAGGAAAATAAGGAAATGTTTTGATAATGTGAATGAGTTTAGAAAGGTTGCTGTTTAGCAATTATTTTGTTTTACTTAAGAGGTGCCAGTACATTACTAAAAAAGAAGACAAACTGTGTAAACATTTTCATTATTTTTAATTTGCCTGCTAGTTAAGATCATGTTTAATAAAGTATTCTAGCCGATATTAGTGGCGTATTTTTAGTCATTTAAGGTTTTTGTGTGTTCATTAAAGTGTGTTTACTCGTTTCCAGTGTTTATACCTGCCTGTTCTCTTTGTGGAGCTCGCTGGAGGAGTTTTGGTGCTTTTCCTTGTTTTACATTTCAGTATTACACAAGTTTCTCAAGTCCTGCATTTTCTTAAGCTTCACTCCTCCTCCTCTGCACTTTTTTGCATGTATTGTTCCTCCAAATTGTGGTTTGCGGTGGTGTTGCAGTGGTTAGCATTTTCGCCTCACAGCAAGAGGTTCCCTGGTTTGAGTCTCATCTGGAGTGCCTTCTGTGCATAGTCTGCATGCCCTCCCTGCAGTCGAGTGAGCCTTAAAGACATGCAGGTAGGTGCGTGTGCTTTCTGTGAAGGTTGGGTGCCTGGCTGACAACTTTGCACCGTAAAAACTCACTGTCAATCAATCTGTGGACCGGTGATCTACTGCGGTGGCCCCTAACCGGGGAAAAAAATGAGACATTGCTATTGTTCCTCCAAATTCCATTTATTTCTAGTAAATTCATTCCTTCCTTTTGTAAAGAACCCACCTCCAAATCATTGATATCATTTGCAATATTCAGTACTTCAATTACAGTTGGTCGGTATTTAGATTTCCATTTTCTAGCATTTGCTTTTTTTGGCATCTGATTGTAAAAAAAAAAAAAAAAAAAACTTTTGACTCCAGAGCACAATGACTTGGGCAACAGAAGGCATAAAGAGTTCTTACCAGACTTTGGAGACTATAAGAAAAAGTAACCAGCAATCCTACAACTGTGTTAGATATATTTCTGAACTTTCATTAATTTTGTTTTAAGCAGAAGAATAGAGAGACCAAGAAAAAGTTACAAATGGAAATATTTGTAGAAGTCTTAAGCCAAGTTTAGGGGAAAGCAAGGATCAATAGTGAATGTCTAAAGTTTGGAGATATTGGATAAGAATGGTGATGAATAATCAAGTAACAGGAACATATCCTGGAACAGGTGGTATTACTGTTAAACTTTGGGTATAAAGTGATAAAGAACTGGAAGGATTTAACAGCATTTTAAAAGGGGCGTGAGAGTATCAGCTTCTCGGATGAAAGCTGTGAATGCCATATTACCAGAAGATAACCCTTCAGACCCAACTTCTTATAGACCTATTTCAGTTTTAAACCTTGATATAAAGTGTTTATCTATACTAGCAAATAGAATTCAAAGGTGTTGTCAGAACTGCAGTATTCCTTACAGAAGGAATCTCCTGCCAAGGGTAATCCAATGTCTGGCCAGTATACCAAAGCCTTTAGTGTTTACAGATGCCATACATCACATGTATGCTCCCCATACAAGGCTTAAGGCACAAAGGTGATGTACGGATGCACATTCTTCTGAACTTCTTTGCAGCCACTCTGAACTTATTTCTTTAATGCTGGCTACAGAGGCATTTTTTCAGATAGGTGCCCTGTTTGGATTTCTCTTTAGTATTGATTTGTTTCATGTCATCCAGAAAGGGAAAATGTCAGTGTGGGTGGCAGATTCCCCATAAAAGCCATCACGATAAGTGTCTCTCTTACTTAGGTGCTTCCCATGATCATACATGGTGGTCGATCTAGCAAGCCTTTGTGCCTAAGACCCTCTGTAGTTGTCATTCCACCTTGTCTGTTTACCTAGAAAACCAGTGTCTTAAGCTGTTGGTTCAAGGGGCTCTGGCGTAGTCTTCCCATCATGTGGGTCAGCCTTCTGCCAAGAAAAAGGCAAAAAAAACATAGGCCTGATAAGGCCCCAGACGTCTCTCTGAAGGTTAATGAAAGCCCGGGGGATCCAGCTGGTGGTTGCTTTGGATTCCTCTGCCGCGACCCTGTCTGAGGCCAGCATGTATACTACTCCTCACACAACCTCAAAGGCTTTACAGACATCTTTTCCAGATGTTGAACGAGAACCATGGCTGATTGTATTCGAGGGACTAAAGGGGATTCCACAGATTTTAGTGATGAATGAGATCACTACTGTTGTTGAGTATTGCCAAGGTTCTGACCCTCCTAGGATGTTTTGTGTGATTGTCCTGCAGAAAGAGAAACGGAAAACTAAGCATCTTTCCCCTGCAGTTAAGGATCCCTCAGTGTCAATAGCAGGATTCTACTGCGGGGGTGTTTAGCGTTTCAATGGCTTTAAAGCCTCCTCATGGAGTGTCTTACTCCTCCCTGGTCTTCCACTCCTCTTAAAAGACCTAGGAAACTGGATTCCTCTTGATATCAGGCCTCTGGGGATGAGTCCTTCGCTTACTGTTCCCATATTTATTTATTTTATTTATTTTACATTTGTTAACCGGGCTAGTCTAGCTGGATATATATCCATTTTCAGTAGAGGCCCGGTGAGAAAAGCTCCACACAAATACAAACAAAAACGTATACAAAAAAATATCATTACATGGTAAAAAAAAAAGGATTAAAAACCATATGATACAGTATAACATTTCAGAGATCAAAGACACTTCAGAAAGTTAACATAGAACATTATCTTGCTTAAAAAGGTGAAATAGATGCACTCTAGTAAGAGTCAAGTACAATAATTTACATTAGAATTGAGGGATTTAAGCAGTACATTGAATATAGTTTGGTTTAGTGATAGTCTTAGTTACAAGACTAATTATTAAATGTTAGGAAGAAGGTAGAAGAGGAGAAAGACAGGGTATAGGTGTTGATTAGTCAGGTTTACTACAAGGACATAGCCAGTGACTTTGGAGGTGATTTTTGAGCTTTTGTTTGAAGAGTGGCAATGATGTAGTTAGTGTTATATCACTAGGTAGCAGATTCCAGTTCCTTCCTGCTATATTAGTAAATAGAGAGTCACCAGCTGTGTTATTAGTCTTTGTTAAGCTGGCAATGAGTTTACTAGAAGAACGAAGGGAGTTGAGATTATTATATGGGATTAAGAGTTTTGAGAGTATAGGGGTATTATTAGGTTGGTACAGTATTTTGTGGGCAATAGTGAGTTGGGGGATTAACAGATGGTTTTGAAATTCCAGCCAGTCTAGTTGCATCAGGTTAGAACAGTGGTGAGTTCTAAAGGGATTTCCAGTAGCGAATCTGGCAATATTATTGTAGGAAGTTGCTAGTTTGTTAAGGTTAGTTTTCTTAAGGTTTGTAAAAATAGGTGAGGCATACAGAAGAGTTGAGATTAGATGGGAATGAGCGATCTTGGCTCTAGCTGATGTTGTTAAGAAAGACTTAATTCTATATAAGGATCCTATTTTTCTGTTGACTATTTTAATGGTGGTGTTAATATGTTGATCAAAAGAGAGATTATTGTCAATGGTTATTTCTAAAAGTTTGGTAGTAGAGTCAGGTGAGATGACAGTGGCATTATTTGAAGAGATTGTGAAGTCTAAGGGGGAGGACCTAGTAGTGGGAGTAAAGAGAAGGAGTTTAGTTTTTTTGGCATTAAGTAGGAGGTAACGTTTGGTAAACCGCATTTCTACCGTGTTGAAGATGTTTTGAGTAAGGGAAGAAAGTTCAGTTGGAGCTTCCCCCTTGGTTTATGGTTCAGAGGAAGAGGATTTTATTAGTCCAGATCCTCCTTTGGAGGAACTCTGTCTTTTGTGGACATTGTTACCCATATGATGAAATTCAAGTGGGATTGCTGTCAAGTTTCCAACTTCCAGAAGAGGTATGAGCTCCTTCAGATGGAGTCTTCCAAACGTTCTGCTCTTCCCCCTATTCTGTCTGTCCACCTGGAGACTTTCTCAGCAGCTTTTATGTCCCCTAATTCTCAGCCACCAGCTTCCAAGAAACCTGACTGATTTCATAAGATGCCTGATATTTGTAAATTTTGTATAAATGCCCTTCTGCTGAACCTTCTCTACTGTCTGTCTCCACAGACAAACTCTCCAAGCTTTTGCCCTCTACCAAGATGCTTCCCTCAGGCAAGAATAATAGAGCTATGGAGGGGCTAGGCAAGAAGCTTTATATTACAGCCACCTTATCCTTGATGGCCATTAACTACCAGGCGCATATGACAAAGCATGTTTTGGCCTTGGTTTCTTAGGTAATCGCTGATCTCCCTGACTCTGAGGAGAAGGCTTCTGCCTTTTCCTTACTGGGTTCCACCTTTCAAGTTGCCTGCCATTCTATTAAGTACAGTTGTGATGCAGCTGATGCTTCCTTCAGGGCTGCTACATTTGGTTCTGTCATAAGGCATTACTCATAGCTTTGTTTTCAGGCTTTGCCTGATGACATTAAGCTCAAATTGTTGGATGCCTCTATGGATAATAAAAAAATCTTTTTGGTGCTGCTGCTGATGAACTTTTTAAGTTGCTCCAGGGTAAGGGCAAGGCTGTGCAGGAATTAAAACAAATTGTGTTTCTCATATTCCAAAGTTCCTAGGGAATTACCTTCCAAACCTACTTTTGTTCATAGGCTGTCATATCCTCCACCAAATGTTAAAAAGGGTTCTAGACATATGCCTCTAAGTCTACTCAAAAACCTACTTCCCAGAAACCTGCATTCCAGGACAAGCCAGGTTCTAGTTGACAGTTTGCTTCCCCTTTCCTTCAGGGGGAGTCTGTCCCTGTCCTTTTTAAACTGGGTAAGAATCGCAACAGACTGTTGGGTTCTTTCAGTCATCCAAAAGGGTATTTCATGGTTTGGTAATTGCTTCCTCCCTTTTTGGGCATCCTTCAACCTCCTTGGGAACAGCTTCCTTTTTCCCAGAGGTGCTTCCTTTTCTTTTGGTCCAGAGCAGCATTCAGGCTGTACTCCTGGCCCAGGTGGGGAAGGGTTTTTACTCCAGAATGTTTCTGGTTCTAAGGAAGGAAGGCCCTTGGAGACAAATTCTGGACCTTTCCCAACTCAACACCTTTCTCTGGATTCCTTCCTTTCAGATGTTCTGTCTTCAAACCTTATTTCCTCTTCTTCTTTCCCAGGTTTTTCTGGTTTCTCTGGATGTCAAGGAGGCCTACCTATCACCATCCATCCCCTTTTCAGGAAATGTTTGTTTCTCTGTTTCTTCCTTGCATTTTAAATTCTGTGATTTTTCCCTTTGGCCTCTGTAATGCCCCAAGGGTCTTCACCAAATGTTTTGCTCCTGTCATTGCTTTTTACAGGGCGATAGGAGTTCAGATCTTTCCTTTTCTGAATCTCTGCTTCACTATTTCCCTGTTAGAGCCTATAGTTCACCATAAATTTTCAAAAATCAGTTCGGACCCCTTCTCAGGATCATGGTTTCCTTCGTTGTAGGATCCAGGCCATCCTCTTGCTGCATACCTCCCAACCGTACCGAATTGCTCAGTTTTTACTGAGTTTTGGGGTCCAAATAATGGGGTGCCACGATTCCCGAATGGCACCCCTTCATTTTTGATTATTTCCAGCTGTTTTTAAATTTTTTTTCTTTCATGCCTTTTTGAGCTGACGTCATCACGTGGGTGATGATGTCAGCTCCATCAGCCTGTCTGAATTGGGCTCAAGTGGTTTCTGGCTGTCTGTCTGAAAGGAACTGCTGTTTGAGTGGATCTGTGAGCACGGAAACAACTGCTGCAGAGCTTTGGCTGTTTTTGCTGATGGAGTTACTGCTTTTGCTGGTGGAGTTATCTGGAGTCATTTGCTTTTGCTGGTGGAGTTATCTGCATGGAGTTGCTTTGCTACAGGTGAAATGATCTGCACAGAGTTGTTTTGCTTAAGGTGAAACAATCTGCTTTTTGTTTTATCTATTGGGAAGAAAACAACTATCTGCTTGCATATTTTGCTGTGCGCGGAGTTGCTTTGCTTACTATCTGCTTGCATTATTTTTTTTTTTATTGGGAAGGAACGAAGATCTGCTTGCATATCGTGAGTGTGTGTGTGCGTTTCAGACTTCGTATTCTTCAGAAAGTAAATGGTAACACAAAACCTTTTATTCTAGCAATTTTCTAAATTTATAAGATCAGCATTTGAAAATTGTCCCTATTTTGGGGCTGTATTCCTCCATTATTGGCATTGTCCAGGTGTTTTGTGCTAAGACATTGAGAGCTATGGTGAAAAGTGAGAACTGAATTCAGCAAATGATAGCCATTTAAGTTTGTCTTCCTGTCTTTCAGGAAACTGCTGATTTGGCATAGTGGTATGTTGTTTTGACTGTAGTGTACAGGGTCCTGGGTTCAAGACTTGGCAGTGAAATGCATGGTGGTAACATTTTATTCTAGCAACTTTCCAAAATTATACAAGCAATGTTTAAAATGTGTCCCTGATTTTTGGCCTTTTGACCCCCCCCCCCCCAAAATGAAATTGAAAAGTGCGAGAAGCTGTGCAAGATGCCTATGGCTTACACTACTGTCATTCTATAATATATATATATATATATATATATATATATATGTATATATATATGTGTGTGTGTGTGTATATATATATATATATGTGTGTGTGTGTGTGTGTATATATATATATATATATATATATATATATATGTGTGGAAATAGACTTTTATGATGGAAATGTTCTGAATTGGGCAGTTTTGTCATCATTGGTTCATGCATTTTGTTTCATTGCCTACTGGAAAAAAATGTTCAAATAATAAATTTAAAATGCGCTGTAACTTAAGTCTAACAAGTGTGCTGTATTATACAAGAATATAATTAGTCAGGAAGGTGTATCAGAGAACACATGTATGTTTCTTGTTTTGTGTGCAAGTGGCCTATAATTTGAAAACAGCCCAAAGGGGTAATCTTTATCCACCACTGGCCAGATGCATTTTCTTTGGATGCGGTGTGGGTTTCAGTGCTGTTTCGATGAATGAGTTTCAAGGGCGGAGCAGTTTTAATGCCAAGTCTATTTTTATTGCGAGACAATATTGCTTTGTTTACCACATGTTTATTAGTGTTTGTGGATTGTTATGCTATAAAATGTAAAAATAAAATCCAAGTAATCATTGTAGAAGTAAAGCAGTATGCACACATTAGTGTTTATGGTAAATGGGGTGAAATAGCCAGGTAATGAGATATTGGAATGCCTACAGGGGGACTCTGGTGCCATATTTTGGTTGTCTGTTCTTCAGTTTGTGTTTGAAAGTTGATATCCCACAATTCCATTGGAGTGGGCAGGTTTACATAATTATGTATGCAATTTTTATGTTAATCAGCGTACCGATTTCTACCTATCATGGGCCTTGTCCAGATTTTTTATGTTTCCAGGTTGTGAGGCCCTGTCTGTGGTTGCATTTTTCTAGTCTCTTCATCCTCTGTGGTCTGTCATGGTCAGGGGCTTTCCCAATGACCTTCAGTTTATGGCTTCCACCATTCCAGTGTTTCCTCTGACCAGACTACATATGATAAAGCTGTAGTGGTACTTCAACTCAGTGTGGCTTCAATATTGCCACCTCCTAAACTTCGCAGTCCCCTTCCTCCCTTGTCTTAAGCTTGAACTTCAGTGGTGGATTCATCAACTCACTCTCAACCCAGAGTTGCCTTTCTAAGCTCCAGCCCCAACTCAAGAGCTCTTTACAGAGGCCTCAGACATAGGATGGGGGGGCCTCTTTCAGTTCTGTCAAGGTTCAAGGTCTTTGGTCTCTCTCTGAGGTCAGACCACATCAACATAAAGGAGATGAGGGCCTTGTTTTTGCATTCAGGCTCTTATTCCAACTGTCACCCTGAGCCCTTTAATTTTTTCACAGACGTGATGTATGTCAGCAAGCAGGGGGGGGGGGTACAAGGTCTTATCTTTGTAGGCTAGTTGTTCAGGTCTGGGATCTAGCTGTCCAGAATCAAGTGACTCTTCAGGCAGTTTACATTCCCTCAGAGCACAGTCTAATGGCAGACTGTGTGAGCAGGTCCAGCACACAGGCTCATGAATGGATGCTTCACGGAGACTTGTTTCTGGACATTGTCCATTGTTAGGGTGTTCCTCAGGTAGATCTTTTTGCTTCCCCCTTTGAACAGACACCTTCCTCTCTATACTGTTAGTCCCAAGTCTTCTGCCTTGGAAAGTGGAGGGCCTGCCTTTTCCTTGGTAGGGCATGTTTCTTTATGGCTTCCCTCCCCTTCCTCTGCTTCTGAGGGTTTTGCACAAGGTCAGGCAAGACTCTCCCCCATAGTCTTGTTAGTGACTCCCTTTTGGCCCAGACAGCAGTGATTCCCCCTCCTTTCTCACTTAGCCAGGGGCACTCAATACAAACTACCTCACCAGGTGGACTTTCTCACACAAGACAAGGGGTCTGTTATCTATCCTCACTTGTACACTCTTCAACTGACACTGTGGGTGATAGAGTTTTGATTCCTTTAGGCAGCTGTTTTCTGAGGACATGCTTCGAGTCCTGCAGGAGGCCAGCAAACCCACTCCCAGGAAGTCATATTTGTCTAAGTGGAAGAAATGTTCTTTCTGGTGCCTCTCTTGAAACCAGGATCCCTTATTTTGAGCAGGTTCATATGGTTCTCTGTTATTTGTGTGATCTATGCGATGCTGGGTTGGCATATTCTTCAGTTAAAGTTCACCTGTCAGCAATTTCTGCTTGTCTGTCCTTAGCTTCTGCTCTGGCCTCTAGATTTCAGGTCAAGCAATATCTTAGGCATTCATATTAGGCCTCCCATGAAGTATTTTCCTCCTTCTTGGGATCTCAGTTTTGTCCTTAAATTGATGCATGCTCTTTTGAGCCTGTTCAGCTTTCTTACAGCATGGTATTTGGAGAACTGCTCTTCTTTTAGCCCGTCACTTCAGCTCAGAAAGTACCTGAGCTTCAGGCTCTCATGGCTGTTCCTCCTTTTTCAGTTTTTCACAGAGACAGGGTATATGTTCGTACTAATCCTTTTTTATTCATAATGTGAAGGAGTCAGCTGCTGGCTGACTTGTACATCCGGCTAGTGTACAAAAGTCTAGTGCTACTGTAAGGTACGTGCAACATCGCACAGATACCAATCCTACATAGGCCATAAAATGATGTTGGCATGTACCAGACCTCAGAACTTTTCTGCCGCCAGACAGATGGTCTTCTCCGGTTGTCACTCATCAGACAAGTTCCAAATTCTGTTCAGATAAATGCCCCATTGGGTTTTTTTCATTATTATTTTTTTACCACTGTTTTTTTTGAGGTTACATGTCAGCTAGGAAGGGCAAGTGTCAGTGTGAAAGGCAGATTCCCCATAAGGACTGTCACAACCTTTGTCTATTTTGCCAAGGCCCTGACCGCTACCGTATTACTTGCTCTGTTTGCAAGGCCTTTGTCCTGAAGACCCTGCATAGCTGGTTACCTTCTCTGAGTTTATACCCAGAAAACCAGAGTCTTAAATGTCTCTTGTGCGATATGGAGAGTATGTCAGGCCCTTCAGGTGAGCCATAAACTAAGAGGGCCATGAAATCTAGGCCTGATTTACCCACTGCTCCCTCTGGTTCAGACATCTCTCCTGAGGCTGTTGTTGACCCGAAGACCATTCCAGAGTCAATAGGCACTCCTTTGACAGGTACCACTGTGAAGGCTATGAAGGACCGTGCCAGCATGTCCCTGGGGGATACGCAGGTGTCTGTCTCATGCATAGGGGAGAACCTTGGCTCATTGTGACTGAAGGCCCACATGGCATTCCACAAATCACTGTGCAAAAAGATGGCCCTACCAGTATTGTGGAGTATAGGCTGATGTCGGGCCCATCCAACTTCCACTGTATTGATGTTCCTAAAAAGAAAAAACCTAAAACTAAACAGGTTTTCCCTGCCCCTCAGGAACAGCCAGGCCTTTTCCCAAGGCTTGTTCGATGCCTTTATGGCCCTGAGACGGTCCTCAGTGCTCTCTCTCCCTACTTTTCTCCTTCCTTTCCTTCCTGTACACCACAAAAGAGGACTTCTTAGGTGCTTTCTTCATTTGAAGAGGATTCTTCTGGGGATGAATCTTTGGCTTATTCAGCCCAAATTTCTTCTCCTTTGGGGTATGCTTCCCCAGAAGAGTCAAATGGCACTGATTCCCCTGGAGATATCATCTCCTTTGGGGAAACCATTCTTAAAATGAGGTAGTTTTTCAAATGGGATTGTTAGGTGTCAGACATCCAAAAAAGGTATAATGACCTGTTGCAGATGGACTCCCCTTCCGCCATACCTCCTGTTCTGCCAGCCTTCCTGGAAGCTTTTCCTGCAGCTTCAAAGTACCCTGACTCGCAGCATCCTGCCCTTAAAATAACAGATAGGTTTTAAAAAGTGCCAGAGGATTCCTAATTTCTGTTCAAATGTCTCTTCTCAGACCCTGCAACCATTTCAGTTTCTGCTGACAAGGCCTCCAAAATTCTACTTTCCACTTCCCTGCTCCTCTCAGATAAGGAGAGTAAGTTATGGAGTGACTAGTTAAGAAAGTTTATACATCAGCTACCCTGGCTTTCAGAGCCATTAATTACCAGACTTATATGGCCAGATATTCCTTGGCTGCCCTCTTGGATGCTGGTAAACTACTTTTTGAGCTCCCTGACTCTCCCACTAAAGCTAAGCTCTCCTGCATTCTTAACTTCTCTGCTCAGGTTACACGGTATTCTATAAAGTGTAGCTATGATGCCATGGAGTCATCAGCTAGAGTGGCTGCATCCAGGTCAGTTCTCGGGAGATATTCTTGGCTCACTTCAACCTTTGCCTGATGACATTAAGGCAAAAATCATGGATACCCCTCTGGACAACAAGGCATTATTTGGTACCTCTGCTGCAGAACTCTGTCATTACAGGAGAAGGGCAAAGAGCTGCAAGACCTGAGACAGGTTTTTGTTTCCCTGGTGCCTAGGTTTCAGGGGAACTACCCTACCAAGACTGCCTTTGTTAGGAAGACTTCCAGGCCCCAGTCTTTGAAAGGCAAAAGAGATACTAGGAAAATTTTTTCTCTAAATCTAACTCCTCAACTCTTGCTCAGAAACAGCCCTTTCAGGGTAAGACAGGTAGTCTGCGACTACCTGCCTCCTGGACCCTAAACTCCGCTCTCCCTTTGCCTTTCTCTCTGCTTGGAAACAGATAACTCATGACCCTTGGGTCCTATCCATCATCCTACAGTGATACTTTATGATGTAGAAGATGAATCTTCCTTTCAGGGGTATTCCACAAAATCCAAGGGAACAACTGGAACTCTTTCCCCTGGTCATTCCTACTCTTCTTTTTCAATGCACTATTCAGGAGGTACTACCTTCCCAAGTAGGAAAAGGCTTCTACTCCAGGATGATGTTCATCGTGCATACAGCTGCAGTCATAACAGATGGGTTCTCCTGCCGTCAGGCGGGTCCTCGGTCGGCCGAATTCCAAAGTCTAGGTCCGGCGTCGGTTGTCGTCGCTTCTTCCCTGACGTCAGTGCGACAGGGGTATAAAAGAACCAGCCAACGCCATTTTCTTCAGTCTTTCTTTCCGCGCGGTGCCCGAAGCAGAAGCAGTTCGCAAGTGCCGGTCGGCCAGCTCCTGAAATTACGAACATTTTGCAACCGAAGTCTTCTTGAAAGCTAAGTACCCCGTTGGGGAAACTTTTCTTGCCTCAGACCGATGTCAGACAAATTTAATAATTGTATTTCATGTGGGACACAAATACCGCATAAGGATTTCCATTCCCTCTGTATTCCTTGTTTAGGCCCAGACCACGACGTCTCGGTCTGTTGCTTTTGTGCTACTTTCAATAAACGTACCATTAAGCATCGGGCGGAGTTCGCCCAGCATTATTTTGGCCAAAAATTTAACTATATTATGTCGTCGGATACTCCGACTCCAGTTTTATCTAAAATAAAACGCAAAGACAAGGACCGACACATGAGGTCCGCGGCCTCTACCAATACCACGTCAAAGCCGACTACACGTGGTCCGGTTCTCAGCGAGGCGCCTACGCAGCCCCTGACTACCGACTACGCTACATTGGCGGTGTCTCCTGTGCCCGAGGTCGCAGGCTCCTCGGCCCACACCCCGACTACAGATACCGAAGCCACTCTTGGCGGTGAATCTCAAAATGTGGACAGGTCTACTTCCTCTCAAGGTGTTTTTAGACCTTCCTCTTCTTTTTCCATCAAGGCTTACACCAAGTCTAAAGCAGCCATGCATTCTAAGAGACCAGCTACACAAGGCCCATCTCCAGGCCCCATGCCTAAAAAACAGATGCTTAAAATGGCTGAGGATTTGATTACTCTTATCAGGGGTTCACAACCTCCCCCGGACAAAAGGCCCAGAGTGGAGGAAGAATCCCCCTCCTCAGATCAGGGCTCCATTCTTTCAGAGCATTCTGATGAACAGGAACATTCTTACTCCCCTTTTGAAGATTCTGATGCTGAGGAGTCCATCCCCTCTGTCTCCCCCCCCCCAGAGGATTACTCATTTGGGGAAACTTTGCATACCTTAAGGGAACACTTCCACTGGGAAGGCCAAGATTATTCAGATTCCAAGAAAAGGCTTAGGGAATTTCTCTTGCTACCTCAGCACAGGCCTCTAGCTATACCTCCTGTCTTGGACATACTAGATGATGTGTACTCGGAGGCCTGCCTTAACCCGGATTCTCTACCTCCAGCTCCAGTCAAGCCTGACAGGTACTACCGGGTTCCTGACTCACACCAATTTCTATACAAAAGCCATGCTGCTGATCCAGAAACTATCTCACAGGGCCCCAAGGGAATTAAGGCCTCCACTGCTAAAAATCCATTACCTTCCGAGAGAGATTCCAGATCCTTAGAAAGGTGGGGAAAAAAGGTATATACCTCTGCCACCTTAACCATGAGGGCATTAAACTGTCAGTTCCATATGCTAAAGTACCAACAGTTTTTGTTATCACAATTGAAAAGTAAAATGTCACAACCTGAACAACCAGATTTGAAGGAGTTGCAGGATTTGATGCATAGTGCAGAACAAGTGGGTAAACATACCTTACAATGTGGTTTTGATGCTCTAGAGGCCTCATGTAGAGCTGCTGTTACAGGATCAGTCATACGTAGGCATGCCTGTCTCAAGGAACAAACCTTACCAGATCATGTCAAAGCCAAATTACTAGATGTCCCTCTGCAAAAGGATGTAGTATTTGGTGCTAATGCTGAGGAGGTATTAAGGAAAATGGAGGAAAAGGCTAAATCAATGCAAACAGTGAAAGACTTTCTACAGGTACAACCTCCACGTTTCAGTAGAAATTGGCCTTCCAAAAACTGGTCCTTTCCAGCCACGGACAGACCCCAAAGAGGTAGATAAAGGCGCCCGAGGGGCAGAGGGCAATCCCAAGGATCGTTTAGAGGCAGACAATGGCAAGCTCCTACACAAAGAGGTGGTGAGGATAACTCGCAACCATTCAGAAAGCAAGCCCAATGACTTTCCCCTTTGCATGCCAAGCAAGACTCAAATGGCAGCACCATTAGGCGGAAAACTGGCATTATTTTCAAAAAATTGGCATATTGTCACAAAAGACAAATGGATCCTGGACATTATAAAGAGAGGCTACAGATTCCATTTTCACACCCTTCCAAAAATGAGAGGCATGCCAAACCTGCCACACAATCAAAGGGCAGAGGCACAAAGGCTAATTTCAGATCTCATAGACATGAAAGCTATTCAAGTGGTACCTACGCACGAACAAGGTCAAGGTTTTTATTCCAGACTATTCCTGGTACCGAGGAAGGGAAAAGATTGGAGACCTATTTTGGACCTATCCATCCTAAACACATTTCTACTCGTACCAAAATTCAAGATGCTCACTCTACAGCAGCTTCTTCCCATGCTGGGCAAGGAGTCTTGGCTGGTAACATTGGACCTCAAGGAGGCATACCTGCATGTCCCAATCAGACAAAATTGCAGAAGATACCTCAGATTTCTTGCAGGTTCAACCCATTATCAATTCTCTGTGTTGCCCTTTGGCTTATCTAATGCGCCCAGAGTATTCACGAAATGCCTGGCATCAGTAATTGCCTACTGCAGACTTCAAGGGATACAAATATACCCCTATTTGGACGACTGCCTGATCCAAGTGGACAGCAAGCACATTTTACTGGAACATCTGGCTTATGTAATAATGTTGTTGAATTCTCTGGGATACACAGTCAACAAAAAGAAATCAAGATTAATACCCCCTCGGAAAATAATTTTCCTGGGTGCCAACTTGGATACAAACACACAGATGGCCTACCTCACACCAGAGAAGCAGGGGCAACTAACTCAATACTTCAGAACACTAGCAAATTGCACCAGGCTGACTGCAAGGAAAATCCTGCAGGCTCTGGGATTCATGGCATCTTGCATCTTACTAATCCCATGTGCAAAGCTGCATATGAGGAAACTTCAATGGTACCTGAAAAACCTATGGTCTCAACACAGCCACAGCCTGGAAACAATAATACCACTAATTCCATGTCTTCAAAAGGAATTTCTGTGGTGGGCTCAAGCATGCCAAACAAACACAGGTCTCCCATTCTGCAAGCCTCAAGCAAATCAAGTCATCACAACAGATGCCTCGGACTATGCCTGGGGGGTGCACATGACAGATCGGTGCATTCAGGGCAAATGGTCCCAAAAAGAAAAGCACCTACACATCAATCAGGAGATGCTAGCAGTAATAAATGCTATTATAGCTTTCAAAGACCTCCTGCAACCAGGCCAACTATTGATAAGGACGGACAACACCACAGTAATGTGGTACATAAACAAACAGGGAGGAACCCATTCTTACCCCTTATGCAGGCTGGCCATGTCACTTTGGAACATGGTCATGGACTTACAAATCGAACTACAAGCACAGTACTTGCCAGGCAAGGAAAACACGCTGGCAGACAACCTTAGCAGAAATATGACAGATCCACACGAATGGAAGTTGCATCCTCAAGTTTTTACAGAGATAATTCAAGCATGGGGAAGGCCAGACATAGATCTCTTTGCTTCCCACGAAAATCACCAATTGACAAAATTCTGCTCAAGGATTTTTCACCCAAAGGCCTGGAGAGTGGACGCTCTCTCTTTCAGTTGGACATCAATGACAGTTTATGCCTTCCCTCCTCTTCCTCTGCTGCCCAAAGTACTATTAAAAACCAGAGCAGACAGACTGAAGATGATTCTCATTGCTCCAGACTGGCCAAGACAACACTGGTACCCACTCCTGAGGAGCCTGACGCATTCCCCACCATGGACCCTACCTCTAATGCCTCTTCTTCTGACTCAGCACAGCTTCAGAACTCTTCGCAGTCAGCTAAAAACACTCAATCTAGCTGCATGGAAGATTCCTTAGCATCACAACAGACCCTACTCTCCAAGGAGGTGCAGGATGTCATTTTGGAGGCCAGAAGGCCATCTACCAGAAAAGCTTACTCCGCAAAATGGAAGCGGTTTTGTGTCTGGAATGAGAAAAAGGGCCAGGATCCTGGAAACCTGAATTTACCTCAAATATTACAGTATCTAGCTGAGCTGCTAAGCAGTGGACTTTTTCTCCTCCATCAGAATCCATGCCTCAGCCATTTCTGCAGAATACAACACTGATCCACCCTTATTCTCTCACCCCCTCTTAAGACAGTTCCTCAGAGGGGCTAAGAATCTAAAACCCCCAAGGAAACAGCCAATACCTGCTTGGGATCTCAATTTCATTCTAGAAAAACTGACTTTGCCTCCTTTTGAGCCAGCTGCCTCATCAGACTTGCAATATTTGTCCTGGAAAACAGCTTTCCTTCTGGCTGTTACCTCATCTCGTAGGGTATCGGAACTACAAGCTCTCATGGCTGTGCAGCCTTTCATCATCTTCCATCAGGACAGCGTTTCCTTACGAACCAACCCGTCCTTTATGCCAAAAGTGGTATCCAGGGTAGCTTTAAATCAGGCTATACACTTACCTACCTTTTATCCTAATCCTCAAAACAAAGGGGAGAGATTACTACATTCCTTGGACATCCATAGACAACTGCGTTACTATTTGGACAGAACAAAGCCTTTCAGGAAATCAGATCAGCTCTTTGTGTCCTATGCTACAGGAGCACAAGGAAAGCCAATTTCCAAACAGACCATCTCAAAATGGATAGCCCACTGCATACGCTTTTGCTATTCTTTTCATGGCAAAACTGTACCTACAGGCATCAGATCTCACTCCACAAGGGCCACGGCTACCTCTGCAGCTTTTCTCAGAGGAGTTCCTACCGAAGATATTTTGGAAGCGGCCACTTGGAGCTCTGTGCATACCTTTTCCAAGCACTACCACCTTCCATTATACTCCAAATCTAGAGCGGGCTTTGCCACTGCAGTCTTGCAGGGCATTCTGGCTCCTCCTAGTTCCACCTAGTGCCTACCACCCCTTTCTTAGCTTTGGGATTCTACCCATCTGTTATGACTGCAGCTGTATGCACGATGAACATAGTACAGTTTTGTACCTACCATAAATGTAGATGTTGGAGTGCTAATACAGCTGCAGTCCAGGTTTCCCTCCCTCCTTCCCCTCTTGGGACAGGACTATACTCATGCTACCTGATTGGGGTATTCATTCTGGATGTATTTGCTTGCACTACTATATTTGAATTATATTGCATTGCTTTATCACACAAATTTATGTATTGGCTTCCTTCTGGGGGCACCTGACATACATCTGGGGCAAGAAAAACTGAAGAAAATGGCGTCTGCTGGTTCTTTTATACCCCTGTCGCACTGACGTCAGGGAAGAAGCGACGACAACTGATGCCAGACCTAGACTTTGGAATTCGGCCGACCGAGGACCCGCCTGATGGCAGGAGAAACCCATCTGTTATGACTGCAGCTGTATTAGCACTCGAACATCTACATTTATGGTAGGTACAAAACTGTACTTTCCTGGCCCCCCGGAATGATGGCTCGTGGAGACTCACTCTAGACCTGTCCCATCTAAACACTTTCCTGAAGGTTCCCACCTTTTGAATGCTGACCTTACCCACTCTTCTTCCTCTCATTCTTCCTAAAGTCTTTATGGTGTCCTTGGACATCAAAGATGCCTATCTTCATATTCCATTTCATCATTGGTTCAGGAAGTATCTGCACTTTGCTATTGCTTCCTCACATTTTCAATTCTGTGCCTTGCCCTTTTGGATTGTCTGCAGCCTTGCGGGTCTTCACAAAATGCTTAGCTCCTGTAATAGCTTTCTGCAGGCTACAGGGCATACAGATTTTTCCATACCTGGATGATCTTCTCCAGACACCCTTCAGGAGAATCTCTCCTTCACAGTGTCACTGCCGGAGGGTCTAGGATTCACTATCAGTTACCAGAAATCTACACTGGTTCCTTCCCAAGACCGTGTTTTCCTTGGATGCAGTATCCAGTCAGACAAGATGCTGGCTTCCTTACCTCCAGAAAAGGTTCTGTCCCTTGAGTCCTACTTCCAGGCCCTCTTGCACGTGCAATCCCCGACTGCCAGGGAGTTTCTTCACCTTCATGGCATCCACTATTCACATGCTTCCACTAGCCAAGTTGCACATGAGGAAATTCCAGTGGTTCCTGAGAACAGTATGTGTACAACACTTCCATCCTCTGGAGTTTTACTCTCCTCCTACCCTGCCTGAAAAACTAGTTACACTGGTGGATCCAGCAGGTTTCAAGGAATGCAGGCTTACCCTTGCAACCACCTCTTCCCAATCAGGAGCTGTACATGAATGTTTCAGACCTGCGATGGGACCTTACCCTCATAGAGGGTCAGAGATGTATGGTCTCCCGCTCAGAAGAGGGCGCACATCAGTATAAAGGAGATGAGAGCCTTGATTTTTACTCTACAAATCTTCAAACCTCTTCTTTTACCAGGGGCCTTAAGTACCACATTCCGCTGGTATGTCAACAAGCAAGGAGGGACAAAGTCCTATCTCCTGTGCAGACTGGCTCTACAGGCCTGGGAGTTAGCTTCCCAGAGTCTACTCGCCCTCCAGGTGGTTTACATGCCCTGTGCCCAAAATGACAGATACACTGAGCAGGTCCATGACTCGGTTCCACGAATGGATGGTACACAGGGATGTGTTTCTGTACATGGTCCATCCATGGGGTACACCTCAGGGTAGATCTCTTCGCCTCCCCCATGAACAGACAACTTCCAGAGTTTTGTGCCAGGGTTACAGATTCCCCTGACATGGAAGGTGGATGCCCTGTCTTTCTGTTGGAAGGGGATGTTTCTATATGCATTCCCCCTTCCCACTTCTCCAAAATGTCCTGTTGAAGATCCAACAGAAGCAACCAGAAATCTTGCTGGTGACTCCCTTTTGGCCAAGGCGGCACTGGTTCCCCCTTCTGCATTTAGCCAAGGGCAGTCACCACAAGTTATCCCACAGAATGGACCTACTCACACAGGACAAGGGAACTGTACTACACCCACAGATGTCAACTTTGCAACTGACCCTGTGGGTAATAGGGTTTTGATTCCCTTCAGACACATTTTGCCTGAGGACATGCTACAAGTTCTGCAGGAGGCCAGAAAGTCCACTGCTAGGAAATTCTATGTTTCCAAATGGAAAAGGTTTTCTTTCTGGTGTCTTAAAGAGAATTTGCAATCACTGCTGGTGGATGTTCCAGTGGTTGTGTCCTACCTGTGTGAATTATTGAAGAGTGGACTGTCATACTCTTCAGTAAAAGCTCATCTTTCTGCTATCTCTGTATGTCTGCCTATGTCTCCCCCTTAAGCTTCTAGGCTGGAAGTTAAACTTTTCTTAAAAGGCATCCGTCATATTAGACCACCAAGGAAACCGGCTTCTCCTCCTTGAGATCTTAACTTTGTCTTAGAAAAATGTACCCTGGCCCCTTTTGAGCCAGCAAGCTCTTCTATGCAAGACTGCACCTGGAAAACAGTCCTCCTTGTGGCCATAACTTCTGCTAGAAGGGTTTCTGAATTACAGGCTCTGATGTCTTCTTCCCCTTCACGTTTTTCCACAGGGATAGGGTATCTATATGTACTAACTCCTCCTTTATGCCCAAGGTGGTAAATGAGTTATCACTCAGTCAGTCCATCAATCTACCCACCTTTTTCCCCTCTTCAATCTTCTATTGAAAGGATCTTACACAGTTTAGATGTGCAACTCTGGTATTACTTGAATGAATAAAATGCAGCACCAGAAGATGCTGGAAAAACCACAAACTGTTAAAACAACACCAGACCGTGGAAATGCCTCAATAAATCACCAAATTGCAGTAAACGGGTAATAAAAACACTGCAGGCCTTAAAATTCATCTTCCAAGTAGAACCACAAATTAATTAACACAAAAGATTAGCGTTTTTGTCTCTTCACCATGAAGAAACTTCATCAGATCTTATTTGGATGAAACCAGACAAATTAGGAAATCTGGTCCCCTTTTTGTCTCCTGTCACTGAAGGGCCCCGGGCAAACCTGTTTCCAAGCAGACTATTTCCACTTGGATTTCTAAAACCATTTCCTTTTGTTGTGTGTCACATGGGAAGAATCTCTTCTCGGCTGTTAGGCCACATTCCACCAGAGCTGCGTCTTCCTCTGGTGCCTTATTTAAGGGCTTATACACCTGTTCTATCCTGGAAGCAGCTATGTGGTCATCTTGTACATACCTTCATGAAACACTGTAAGTTAGATGGCGTTTCCAGGTCAAGAGCTTGTTTTGCTAGGGCTGTTTTGCAGGGGTTTGTGGAAAGAGCTACTGATCCTCCACCTAATTCTTCTTCTGCATGAGTTTTGGTGTTCTTCCTCATGTTATGAATACTGCAGCATATGAATAGAAAGACATAGAATAGTTGTCTAAAATCATACCTTAACCATAGATGTCCTACTCTTCTGTATGTTGCAGTATTATCCCTCCATTTCCCCTGATGCTTGCCTGGCTACTGGTGGCGTTTTCCCTCACCTAGGATCTGGCTGGTGCTTTTTTACAGCATTCAGTTCTGAGGTCAGGTGCATGCCGACGTCCACTTTATACCCGTCATTTTATGCCAATGTAGGATTGTACTCTGTGCGACGTCGCACGTACCTTACAGTAACACTAGACTTTTGTATATTGGCTGGATGTACGAGTCAGCTGGCGGCAGACTCCCTCATGTTGTGAATACTGCAACATATAGAAGAGAAGGACATCTGTGGTTATAAGATTTTATACAACTATTCTTTTGCATGTGTCTTGAATGATAATTTAATGAAGATGTTTAAAAGAAAAGGGAAAAAGAAAACCCCACTGAAGTTGTAATGCAGCAGACACAACCTACGATGAAAGAGGAAGAAAAGCCCACCCTAGAAGAAATAAGAACAACACAAAGGAAAACAAAGTCAGGAAAAGAGGTCATGGCAGATATGATCAAGTTGTTGGGCAAGCTAGGAAGTAATGGTTCCAAGGGGTACTCATAGCAGTATGGAGAGCGAGGCTTATCCCAGATGACTGGAGAAAGAGGATTCTAGTGCCAGTGTAGAAAAACAAAGGGGAAATTCACAATTGTTGGCAGTATAGAGATGTCAAACTCCTGTCTCACTACAAGAAAGTTCTGAAGAGGTGATTGCTAAACTAATATGTTAAATGCTAGAAAGTAAGATGGATGATAAGTTTGGATCAGGATGCAGCACAACTGAATCAGTGTTTGCAGTGAGACAATTAAAGAAGCTAGAGATGAAGAGAGTCCAAGTGGGCATTCCTAGATTTGGATAAGCATATGACAAGACAGCTGATTTGAACAGCCCTGCGATGGTTCAAAGTTCTGAAAACTTTGGTAGAATTAGTGCAGGCTAAGGACCCAATGACACAAATATGAACTGTTGGCAAATGATAGTGGAATGGAATGCAAAACTGTAGGCTCATGGGATGAAACGGCATACAGTTAAGACAGTTGTAATGGCAGGAAATAGGAGAATCAGAAGAAGTTGAAAATTGAGATAGCATGGGAAATAGTGGAATAAGTTAACCGCTTCAGGTGTCTGTGAGGTGTGGTTGAGGAGAAGGGAAGCCAAATAAGGAGGTCAAAGCTAGAATCAGAGGGATTGTAGCCAAATGACACAATGTCAGAGGTACTATGTGATAGAAGAATACCAAAGAAACAAAGTAAGATGTACAAGACAGTTTTGCATTTAGTACTACTCTGTAGTGTGGTGCAGAAACCAAGGCAGTTAAGACAGAGCAATTGAGGAAGCTAGAGATGATTGAGATGAAGTACATGAGGCTGGTGATAGGATGCACACTGTGGGCAGACACAGAAATGAGGGCATTGGAGCAAAAACCTAAGTAGTTCCAATTCCAGAAAAGGTCAAAGAGAGCAGATTATTGTAGTTGGGGGATATTTGCAGGAAGACGGAGTACAATCTGGTGAAGATTATTTGGAACAGACAGAAAGAAGTGAAGAGGAAACAAGGGCATCCAGCAAAAAGATGGATGTGGTTTGTGTGGTCAGGCATGACTGTTGAAAAAGGTAGAAAAGTGGCATTGAAGTGAGCGAGATGGTGACAGCTAATTTGACAACCTGACCCATGTAGAAAATGGAGAAAAAGTGAGTGTGTGGATGATAAGCAGTGAAAATGTTTAGCCCCTTTAGTGAAATATTATTTGGATCCCTTCATCCAGCAAATAGTGGTGTAGTGGGAAGTTGTAGAAGGTAATAACTGACTAGGCTAGTGCTGTTAAGTGCTGTTAATAAAGAAAGCAGAGTGCGTGAATTGCTGGTTAGCAGCTATCTGAAATGTTGACTTATGGTGTATTACAGTTGTGCTTGCATTTATCTATTTTTGTTATAATTAGATACAAACACGCATACATAACTCTAAATCTGCAGTCATTGAAACTAGGTAGAAAGGCCCTTGAAAAATTTGTAGTTAAAACCAAAAATTTGATACCAAAAAACACAACTCTTACCGTTTCCAGTAGGCATGTAGGATATTACTCAGAAACACGTGTTTAAGAAACAAAGTGACAAAAATGATCGAAAAATATCAGCTAATCAGATAGACCATGAGAAATTTATATACTTTAATGAACAATTAAAATTCTGTCACATTAGGTCATTTATTTTTTTGCTTCTTAAAAAGAAGATATATAAAACGTGCGTCCATTCTTTAAATTATTGGTGCCACTAGTATGCTGGTCATATAGTATTGCTTTCTGTGTATTAGGGAGCTTCAGAAGTCATGTGTGATAAAGGAACTTTCAGGAAATTTGTGAAGGGGTAAATAAAGCCTGAAAATAGGGTATACCCTCCAAAATTAGGGGCATCACGTGCATTGGTCAGTTAAGTCTAAAAATAGGGTATGTTCGTCCAATATACAGTTGAGAGGGCTACACATATATATAAATGTGTGCATTACACATACGTGCAGGTGGTGTGAAGATATGTAGTGTTGCAGTCTTTGGCAAGCTTTATGAGCATCACTGCTGTTTGTTATATAGTTTTGTTTGGTTGCTTTGCTAACGGTTTGTAGTAATAACCTGTTAATCTTTTGACAGTGTCAAGTGGCTGGTATTCTTTTGTGCATATTTCTTTTTAATTTCCTTTCCCTACCTGCCCTGCTTAGCCCTCCAGTTGTTACCTTGTTAACACACCTTGATTTTCTCATCTTCTCCTTACCAGGCTACCCTAAAATAAACTTGGGATGGTCTCATGATTACTCTGGGAGTCGACCTTGGGGCACTTGTTAGTAGTGCTGTGAGTGTGATGGAGCTGATGGGGAGGTAAAAACATGGCATTTGGAGTCTGAAGAAAGATAATGGGGATTTCCTCTGGTTCACCACTCTTGAGAAACAAATCAGATGCATTACTGATCTCCTCCCAGATGTTATAGTTTAGGTTTCTTTTGACACTTAAGGAAAAACATCTAGCTAGTATATGATTTTTACATGAATGACATAAAAGCAATGGTTAGTTGAGTGACTTGCATACTGTGAGCCTGTATTTAATTGCAGCATAGGGGACTTGGGACTGTGATTGGTTAGAAGTACAATGGTAACTCGTTACTTTAAGATATAACGCCAGTATATAACAGAGGCACAATTTAAACACTGTATGGGATATAGTACTACCTGCTTTTGTAATGCAGTTCATACAGGAAGGCTATGCATTTGTACAACAGCATAACAATTGAGCTTCAAGAGAGACCTTTAAATTGACACTTTTTATCTCTTCTCTCAAGGTTTATGTGTGCAAGATCTCTTGTAGTCGTTTTTAGATGAGTTTGTTGGAGGTGCACCTCATCTTTGCTGAAGAATTCTGGACAAAACTAGACATGAGGGACAAGGGCATGGAATCGGGGGCAATTTTACATATTACTGTAATGCATTTAAGTTAGCAGAGCAACAGTTTTTGCATCAACATTGATTTTATTTATTGTCATTTGTTAAAATTTTGCCAAATCATACATGCGGACAACAGTACAGATATACATACCGGATCGGTCGAGGCCCGGGTTAATAACGACTGCCACCAGTACTGTTGGCCAACAGGGTGCTGTCAGAAATTGGGCTACTGTTGGCTGAAGGAGGAGAATGGGGGAAGGTATGCCCAAAGGCAGGTAAAGGCTAGGACTGTGATAGTGAGGGTCGGAACTTTGAATGTTGGCAGTATGACTGGTATAGGGAGAGAGCTAGCTGATATGATGGACCGAAGGAAGGTTGGTATATTGTGTGTGCAAGAGACCAGATGGAAGGGGAGCCAAGGCTAGGTGTATCGGAGGCGGGTTCAAATTTTTTATCATGGTGTGGATGGGAGGAGAAATGGCGTAGGGGTTATCCTGAAGGAACAGTAATGCTAAGTGTTTCGGAGGTGAAAAGAGTGTCGTATAGAGTGATGTTTATGAAGCTGGAAATTGATGGCGTAATGATGAATGTTGTTAGTGCATATGCTCCATAAGTTGGGTGTGTGATGGATGAAAAAGAAAAAGTTTGGAGTGAGTTGAAGTGGTGATGACTGTACCCAAGGGTGAGAGACTGGTGATTGTAGCAGATTTCAGTGGGTATGTTGGTGAAGGGAACAGAGGGGATGAGGAAGTAATGGGTAGGTATGGTGTTAAGCAAAGGAATGCAGAAGGTCAGATGGTAGTGGATTTTGTGAAAAGGATGGACATGGCTGTGATGAATACGTATTTTAACAAGAGGGAGGAGCATAGGGTGACATACAAGAGTGGAGGAAGATGCACACAGGTGGATTATATCTTATGTAGAAGGGCCAGTCTGAAGGAGATTGGAGACTGTAAAGTGGTGGCAGGATAAAGTGTAGTTAGGCAGCATAGGATGGTGGTTTGTAGGATGACATTGGTGATCAAGAAGAGGAGGATGAGTGTGGGGGGGGGGCAGCACCAAGGATCAAATGGTGGAAATTGAAAAAGGGTAATTATGAGGTGGAGTTCAGGAAAGCGTTAAGACAGGCAGTGGGTGACAGTGAAGAGTTACTGAATAGCTGAGTAACTACAGCAGAGCTAGTGAGAGATGGCTAGAAAGGTGCTTGGTGTGACATTTGGAAAGAGGAAGGAGGACAAGGAGACCTGGTGGTGGAATGAAGAAGTACAGAAGAGTATACAGAGAAAGAGGCTGGCGAAGAAGTGGGATTGTCAGAGAGATGAAGAAAATAGACAAGAGTATAAGGAGATGAGGTACATGGCAAAGAGAGAGGTGGCGGAGGCTAAGGATAAGGCGTATGAAAAGTTGTATGAAAGGTTGGACACTAAGGAGGGAGAAAAGGACCTGTGCCAATTGGCTAGACAGAGGGGGCCGAGCTAGGAGAGATGTGCAGCAGCTAAGGGTGATAAAGGATAATGAGGGAAACATACTCTCAAGCGAGGAGTGTGTGTTGAGCAGATGGAAAGAGTACTTTGATGGGCTGATGAATGAAGAGAATGAGAGGGAGAGAAGGTTGGATGATGTGCGGATAGTGAATCATGAAGTGCAGTGGTTTAGCAAGGAGGAAGTAAGTATAGCTATGAAGAGGATGAAGAATGGAAAGGCTGTTGGTCCAGATGACATACCTGTGGAAGCATGTAGGTGTTTAGGTGAAATGGCAGTGGAGTTTTTAACTAGATTGTTTAATTAAATCTTGGAAAGTGAGAGGATGCCTGAGGAATGGAGAAAGTGTTTTGGTACCGATTTTTTAAGAATAAGGGTGGTGTGCAGAGCTGTAGTAACTACAGAGGGATTAAATTGATCAGTCACAGCATGAAGTTATGGGAAAGAGTAGTGGAATCTAGGTTAAGAAGGGAGGTGATTAGTGATCAGCAGTATGGTTTCATGCCAGGAAAGAGCACTACAGATGTGATGTTTGCTCTGAGAGTGTTGATGGAGAAGTACAGTGAAGGTCAAAAGGAGTTGCTTTGTGTCTTTGTGGACTTAGAGAAAGCATATGACAGGGTGCCTAGAGAGGATTTGTGGTGTTGTATGAGGAAGTCGGGAGTGTCCGAGAAGTATGTAAGAGTGGTACAGGATATGTACGAGGGTAGTGTGACAGCAGTGAGGTCTGTGTTGGGAGTGACAGATGCGTTTAAGGTGGGATTACATCAAGGATCAGCTCTGAGCCCTTTCTTATTTGCAATCGTGATGGACAGGTTGACAGACGAGATCAGACAGGAGTCCCCGTGGACTAAGATGTTTGCAGATGCCATTGTGATCTGTAGTGAAAGTAGGGAACAGGTGGAGACTACCCTGGAGAGGTGGAGATATGCTCTAGAGAGAAGAGGAATGAAGGTCAACAGGAATAAGACAGAGAATATATGTGTGTGTGAATGAGAGAGAGGATGGAAGAATGGTGAAGATGCATGGAGTAGAGGTGGCGAAGGTGGATGGGTTTAAATACTTGGGATCAACTGTTCAGAGCAGTGGTAAGTGTGGAAGAGAGGTGAAGAAGAGTACAGGCAGGGTGGAGTGGGTGGAGAAGAGTGTCAGGAGTGATTTGTGACAGACGAGTACCAGTAAGAGTGAAAGGGAAGGTCTACAAGAGGGTAGCGAGACCAGCTTTGTTATATGGGTTGGAGACAGTGGCATTGACAAAAAGGCAGGAGTTAGAGTTTGACGTGGCAGAGTTGAAGATGTTAAGATTTGCACTGGGTGTGACAAAGATGGACAGGATTAGGAATAAGTATATTAGAGGGTCAGCCCAGGTTGGAAGGTTTGGAGACAAAGCCAGAGAGGCAAGATTATGTTGGTTTGGACATGTGCTGAGGAGGGATGCAGAGTATATTGGGAAAAAGATGCTAAGGATGAAGCAGCCAGGTAACAGGACAAGAGGAAGGCCTAAGATAAGTTTTATGGATGTGGTGAGAGAATATATGTAGGTGGTTGGTGTGACAGAGCAAGATGCAGAGGACAGGAAGAAATGGAAACAGTTGATCCGCTGTGGCGACCCCTAACGGGAGCAGCCGAAAGAAAAAGATTGACTTCTGTTAACCGGGTTGGTCCAGCTGGGCTTATGGCCCATTTTCAGTGGATACCCGAAGAGAAATGCTCCAAAATAAAACAGTTTACAGAGAATCAAACATTTGAGTCACAAATTTAGTCAAAAATATAGTCAAAATCAGTTATGCAAGAATATTAGAGAGACAAAGCAGAAATGCAAACACATGATATATACATATCAATATTTTTACAGACTAAAAATATATTTACATATTTACAAAAATAGTTAAGTCCAACAGTATTGATTGTAGAGTTTAATAAGTAGTCACAATAGTGGAGTACTTGACTGTATGTGGAGGGACTGAAAAGGTATATAGTAGGGTTGCAGGGAGCTTAAGTAGAGGCTTGACAAGGGCATATTTTGGAGCTGAGTAGATGAAGTTTGAGTTTTTCTTTAAAGTGGGATGGGTGAATGATGGAACAATTGTCTCTTGGGAGTTTGTTCCAGGTTTGGGTGGCGGAGTGTTTATATAGGAGTTTGCTGTCTATTTTTTTGTGTTGGTAGATTTGTAGTAGTTGCTGATTAGAGGTGCGGAGAGTCCGCGAAGGAGTGTAGCTGGTGACTAAGAAAGAGAGAGCAGGGCAGGTTTGTAAAGAATGGAGTATAACATTTGAAGTTGTGACAGCAGTAGAAGATGGGGGAATACTAACCAGTGGAGAGTATTTAGGGCCAAGGCAGTGATGTGTATTGTATGGAGAGTTTGTGATAAATATAGCTATCTTGGGGTAAGTTTGTTGGAGTTTGTTTATAGTAGTTTGGATGTTGGTGATTACTGGGGCAGCATATAGAAGGAAGGGGTGGAGAAGAGCTTGTGCAAGGGAGAGTCTGGCATTTGTAGTTAGAAATTTTTTGTTGCGATACAGTAAACCAAGTTTCTGGTGAGTTGTTTTTATGCTTTGGAGGATGTGCAAGTTGAGTTCGAGTTGATCATCAATGATGACCCCAAGGAGTTTAGTGTGAGCTTCAGGTTGGATAACAGTGTTATTAGAGGAAGGTGGATTTGAGGTGGGTGAGAGAGAGCAGGGGGTAGATAAGAGTTTGGTCTTTTTAGGGTTGAGAATGAGTGGATTCCTGGGCAACCACTGTTTAGTGGATAGGAAGGCCTGTTGAGTAAGAGTGTGAAGATTGGAGGTATTGTCTGTTTTCTGAACAGTAAGTATGAAACTCTGTTTTGAATAACTGTAATCGCTAGTGATATAGCAGAAAATCAAAAATTTTATGAAGGACAAGGTAAAAATATGAGACTAAGTCAAGGACCTTCTGCGAAATTCTGAACAGTTGTGAAGAGGTTACAGGAAGTGAGATGGATAATAGAAAGTATTCTCTGCTTGGATTATCATCATCATTCGATTAAATGTCCTGGATGTCAGATGTCCTAACAGTGACATCCAAAATGCTAAGTCAAAGAAAACAAACTTTTTTTTTTTTTTTTGCAGGGAGGCAAGCCCCTCTGTAATTCCCCTATCTCTAATTATGTGTACTAAAACCGAGCTCTCACTTCAGTGGGGAAAAGGCCAATTCCCTGATTCCTGCTGTATCATGATTGCACATTGCAGGATTCCCATTTTTTTTCCTTTCCAGTACCGAAGTTTAGGTTTCGACCTTTTCACTCTCGACATTTACATCTGTCGACCTGTTGTCATTTACCCATCTACTTAGCAGTTGTAGCCATGTTGAATAAAAATGAATTACTACGTTCCACTGTGTAATGCTGGGCAGAGATGTTCTGCAGCTACTTCTGGGGAGATTAAGCATTACATGCTGTGAGAAATGTAATCTGAAGATTTATTGTTAGGCAGTCTCTGTGTGTGTTGTATACTCAAAAGTAGCAGTAATACACAAGCCATTGTGGCTTTTGAGAAGTGTTAGATTGTAGTATTTGTCACGGTTGGATAGTTACTGGCTTTAAAGATAAGGCTTCCTGTTGCTCCAGATTAGGTCTTCAGGAAGCATGTCAGTAGTGAAAATTATGTGACTACTGTGTTTGATTTTCCTCCAAGTTCTTTGTATTTCATTTTCCCAGGTATAATGAACTGTTTTAGAAAAAAATTAAAGTTCACATAAAGCACTTTTTTCATTCATACCCTCGCTTTTTAATGTCATTTAGCTGTTCTAACAAATTCAATTTTCTCCATTTATTTTCTCTTTATTATATTTAATGAACCACAGAAATAAGTATATAAAATGTGTACTATAATAATTATGGAATTTGTTTGAAATTCTGAGTACACCTGTGCATCTTCACATACCTCTGCCCCATTTAAACTAACTACTAAGCATACACTACTGTTACTGTTAATATGTTTTAATTTTTAATTTTTTACACATTCATTTATGAGGTTATTGTTTTATCCTGTAGTCCTCAGCATTATTTTTCATTCCATGTTTTCATGCTTCACCCAATCATTGGTTAACCACTAATTGTAACCCATAATCTAGGCCTGTCTATGCAGATGACAGCTCTCGTCATCATGTTGGAAGTGAGTGGAATTCTTGGTCAGCATCCTCATCGCAGACTGTGGACAGAAATTACACCAGTTATGTCTTTGAGCATAATGTGAAGAATGCTGTGTTTCAGGGTGATGTGGCTGGCTTTGGAGTCCATAAAGAATGACTGCTGTCTTGTGTTATCAAATGAAGGAGCTCTAAACTGCTGGGCAGGCAAGCCTGGATCCTACAGATAATCCAAATGATCTTTTAGCATTCTACATTATGGTTTAAAAATGAAGGCAGTGAAATAAATGCTTGTTAAAACTGCAGACTAAATTATGCAAAATTTTAGATGTGATCTAGTTTGCATTATTCTAATGGAATAAGCACATTAATAACCTTTTTGTAGTGCCTCATAATTTATTGCATTACTAATTATTTTATATGAAAAACTGTTATTTTGGAAAACACCTGCTTTTGCTTTGGTAACTCTCAGATCATGAAAAGCTGCATGATCTCAGGATGCTTCCTTCATTAAATGAGGAAGTTAAATTCTTATTTTTTTACATTTCATTTAAAAATACCTTTTTGTGAGTCTCTGCTATGCAGAGCCCAAGAGCTGTTCGCTGATTGTAAAACTGGAGGTATTGAAACTGCGAGGATGTGATTTTCATAGTATTAAGCTGATTCTCTTGCTGCAGCAAAAGAAAAAAATCTACAGATTTTTAAGCAAAACTGTTCCTACTGCCTGGGGTGGTATTCTCCTTGCTGTGCCTCAAACTCTTTTTTTTTTTTTTTTTTTTTCTGTTGAAAAAATATGGCCTTCACTAAAGTTTAATTTATTGCATAGAGTATTAAATGCACATTGGTAGACTTTATAAGTATTTTGTGATTTTGATTTGGTGGTGTATCTTTCATAACTGTTAGTACAAAACAAATACAAATGACCAACAGAAGAAGTATAGCCTGATCTTCATTTCAAGCAGGGTTATAATAAAGTACTGCAGGTTATGTGCATGTTTCTGCACTGTCTGGTGGCACTCAGTGTTGTATGCCCTGATTTATTTATTTATTTTTTTATTGTCTGATAATGCTGCTGCTGTCTTTGCTTGGAAATTCATAAGACTTGTCCTTTCAAATGTTTGCTGTACCAAGGCTCCGGACCTAAGTGATCCTCACATGGAAGCAGATCATGCCACACCTGGGAATTCTTGGCATTGATTATATTAGTAGCTTTTAAATGTTAGAGGTTTTCTATATGGCTCAGTGGCAAAACTGTGGGATGTTTTGAGTTTGCCATACCATTGGTAAGCGACCCGCCTGACATGCTGAGAAAAAAATAAACTGAGTGCTTAGTTAGCTTCCAGAAAATAATCATGCAGCCTTGCTCACTGAAGGATACACAAACCTTTGACTTCAGGTAAGCCATATTTAACTCATGGCTAGGGTATTGCCTTCCTGTTAACTTGTCCGAGCCTGATGTGCATCATGGCTGCCCATTTGATCTTTAGGTGGTTGCAAAAGGAATTCTAGTGACCATTTTCCAGCATTTTCAAGTTAAATGTGCAATGACTACCCCAGTAACGTATGAGATTGGATTCCAGTGTGTGAGTCTTACTACCCACCCCCAAGTTCACAATTGCAGTCAGGTTGCAGATTAGTGTCAAGGTGATGCTTGTGCTGTGACTTCAGGTATATCAGTTGGCAGTCTTTTTGTGCAAGTTACCATGTCCCTAGAACCTCTTAAGGAGGTGGTAGTTTACAATTTGGAGACTTCCAATATCATTAACACCTGTTAGCAATGTTGTGCTATGGATGCATAAGCAGCATTGCCTTATGATTTTCACATCCTGCTTATGTCGGCATTGTCATCTTTGTTGAGAATTACAGACACTGGTGTTGCTTAATGCTATTTTTTTTTTAAAGTTGAACAGTAGGCATTATTTTGCATATATCTGGTTTCTGCACAATTTTATAAGCAATGAATTCAGTGTCTCTGTCCAGAAGACAAATGCACACTGTAGAATTTTATGATGCATCTTATTTTTTTGTTCCCTTAAAGAAAAGGGAACTTGGTATTGATCAGAAAATGAGTCAACATGCAAACAGGAATGTTTTTACAAAAGTATTTGCAACAATATTTACGTAACATTAATCCTCTTCCTTCTCAAGAGACATACCATTAGCAAACCAATATTCTCTCTCTCAATTTGTAATAAGAATACACAGTATTTCAGTATTGGACATTCTAGTGTACTTTCCTTAATTTTATTCTTCACCCATTTTATGGCTTCAGTATTTAGTTGTCAGTTTTCTGCATCCACCTAAAGTTATAACAGTCTGCACTGTGGCATTGCACATTCTACAGAGCAGTGGAGAAAAAGATGCCGATACATTTTTTGTAACTGTTGTCCTTGTATTGTCCATTTTCTTGACGCCATCTCTGTTTTACAGTGAGCTAACACATAATTTGGCAACAGTTGCTTCATAAACTCTTACGGCAAATTCATTTACCTTTGAAACAGCTAGCAATTTATCCTTAGCAGCACTGCTTCAAAACTTAAGACATGCCAGTAACCATAGACCTTTGTCTCACGTGACCCACCTGGTTCACATCTGGTAAATACCAAGATCAGAGCCATCTGAACCATGACCCTGTATAACACATTTGTAATGAGTGCTTCATCAGTCCTTCCTCCTAGTATGTTTAAACAAAACATAAGTAGTCGGGGAAAACTACTTTGCAGGAGCAAAAAAAAAAAAGTAGTACTCTTCCATCAAGTGACAGGCAATTCTGTGCTTGGAAACTTATTTACTGGCAATTTTAAAGCTGTAGAAGAAAGAAAACATGTCATCTCTCTTTTGTCCCCTGCATTCTATACTCATGATTTTATAAATTCTACTTTAAGCATGCTAGCTATAAATCTCATATTGGAGATGTATTATTTATAGTGTTGCATTCATTCCCAGAAAAATAATGCAGCTAATTAGCACAGGACTTGTATGAGTTTGAGCTATTCTCATCCCTAGGCATTACTAATAAATGGAACATTAAACCCTGTAAGTAGATTTTTTTAATCTAGACTGTATGCGTGTATAAGATGACTGCTGATTCACTCACTACCATGACTAATCAGTCTGACTTTATAGTGCCATACTTAGTAACATTAAGGGCACAAATTCTTTCAGACTACCTACTGGCATGCCATCACTTGGCAGCCAAGCATAAGTTTTCGTGTAATTTTAAAATGTCAATTATTGCCTGTATCACCTTGTATCAGATTTATTGTAGACTGTAAAATCATCTGACTTCCTAGCTGTTTTACAGCTGTACCCATACTGAGTGCATTTACAGAATATTTTCATTCAACATATGAACTTACGATGTTTCAAGTCTACAGTTCGACCAACACACTGCCACTTTACCACAAAATTTTATATGCATAAATCAGTCATCTTGGTAGAACTGCTGTCAGAGCAACCCCTTGTGTTCAATCTTTGTAGTGATATTTTCAATATAATCAGTTTTAGTACCTAAGATTTGCTGTTATTAAATATTCACACTTGACCTTGCATTTGTTGTCTGTCTGATATGAAGCAAATTAAACATGAATATTACGGTATAATACCCTTATCAAGTAAAAACAGTTGTAAAAGTACCTCCAAACAACCTAGCTTTACAATATATACAGTATTAATCCATAGTTGTTTAAACATGAGTATTTCATCACTTAGGTTTATGCCAGCCTCCCTTGGCATAAGGATGCTAGAACAGTGGCGGTACTTTTGCAGTCCCCAGTGCATGGTGTAGATAGCTGGATACCTCATAAGGCTTGTAGTGAAGCCTCTAAGACTGACACACCTTCATGGGATGAAGGTACTGCAGTAGCAGTCTGCCAGGACAGCAGTTACATGATTCTAGTGCATGGAGGCCTGTCCAGGAGAATGCTGTACTTGTTTCTTTGTCTTTTGAGCTAATTTAGTCTTTGCCTTTGTAGGTGAAGTTGGCTTTACATATAACTGTGTAGGCCTGAAAACACCCTCAGAAGCCGATGCCTGCTCAGCGGCTCCGGACACATCTCAGGGAATAGTTTCATTATCATGTTGTGGGAGAGCGATATCTCCATCATGCTAGAAAGAACTCCAAAACCACAGATTAAGGATTTGGTACTCTTAGTTGCATGTTGTAATCTACGTGACTGCACTTGATGTGTTGGCTGTCCAGATGTTTGCAGGACAGATATCCATTATTTTAGAGCCCTTGCCATTCTCTGATGTTCATCGTGTTTCACTGTTGCAGTCATTACAATTGGGTTATCCTGCTGGCAGGCTACCCGCAGTCGGCCCAAGTTCCAAAGTCTAGGTCCGGTGTCTGTTGCTGTCACCTCCTCCCTGGCGTCAGTATGCCAGGGGTATAAAAGATGCAGCCGACGCCATTTTCTTCAGTCTTTCTTGCCGCGCGGTGCCCGAAGCAAAAGCAGTTCGCAAGTGCCGGTCGGCCGACTCCTGAGATTTTCACATTCGAATTTCAGATCCGAAGTCTTCATTAAAGCTAAGTACCCTGTTGGGGAAACTTTTTTCTTGCTCCAGACCGATGTCAGAAAAAGTTAATTGCATTTCTTGTGGGAAGCAAATACCTCATAAGGATTTTCATTCTTACTGTATTCCTTGCCTAGGCCCTGACCACGACGTTGCTAGTTGTCAATTTTGTGCTAGATTTAACCAACGCACTATTAAGCGTTGATACGATTTTGCCTTTCATTACTTTGGCCAAATATTCAATTATATAATGACGTCGGAACAGCCGACGACCGGAGTTTATAAAAAACGCAAGGAAAAGGACAGGCATCCAAGGTCCAAAACCGACGACAAGGCTTCCGCTAGGCCTGTCGCTGGTTCTCAGTGAGGCGCTTTTGCAGCCCCTGACGCCCGCTACCTCAGAGCCACAGGCCACTTCCGACTCCCACATGGAGCCGACTAGGCTGCTGGAAACTCAAGGTATTGGACACTCAGAAACTGTTCCCTCAGATGGGTCCGGAGCCGCTGAGCAGGCATCGGCTTCTGAGGGTGTTTTCAGGCCTACACAGTTATATGTAAAGCCAACTTCAGCTACAAAGGCAAAGACTAAAGCAGCTCTAAAGACAAAGAAACAAGGACAGCATTCTCCTGGACAGGCCTCCATGCCTAAAACAGAGATGCTTAAAATGGCCGAAGACCTAATTACTTTGATCAGGGGTTCTCATCCCCCTCCTGATAAGAGGCATAGGCAAGAGATAGAATATGAATCTTTCCATTTCCTCTGATTCCTCTTCTGAACAGGAATATTCCCTTCCTCCCTATGAGGATTCTGATGCTGAAGAATCTATCCCTTCAGCCTCTCCTCCTGAGGATTATTCTTTTGGGGAGACCCTGCATACTATGAGGGAGCATTTCCATTGGGAGAGTCAAGATTACTCAGAGTCTAAGAAAAGGCTCCGAGGCTTTCTTTTATTACCTCAGCACAGGCCCCTTGTTATTCCTCCTGATGTTCTTCATCTCACATTGCTGCAGTCATAACCTGTGGGTAGTCTGCTGTCCTCGGTCGGCCCGAATACCAAAGTATTAGGCTGGCGTCGGTCATGGGCGCTCAGATCTGACGTCAGTGCGTCATGGTATTAAAGCGCATGACCGACGTCATATCCTCAGTCTTTTTTGCCGCATGGTCCGAAGCAGAAGCAGCATTTGCAAGTGCCGTTCGGCGTTCTGAAATTTTCGTATTCTGAGTTTCAGACCGAAACCAAGTTGGGCTAAGTACCCCGTTGGGGTATATTTTTGTTTTTTCTTGCCTCAGTTAATTCTGAATGTCAGAAAAAGTGAATAATTGTATTTCTTGTGGGAAACAGATACCGCATAGGGATTACCACTCTCTCTGTATTCCTTGTTTGGGGCCTGAGCACGACGTAGTCGGGTGTCGCTTTTGTGCTAGGTTTAATAAGCGCACCATTAAACGTAGGTTAGATTGCGCTAGGCTTGTCTTCGGTAAGCGGTGTAATTACAATATGCCGTTGGATCCTCCGATGCCCGCTACCGCTAAGAAGCGCAAAGAAAAATCATTAAGGTCCAAACAGGATGAGTCGTCCGTTCCGGACGCCGGTTCTTTAGAAACTACGGTGGAATCTGTGGATCCAGCCGAGGTTTCAGCTGAGTCTCAGGGGTAGCCATTAATTTTGCAAGGTGTGGCCACTCAGGAGTCAGGTCAGGCTGAGGGGGCCTCTCAGGTTGCTGTACTCACTTCTTTGCCTAAGGTGGTTAGGCCTTCTCCTTCTGTCTCTAAGGTACCTTCCAAGGTCAGGCCTGGTTTGCCTTCCTCAGGTGTCAGTCCTAGTTCTGCAGGTTCTGTGCCTAAAAAACACATGCTTAAAATGGCAGAAGATTTGATTTCCTTAATCAGGGGTTCTATGCCCCCTCCAGATAAGAGGCCTAGGGTGGAGCCAGAGGTGAAAAGTTTGGAACAGGCTTCAGATTACTCAGAGTCTTCGGCTGAAGATATTCAGGATTTTCCTCCTTATTCTGATTCAGACGCAGAGGATTCCAGTCCTTCTGCTTCTCCTCCAGAGGATTTTTCTTTTCAGAAACCCTGCATTCTATCTTGGGAGCATTTTAAATGGGAAGGTCAGGATTTCTCAGATTCGAAAGAGGCTTAGGGAATTTTTGTTTTTGCCACAACATCGGCCCTTGGCTATACCTCCTGTTTTGGATGTTGTTCAGGATGTTTTCTCGGAGGCTTCTCTTAATCCAGACTCATTGCCTCCTCGCCAGTTAAACCAGATAGGTATTACAGGGTGCCAGAGGCTCATAAATATCTGTATAAGAGCCCAAGGGCTGACCCAGAAACTATTAGCCAGGGACCTAAGGGTGTCAGGGCTTCTGTTGTAAAGAATCCAGTTCCTATGGATAAAGACTCTAGAGCTTTGGATAGGTGGGGAAAAAAGTGTATACCTCTTCCACTCTAGCAATGAGGGCTTTGAATTGCCAGTTTCATATGTTGAAGTACCAGAATTTTCTCCTTACTCAGTTAAAATCTAAGGTAGATGCTTTGGCAGAGGGCATAGAGTGTAAGGAATTACAGGATTTGGTTCATGCCTCTGATCAGGTGGGTAAGCATTCTTTGCAGTGTGGTTTCGATGCTTTACAGGCTTCTTCCAGGGTGGCTGCCACTGGATCAGTTATTCATGAGCACGCCTGGCTTAAGGATCAGAACTTGTCAGAGCATGTTAAAGCTAGAATTTTGGATGCTCCTTTGCAGTCTAAAGTTTTGTTTGGTTCTCCTGTGGAGTCTGTCTTAAAGAGAATGGGAGACAAAGCTAAGTCTATGCAGACTGTTAAAAATTTTTTGCAGGTGCAGCCCCCTAAGTTTAGCAGGAATTGGCCTACTAAGGGATGGGCTTACCCTTCTTCTGATTTACAGTCTAGGGGCAGATCTAGACGTGGTAGGGGCAGAGCTCAGGGTTCTTTCAGGCCTAGAATGTGGAGTTCCCCTGCACAATCTACAGGTGAGGGCAGGGGCCAGTCCTTTCGTAAACAGGCCCAATGACCTGCATCTTCAGCTGCCAGATCCTTCCTGTCTGGCAGCTCCTCTGGGAGGAAAGTTGGCACTCTTCAAGCAAAACTGGCTTTTAGTCACCCAGGACAAATGGGTGTTGGACATTATAGACCGAGGCTACAAGTTTTATTTCCACACATTGCCTCCTTTCAAAGGCATGCCAGACGTTCCTCCTCAGCAAAGGGTAGAGGCTCACAAACAGATTTCTTTACTTCTTCAAATGGGGGCTATACTGCAGGTCCCTCTGTCAGAAGTAGGCCTAGGATTTTATTCTCGCCTGTTTCTTGTACCAAAGAAAGGAGACACTTGGAGGCCAATTTTGGATTTATCTATCCTCAACACATACCTGGACATTCCAAAATTCAAAATGTTGACGTTGCAACAACTTCTGCCTCTGTTGGGCAAAGATCACTGGATGGTAACTCTGGATCTCAGAGGCTTATCTTCATGTTCCTATCAGGCCCAGTTGCAGGAGATTCCTGCGTTTTCGGGCTGGGACTTTACATTATCAGTTCTCTGCATTGCCCTTTGGCTTATCTACTGCGCCCAGGGTGTTCACAAAGGTTCTGGCTCTGGTGATAGCCTTCTTAAGGTTAAGAGGAATACAAATTTATCCTTATTTGGACGATTGCCTGATTCTTGCTCAAGACAAAAACAAGCTACTACACCATCTACAGTATGTTATGGCAGTGTTAAGGTGCCTAGGGTATTCTGTGAACAAAACAAAGTCCAGTCTAGTACCCTCTCAGGAAATGTGCTTTCTGGGTGTGAGACTGAATACAGCTTCCCAGATGGCTTTTTTGACCCTGGATAAGCAAAGGAACCTTACACTTTACTTCCAACAATTGTCTCTACGGTCCTGGCTGACTGCAAGGACAGTCCTTCAAGCCTTGGGGTTCATGGCATCTTGTATTCTGGTGCTTCCCAATGCCAAACTGCATATGAGGAAGTTACAATGGTATCTCAAAAATGTATGGACACAACACTGCCACGATCTGGACACTGTCATTCAGATAATACCTTGCATTCAAAAGGAATTTTTGTGGTGGGCCCAGGAATGTCACCTAAACAAGGGACTCTCTGTGACCCGACCAGAGGCGAGTCAGATCTTAACGACAGATGCCTCGGACAAGGCTTGGGGAGCACACCTCAATGGAAAATGGGTTCAAGACACGTGGCCTGCCAGACTTCAACATTTACATATCAACTTGAAGGAGATGTTAGCAGTCCAATTTGCATTGATGGCTTTCAAGGATCTACTTCACCCAGGACAAGTGTTGATTCAAACAGACAACACAACTGTCATGTGGTACATCAACAAGCAGGGGGGAACACATCCGTACCCTCTTTGCAGGCAAGCTATGATTTTGTGGGAGACTGCTCTCAGTTTGCACCTCACTCTTCAGGCAAGGTTTCTGCCAGGAGCACAGAACTCCTTAGCAGATGTTTTGAGCAGACAGATGGTGGATCCCCACGAGTGGAAGTTGGATCTTCATGTATTTTGACAGTTGACAGTGATATGGGGGACTCCAGACATAGATCTGTTCGCTTCTCCACTAAATTTCCAGTTGCCAAAGTTTTGCACAAAGATGTTTCATCCAACAGCTTGGAAAGTGGATGCTCTATCATTCAGTTGGAGCAATCTTCATGTTTATGCCTTTCCTCCTCTGCCTCTCCTTCCCAAGGTGCTCTTGAAGGTCAGACAAGACAAGCCCTCCATGATTCTAATAGCTCCGGATTGGCCTCGACAGCACTGGTACCCTCTGCTGAGGAGTTTAGTGCAGGAGCCTCCTTGGCCTTTGCCTTCAATTCCACACCTTTTGTCTCAGGCAGGCAATCATTTCCTCAATGTCAGGATTCAGTCCCTGCATCTAACAGCCTGGCATTTTCTGTTCTAGAACCTGGAGGGTCGCAGCTTCCTCAACAAGTTTTGAATGTTATTTTGGAGGCCAGAAGGCCTAGTACAAGGAAAGTTTATGCTGATAAATGGAGGAGATTTTTTATTTGGAGCAAAGCAAAGAGCTTTGATGTTGCCAGGCCTGATTTGAGTGTTTCTCTTCAATATCTTACAGAATTATTAGACAAGGGTTTGTTTTTCTCCTCTGTAAAAGTTCATGCTGCAGCCATTTCTGCTCACTATGACTGTGACCCACCATTATTCTCTCATCCTTTGTTTAAGCAATTCCTTAGAGGGGCAAAGAACATAAGACCCCCGCGTAGAGCTCCTACTCCTTCCCGGGATCTCAATTTTGTGTTGGAAAAACTTACTTTACCTCCTTTTGAACCTGCAGCTACGTCTGAGTTAAAGTTTTTGTCTTGGAAGACTGCTTTTTGTTGGCCATTACGTCTGCTAGAAGGGTATCTGAATTACAGGCTCTAATGGCAGTTGAACCCTTCCTGATTTTTCATAAGGATAGGGTATCTCTGCGTAATAATCCTACTTTTATGCCTAAAGTGGTTTCAAATGTGGCCTTGAACCAATCTATTCATTTGCCTACTTTTTATGCTGATCCCCAAAATAAAGGGGAGAAAATTTTGCACACTTTGGATATTCACAGGCAGTTGCGTTATTATTTGAGCAGAACTAAAGGGTTCAGACAGTCTCAACAGTTATTTGTTTCTTTTGCTCTGGGCTCTCAGGGGAAACCTGTTTCAAAACAAACTATTTCTAAGTGGATTGGCCATTGTATTGCTTTTTGTTATTCTCATCATGGTAAGGAGATTCCGGCTGGAATCAGACCTCATTCCACAAGGGCTACTGCCACTTCTACTGCTTTTTTAAGGGGTGTAGCTACTAAAGATATTTTGGAAGCAGCTACTTGGAGTTCAGTGCACACTTTTTCTAAACATTACCATCTCCCTCTTTATTCCAAATCTAGGGCTGGGTTTGCCACTGCAGTCTTACAGGGCATATTAGCAGCTCCCAATGCTTTATGATTTTGCCAACCTCCTTACACTTGCTTTGGGATTCTACCCACAGGTTATGACTGCAGTAATGTGAGATGAAGAACATAGTACAGTTTTGTACCTACCATAAATGTAGATGTTCGAAGATCCACATTGCTGCAGTCAATACCCTCCCTCCTTCCCCTCTGTAGTTTGGAGTGGTTGTATGGTTTGGGTCGTAGATGTTGTTTGTACATGGGTTTTGGAGGTTTTTCTATTTTTGGCTGTGGCCTTTCTTTTTAGGGCCTTCTGACATCTGGGGCAAGAAAAGACTGAGGATATGACGTCGGTCATGCGCTTTAATACCATGACACACTGACGTCAGATCTGAGCGCCCATGACCGACGCCAGCCTAATACTTTGGTATTCGGGCCGACCGAGGACAGCGGACTACCCACAGGTTATGACTGCAGCAATGTGGATCTTCGAACATATACATTTATGGTAGGTACAAAACTGTACTTTTTAGACATTGTAGATGTATTTTCAGAGTCCGGATGATCTCCTGATTCTTTACCACCAGCTCCTGTTAAGCCAGACAGAAACTACAGTGTTCCGGATTCACACAAATTTCTTTACAAAAACTGTGCTGCTGACCCAGAAACTATTTCTCAGGGTCCCAAGGGGGGCAAGGCTTCCACTGCAAAAAACCCTATCCCCTCTGATAGGGATTCAAGGGACCTGGACAGATGGGGGAAAAAGATTTATACTTCTGCTACCTTGGCTGTAAGAGCTTTAAATTGTCAGTTTCATATGCTTAAATATCAGCAATATCTTATGTCGCTACGTAAACAGAAAATGTTGACAAATTCAGAATGTGCAGAAAATAAAGAAATGCAGGATTTATTGCATGCAACTGAACAAGTGGGAAAGCATACTTTGAAATGTGGTTTTGATTCTCTAGAGGCCTCCTGCAGGGCCGCAGTTACACGCCCTGTTATTAGGAGGCATGCTTGGTTAAAAGAACAGAATCTGCCTGATCAAGTTAAAGCAAAACTATTAGATGCTCCATTACAACATGATGCCTTGTTTGGTGTTAAAGCAGAAGAGGTGTTGAAGAAAATGAAGGACAACGCTAAATCTATGCAAACAGTGAAGGATTTCTTACAGGTACAGCCTCCCAGATTTAGCAGGAACTGGCCTACAAAGAATTGGTCCTTTCCAGTGTCAGACAGGCCACAAAGAGTTGGATACAGATGCCCCAGAGGCAGATCACAGCCCCAAGGCTCATACAGGCCTAAACAGTGGGGTGCTTGTACCTCCAAAAGTGGAGAGGAAAAATCACAGCCATACAGGAAACCGTCTCAATGACTTTCCCCTGCCAGCACCAAGCACTTATCTTCTGGCAGCTCCTTTGGGGGGAAAACTAGCACTTTTTTCACAAAATTGGCACATGATCACCCAAGACAAATGGGTCTTAAATATCGTATCTCAAGGTTTCAGGTTCCACTTTCACACCCTGCCAAGGCCAAATGGTATGCTAGACCTGCCACGCAATCAATGGGCAGAGGTGCAAAAACAAGCGTCATCCCTCATGGACATGAGAGCCATTCAGCAAGTAATACAGCAAGACCAGTGACTAGGATTATACTCAAGGCTATTCTTGGTACCCAGAAAGGACAAAGCCTGGAGACCAGTACTGGACCCATCTATCCTAAACACATTCCTGGATATTCCAAAATTCAAAATGTTAACTCTGCAGCAGCTTCTGCCCATGCTGGGGCAAGAAGGCTTGGCTTGTGACTTTAGACCTAAAAGAGGCATACCTGCATGTCCCAATCAGACAATCATGCAGAGAAGATACCTCAGATTTATAGCTGGCTCAATGCACTACCAATTCTCTGCACTGCCCTTTGGCTTAGCTACTGCGCCCAGGGTCTTCACAAAATGCCTGGCACCAGTAATTGCATTTTGCAGACAAAGAGGAATACAAATATATCCTTACTTGGACGACTGCTTATTGAAGCAGAGAACAAGGACACTCTACTACAGCATCTAGCTTTTGTAAAAAGGTTACTAACAGGTCTAGGGTACACAGTAAACGAAAAGAAATCAAAACTCGTACCCTCTCAAGAGATAATATTCCTGGGTGCAAGCTTAAATACAACTGCCCAGATGGCTTATCTCATGCCAGACAAGCACAGACAACTGACTACTTATTTCAAAATGTTGGCAACAAAAACCCAGTTATCTGCAAGAAAAATTCTGCAGGCTTTGGGCTTCATGGCATCCTGCATTCTGCTAATTCCATATGCAAGACTGCATATGAGGAAACTACAATGGTATCTAAAAAGTGTTTGGACTCAACATTGCCACAGCCTGGAAACGATAATTACCCTCATTCCCTGCCTGCAACAGGAGTTTCGATGGGCAAAAGCCTGTCACGTCAACACGGGACAATCATCCACCTTACCTACAGCCGGGCAGACATTGACAACAGATGCATCAGATTATGCCTGGGGGGGCCCATATGGCAGGAAGATGTATTCAGGGCACATGGCCCGCAAGTCAAATGCATCTACATATCAATCAAAAAGAGATATTAGCTGTTCAGAATGCCCTGACAGCCTTCAAAGATCTACTTCATCCAGGACAACTACTGATAAAGATGGACAATACTACAGTCATGTGGTACATAAACAAGCAGGGGGGCACACATTCCTACCCCCTCTGTAGACTAGCCATGAACTTGTGGGACACAGCACTGACTTACCAAGTACATCTGCAGGCACAATTCCTGCCAGGAAGGATAAATACTCTGGCAGACGAGCTAAGCAGAAACCTAATGGATCCCCACGAGTGGAAATTGGATCCAAAAGTCTTCAGCATGGTAACAAAGAACTTGGAGATGCCCGGACATAGACCTATTTGCCTCCCCTCACAACTGCTAACTGCAGGGATTCTGCACAAGGATTCATCACAGGCAAGCATGGAAAGTGTATGTTCTATCTTTCAGCTGGAAAAACCTAACAGTATGTGCCTTTCCTCCTCTGCCTCTCCTCCCCAAGGTACTCCTCAAGGTCAGACAACAGAAGCCAAAAATGATACTGATTGCCCCAGACTGGCCCCGCCAGCACTGGTACCCACTCCTGAAGAGCTTGTCTCAATGCCCAGCTTGGACATTACCTCAAATTCCTCACTTATTGACCCAACAAGTCAGTCAGATACTGCACAGCCAACTCAGGACCTTAAACCTGACAGCATGGCGGATAATGTAGCCATTCAAGACGCACCTCTCTCTAAAGCAGTGATGGATGTTATTTTGGAGGCCAGGAGACCTAACACCAGAAAATTTTATGCAGAAAAATGGGAGAGATTCTGTGCTTGGAACCAGGCACAAGGTATTGACACGATTGTTCCAAATATTCCTCAGATTTTGCAATACTTGACTGAGATGCTGGATAAAGGCCTTTCCTTTTCATCAATTAAAATTCATGCCTCTGCCATTTCAACTCATTACAATACAGAACCACCTATTTTTTCTCATCCATTACTAAGGCAGTACCTCAGAGGGGCCAAAAACATAAGACCTCCAAGGAGAGCACCAATACCTGCATGGGACCTCAACTATGTCTTGGAAAAACTCACACTGCCTCCGTTTGAGCCAGCCTCTGCAGCTGATATAAAATTATTTTCCTGGAAGACAGCTCTGCTCCTAGCAATAACCTTCGCTAGACGAGTCTCAGAGTTAGACACTCATGGCTGTGGAACCTTTTATCATTTTCCATCCTGACAGGGTTTCTCTGAGGACAAACCCTACATTTATGCCTAAGGTAGTGTCCAGTGTGGCACTTAACCAAACAATTCATTTGCCTACCTTTTACCCAAACCCACAGAATAAGGGTGAGAGACTTCTACATTCTTTGGACATTCGCAGGCAGCTATGCTTCTACTTGGACAGAACCAAAGCTTTCAGAAAGACTGAACAACTTCTAGTGGCATATGCTGCAGGCTCACAAGGAAAGCCTATTTCAAAACAGACTATTTCAAAGTGGATAGGCCACTGCATTCGTTTCTGCTATTCACAGCATGGCAAATCAGTGCCCAAGGGCATTAGGCCACATTCAACCAGAGCAGCAGCCACTTCAGCAGCCTTCCTCAGAGGAGTACCAACCAAAGACATCTTAGAGGCTGCAACTTGGAGTTCAGTGCATACTTTTACAAAGCACTATCACTTACCTCTCTACTCTAAATCCAGGGCAGGCTTCGCCACTGCAGTTCTGCAGGGCCTGATAGCCTCTCCTAATCCTATTTAGCACCAGCCTCCCAACCTTAGCTTTGGGATTCAATCCAATTGTAATGACTGCAACAGTGAAACATGATGAACATAGTACAGTTGTGTACCTACCATAAATGTAGATGTTTGAGTGTATTCACTGTTGCAGTCCAGGTTACCCTCCCACCATCCCCCTTTTCCTTGCTGGGACTTATCTGTACTTCTCTATTCTATACAACCTATGTGGTGTATTTGCTTGTAGATGAAGGAAATTTTTTTTTTTCTGTATGCATGCTTATTGGCATAATTTAGCCTACCATTTTAGAGGCACCTGATATCTGGGGCAAGAAAAACTGAAGAAAATGGCGTTGGCTGCATCTTTTTATACCCCTGGCGCACTGACGTTAGGGAGGAGGCGACAGCAACCGATGCCGGACCTAGACATTGGAACTCGGGCTGACTGCGGGTAGCCTGCCAGCAGGAATAACCCAATTGTAATGACTGCAACAGTGAATACACTCTAACATCTACATTTATGGTAGGTACACAACTGTACTTTACTCCGATGCTGTACGAGTCATCACTCCCCAGGGTCCCTTCCGAGGACTGTTTTACACTGGGCTAGGATTTTTTTTCAACTTCAGAACCTGCGTTGTCTATTTATAGTATTCTTTACCCCATTGAAGATGAGTTAAGTCTTCTGGGAGAGAATCAAAATTCTGAGGCTCTGAAGGGAGGAGAGACCCTATAATACATGTCAGTGTACTCTATTGTGGAATGTGACAGAGATGATTAAGGCACTATCTCGTCAGGCTCCACAGAGAGCAATTTTTTTTTTTTTTTTTTTTGAGAAACCCTTTCTTTAATTTAAAAAAATCCTTAATTAGATGGTAGTGAGATCTCAGATTCTTAGAAGTTACAGCCATATCGTCTGGGCTTGAAATACTATCTTTGGCCATTCATGCTATGCACTGGGCCCTGCATGACCCCTGATTTTAAGAGGCCTGGATGGTTTTGGTTTAGTTTTGAAGGGTATAAGGGCAAAATGGTTCTGCAACCATTCTCTTAGAGATGCAAGCTACAAGCTTTGTCATTCCCAGAAATTCAGCAGATTCCACCAGTACCCAAGGACCAATAGCATCTGATAGGGTTGTTGCTGGAGGGGAGGTGTTCTTCCTGCAAAAAGCAACAAAGTGAAAAGAGAAGAAGAGGTGGGTACTTCTGCACAAGACTTTTTTTTGGTGCCAAGAAAGAACATCCCTTGAAAACCTATCTTTGATCTGTTAAGACTACAAAAAGTTAATAAATTGCCAAATTTCAAAATGATGACAGTCCATGCTTACCCTAAATCTGAAAGATGTCTTTGTACAAGCTTCCCTTAAAGATGGGAGATAAGGGAATCTCACTGTGTTCTCAGGGTCTTTACCAAGTGTCCGGCTCCAGTTATAGTCCACTGCAAAGCCAAGGGCATTCATATTTATTGTTGTCTGGACAGTACCTTAGTACAGGCCAGTCCTAGGTGGATTAGTTGGGAACATTGATTTAAACTTTGGATTGCTTACTGAATCTGACTGTCTTCCTAATTCTAATCTTATAATAGTCTTTTGGGGAGCCCTACTAGATTCCTTCAATCAGCAAACCTTCCTTCATTCCGCGGAATGAAGTACACATTGTGGTCCATTTCTTTAAAATGATAACCAAAAAGAAACCAGTCTTTACACTGGAATTCCTGTAATGATGGACATTTTGGCATCAAGCCATTCTTATGGTTATGTTAGGAGTATTTCATATGGAAGTTACAGTAGTATCACAGAAGTATTTGACATCAACATATCCAGTCTGTGGAGGAGTCTTTATATGTGCTGCCTTGCATAGGGCAGAAAATAATATGGTGGAGTCACCAGGTGCAGAGGAATGAGTATTCCTTATAGGCAAGTGTCTATGAACCATATCTTGACTATATGTACTTTGAGTGTGGCATGAAAAGTCCACTCAGCTGACTGGGAACCCAAAAAGTTCAAAGAGGCATAGAAAATAAATGATAGATCTTATCTTGGCACTCGGGGCTTTCAAGTGTATATGAAACCCAGAAATCTTTTACTTTGTAACAGACAACAATAGTCATGTGGTACGTAAACAAGGGGTAACCCATTTTTATCATCTGTGCAGTTTTACTTTTGCTAGCATAGGAGGAAGTGGCCTTGGAGTCGGGGATAATTGTAAGGGCATCGTACAGCACTTCTCAGCAGTGCATTGGTGGATCAGCTGAACAAGATATCCACAGATACTCAGGAATGTCTGTTAGTGACAGCTTTCTGAGTCTTGCAGATGTACCAGAAATAAGCCTGTCTGCTTCTATGAGGAAGAGACCTCTGAAGAAATTAGATTGCAGAATGTCATACAAGGAGTCTTGGGAAGTAGACGCGTTCTTCTCAATTGTGCAACATTGTTTTTATTCCTCCTCCTATGTAGGGTGATTTTGTAAACAGGAGAAGGGAGGCCAGAGTGGTAGACACCAATAACATGTGTACACTTCCACAATGTGCGTAATGTGACCTTGTTGTCCAGTTTTCATAGGACATGCCGGAAATCATGGTGGAAGCTAGGAGGCCTAGTACCAGGAAATCCAAATAAGCTAAATGTAACTGATTTCTTTTTCTTTTTTCCAAAGAATAGTTCAAGTTTCCAGTTCTACAGGAGTTGTCTGTGTATCACTGAAGTTACGCATGTTGCTCTTTCCAGCCTGCCTTCCTGTGGAACACTTTTTGTACAGTATTGCTGCCAGTTGATTATTTTCTTTATATCTGAGACCCTCTGGGAAAGTGGTAATGCCCTCCTTTGGACTTGAACTGTGTTCTGGAAAAATTGACGCAACGTCCTTTTGAACCAGCAGCTACTGTGCACTGAATTAAGTTCCTGACTTGAAAAACAACCCTTTTACTTGTAGTTACCTCAGACAGGATCATTTCTGAGTACTATGTCTTAATGTGCAGAGAGTCTTGTTTTAGTCTTCCATGAGGATAGGCTTAGCTTATGGACAGATTCCTTCCTTGCAGGTAAAGTAGTCACAGAGCTGTAATTGAACCAGTATATTCATTTGCCAGCATCATTTTCATAACCTGTTGAATAAGGACTAAAGAATGTTGCATTCCTGGACAATCTTAATGTTTTCTGCCTCAAACCAAGGATGTAAGAAACACTATGCAACTTTGTTACTTTAGACATTAAGCAAGGTAACAGTCTCAAATTATTTCTAAATGCTGCCTCACTGCATTACATTTTGCTACCGTGTAAGGACACAGTGGCTGTGTATTGCATCTGTGAGAGGGTTGAGTACCCAAACCATCTTGAAGGATAGCCACTTGCTCTTTTGTACAGACTTTCTTGCAATAACTACAGAATAAACATTATGGTCAGGGAAGGTTTCACCACTGGTATTCTACAATGCATCTTGCAGCATGTCCGTGGACATAAACCAATAGCCCTCCCTCCAGCGCGCACACACACACATACACAGCAAATAAGCTTTGGGGAATTGTCCTGGTTATGATTATTACAGCACTGATCCATACAAAGAGTAGAGTAAAACTGAGAGGAGCCAGAATAAGATGGCTTGTTGCAATGTTTTCCTTTCTGTTGGAGGAACTGGCAGCTTAAACCAAGCAGCTTACCAGGTGAGCGAGGAAAGACTAGAGAGTCAACAGCAGTCGCTCGACAATTGCAGGTTGTCTAAGGTAAGTATAAGTAAATAACCATGGCAGGTATTGCTACACAATAGAAAGAAAGAGGAGATAAATGCAACAGCATACTTAAACAGACCATTCATTTTAAACATAATTGATCTATATGTTGTTGGCCTGCTTTACAAAGTTTGCACTGGCGTATGCCACAGTAATTTCTGCTGTCTACCTGCCAGTTTTATTCTAAAATATTAGTATGGCATATTCAATGGTACCATGAAGGAACATAATACACAATAGAAATAAAGGACTACACAGGCCACAGTTAGATGAAAAGTGAGTGGAGAACGCAAGAAGTAGAATGAGTGATGCGCATGAGTGATGTGCTGTGTAATACCCAACTATACTTGCACTTCAGTGATGGAGTATCATTCAGACTGTAATAGCTGTGTAACAGATCTACCACTGAGACCTGTAATTGAATAATGGGTTAATGGTTACTGTTTTCATATTCCAGGATTTCCCTGTGGTTTGTTAAACCTATTAAGCTGACTCACAGGCTAGACATTAAACCAATTTTATGTTGGTCTTTCTTCATTTCCAAATTTATAATCCAGGGTTAAATTAGAAAATTTTTAGGAGGTGGAGGCTTAGTCTTTATTCTTGTATGATGTGGAATTGTTTTGCTACTGAGCGTGCTCTCACCTGTCTAGATGTTAAAGGAGAAAGGAGTCTGAGGGGTTTTCATTTGACATACAAGTAAGGATGCCTGGTTTATTTAATCATTTAACTGGAATCTGAATAGATTTTGTGAACCAGGAGTTTACTCTGATCTGCTTACTACATTTAGAAACGAGAACTAAAGATTTGCAAGTTTTTAGAGCATAGATCATCATTTGCTGTTACTTTTGTTAAATTCCATATCAGTCATGTCTGTGACTAAAACTAGTCATTTATCTTAAAAAAAAAAAAAAAAGTCTGGAGAAAAATGCAGGGAGCCTTCTACTGAAATGAGTAAACGGTTAAAAAGTTATGAAACCTTTATTGGGTACCTTACAGGGGGAAGGTTTCAATTATCAGGGGACCCAGACCTATATTGTTTCTTACGAGACTTCTAGAATTCGTTTTCTCAGCAGCACCACAGATACCACGTTACCTCATCTGGAGGTTCAGAAGGGAAAGCATGTAAGGTAGAGGCTACTTCAGTTGCAGTTATGATGGGTAAATGACCAGTTGCTGAAACTTTCAAGATTAGGAAAAATAAATCTTCCACATCACATATTGATCTTGGGTATCTGGTGATCGGATACAACTCTGCTTTTATTACAGTTTCTGCCTTGGGCACTCTGGCTTTATGCCAGCTTCTTGATTTTTCCAGCTGTAGTGGTTGGAAGACACTGGGACAGTATGGTATTGGGCCAAATGCTTGTTTGTATACTACTATGTATTTGGAGTGGAAACTCCGTAACCTGATGTCTTACATTAGGGTATTTTCTGATGATGTCATCCTAGCCATAGGAGCAGTCATCTGTTTTTGCTCACTGCAAAAAATTTAAAATGATAAAAAAAAAGGTAAGCGCTTTTGAGGTTGCCCTCTTCTTCAGACAATAAAACAAGTTTAAGCAGCACGTTACTTTTTGCAAACGTTTCTTGGATGACATCTTTTTCATTTGGCATGGCAATGAGTTAGAGCTTGAGAGTTTTGTAGGATTCTTAGGGAATACGGTTTCCCTATCTTTCATTTTCTCTACATTATTCCCAAGTTAAGATTGATTTCTTGGACATTGGTGTGAGTAAGAATATGTTTGGTAACATGTCAACCAGGTTGTTCAGAAAAAGTTGCAAGAGAAACAATATTCTTCATCGCTCTAGTATGCACCCCCAGGCACATTACCAAAAATGTAGTAAAGAATCAGGTGCTTCGTTGCTTGAGACTGATCTTAATAATAAGGGCTATAGAACTGATGAAATAAACAATGCAATGAAGAAAGTGAGTTTGTTGGGTCGTAACAAAACAAAGCCCTTTTTTTCTGACAAGTCCCCTATGACTGTACATGATGATGGAAGAGCAGATAATGAGATGGTGAATAGGTTATGTTTAACTTTTTCTAGGGATGTTAATAGAATTTGTGAGATAGTAAAAAAAACTGGCCTATTTTATTAACAGATCCCCAAATTAGTAGGGTTATAGAGCCTGTCCCCAAATTCAGTTACAAGAATAGGAGGAATTTGAACACTATTGTTACAATCATAATGGAGCCAGCAAACTGTGACCTAAAACACTATTTATTCTTTATATTAACATAAAGACAGTTGACCAGACCGGTTTCGGCTGGTAAGAACACACAGCCTTCATCAGTGTAAAGCAAACAGTCAAATGCTGCAGTTTAAATACATACAAATGTCATACTATTGGCTCATCTTCAAAATTGCTCATTAAGGCCAGGTGGGAACAATCCACCTAGCTTTACAATCCATTTCTTTTCTTTAGAGTCCATGATAGAATGCCATCCGGTTTTATTAGATTTGTTGCCCTTAACCATGTCAATAACCATAAAACTGAATTTAGCAGTTTTGTGTGTCTGACCATGTTTGTACAAGGCATTATTAACTTTCTTGTTTTTAATGTTACTTACGTGTTCAGAAATTCTGAGCCTGAGAGGGCGAGAAGTCTGTCCAATGTAAAAGGATCCACAACTGCATGTGGCCAAATAGACTAGCCAATCACTGCTACAGTTGGCAAAAAAATTGGATGTCATACACCCTAGGACAATTCCTACTCGTGAATTGTTTGGATTTCATAATTTTGTCACAATTAATGCAGTGGCCACATGGGAAGCATCCAACAAGAGGTTCACCGGTCAAAGTGGTTTGTAGTGAATAAGTATACCCTGTGTCATGTGTATGTTTATAGTGGTTAAAGCAAGATGCCAAATTCCTACATTTGCGGAAAGAAAACAAGCATCTATCCGGTATTATGTTGGCTACTTCTAGATTGCATTATAAAATGTTCCAGTGTCTGTTGATGCTGTTGTTTAATAAATCAGAGTTCCTGGCATAAGTTGTTACAAACCTGATGGGTTGTGGTTCATCATGATTACGTGATTTGTAGGATAATAAATCCTCCCTATGTAATGTATTGGCCCAATTGCTGGCTTGCAGAACATGTCCCATGTGATATCCCCTGGATCTGAATCTATTGATAAGGTCCCGTCTATGTTCTTGGAAAGCTCCTTCATGTGAACAAATACGCCTCATGCATATGAATTGGGATTTCGGGATGTTCCTAGCGATGTGAGGAGGATGAAAGCTTGATGCATGGAGGACAGTGTTGTATTCGGGGTGCTTCCTGAAGACCTGTGTACTTTAGAGTATGGTCAGGTTGTCCGTTGATCAAGACATCAAGAAAAGTAATAGTACTTACATGGTAGTTGACTGTGAACTGTAGACCCCATGTGTTGTCATTTAAGTAAGAAATTAATTCAGTTAGATACTCCACATCTGACCTCCATACCATCCAGCAGTCATCCAAATAACGTCTCCAGATGTCGATTTCCTCCAGATATATGTTATGGCTGTTATAAATGATTTGATCCTCAATAAAGGCCATAAAGAGGTCCGCATATATGGGGGCAAAAGATGCCCCCATTGCTGTCCCCTCGGTCTGCCAAAAACAAGTGTCCTGATAAAAGAAGACGTTATTGGTAAGGGCATGTTCTGCAAGACCAACCAGAAAGGAATTAAAATCTGGTTCATATAAATGTGCCACATTAAGCCAGTGGGCCAAAGCTTCCAAACCTGCCTTGTGTGGAATGTTAGTATATAGGGCACTGACATCGAGTGTGCACATTAACCAACCCGGTTCCAACTGTGTGTCTGAAATAATTTGTAAAAATTCAGTGGTATCCTGTAGACGAGAACGGACATATGACAATAGAGGCTTCAAATGTTTAGTCAAAAAAATGGATAATGGTTCCGTGATATACCCCCTGCCTGACAATATAAGTCTACCCGGTGGGTTGACTGGAAACTTGTGTATCTTGGGTAGAAAATAGATATATTGGTTTGCAGAGTCCTGAATTGTTAGCTGCTGAAGCACGGTGGTGGTAATGATACCCACATCCTTGGCAGTAGACAAAAAGTCATCAATCTGTTTCTTAAATATATAAGTGGGATTAATAGACATTTCAGCATAGTACCGTCTGTCTGTTAGTTGTCTCCTAGCCTCCTTGTCATAGTCTAACCAGTTCATAACAACTGCCCCACCTTTGTCTGCAGAATTAACGATGTTCCTGTTGTTCTGTAATTCAAGAATTGCCCGTTTCTCACTAGATGACAAGTTGTTGGGTTTAAAGCGAATGTCAGAGACAGAATAATGCAGATCTTTGAGAATGCTGCTCTGAAACTGATGTACAATAGGGTGCATAGGAGGAAGGTATTTAGATTTATGATATACAAATTTATCATTATTGTATGTTTCTGCCCCATCACCAAACTGCAACTTCAGATTTAAAATTCTACAAAAAGACATGACGTCTTGTGCCAGGACATCTTCAGATACCACAAATCCAGGTATAAAAGTTAGACCTTTATTAAGGATAGACAAATGGGTGGGTGACAAAACAAAGTCTGAAAGGTTCAAAACATTAGAATGAACATTCTTATTTACATCTGTGTTACCAGTTTCAACAGGCTTTGGATGTTGTCGATATTTCTTGTGTTTCCTCCCCCCTCGTTTATATTTACCCCTAAAGGGACAAAACCCTGTGCCCTCTTGGGGTTGGGTGAATCTGATGCTGGGAGTATGTCACTGTCTGTGCAGGATGAAGGGTCATCAGTAGATGAACCATTGGCTGTGGCCTTTTTCGTAGGATAGACCTAGATCTTTTTCTTTTTTGGAGTTCTAGCCGGGTATGGAGTGAATCTGACATGTTTGTTAGAGTTACTAAAAGGGTTGGCACCTTGGTAGTCAAGTTGGTCCCGCTGAAATTTTTTGATTTTTCTAGTTTTGAGTTGCTCCTCAAGGCTCGTGAGATCATTTGCCACTTTATTTAAATGTTTGTGAAAGAATGTTTCACCTTCAAATTTTTGTACTTCACTACACAGTTGAGTCACTGTGTTGATTTCACGATCAGTTATTCTATCGTGATACTTGGACAGGGCTTCAACAAATGACATTGTGGACTGCTGTTGTATAGTTGCCCATTGGCTATTAAGCTCATCATCAGGCACCCCAACATGAGGTTGTATTCTGATTCTGAGCCCCCTTGGTGTAATACCTTTGGCCATGTAGGCCTTGAAGAGTTTTGAGTGCCATACATTTGATCTTAGAGATTTAAGATGCTTATACAAGTTGTCAAAGGCCAGACCACAAGTCGATTCGGGCCCCAAGGGGGTCACTAATGCTACCATTGGTTGTAACTGAACCCAAACCAAATACTCTAAGATCCTCTCTGTCTGCTGATAATCCAGAGACTAGACTAAGTAGGTCCATGTTGGTACTTGATAGAAACTTAAAGATTTCAAAACAGTAATTGAATTTAAATATAGAATAGGAAGTTCTAATGTATATATGTGTCCGTATGGATAGTTGACAATAATAGCCTAACCCAAAATTATTGAGATTGCCGCGTCAATACCCTGGGACACTGCCAAATTGTAAATTGGGGAACAATAGTAGCCCAAAGGACCAGACCCATACAAAGCCAGTCTGATATGCTACGTCCCTGCAAACAATTATAACAAGAACTTCCGGTATTAAGTAACAGACAGCAGAGGAACCGTTGGTCTAGGGGAAAAAGAAAATTAATATATGTAAAATTTTTGGAGGCGAAGCCCTGACTCAAGAGAAAAAAGTATCTAATAATGATACAAAGGTAGTAGTTATTGAAGCCAACCAAAAGCAAAATCATAATCACGTCCCCTGGTGGCAATTATCGACCACAGTTCAGTAAAAAATCATTTAACCTCTAATTACACATTGATACCAAGGCGCCAACCCATATAAGATAGATTCATCCAGGAACAATATGGATCCAAAGCTATAAATTCATAAGACAACTCCAGATGTTCATCGTGCATACAGCTGCAGTCATCACAGTTGGGTTATCCTGCCGTCAGGCGGGTCCTCTGTCGGCCGAATTCCAAAGTCTAGGTCTGGCGTCGGTTGTCATCGCTTCTTCCCTGACGTCAGTGCGGCAGGGGTATAAAAGAGGCAGCCGACGCCATTTTCTCCAGTCTTTCTTGCCGCGCGGTGCCCGAAGCAGAAGCAGTTCGCAAGTGCCGGTCGGCCAGCTCCTGAGATTTACGAATAGTATTTCAGCCGAAGTCTTCTTTAAAGCTAAGTACCCCATTGGGGAAACTTTTCTTGCCTCAGACCGATGTCAGACAAAGTTAATAATTGCATTTCTTGTGGGAAGCAAATACCGTATAAGGATTTTCACTCTTTCTGTATACCTTGCTTAGGGCCAGACCACGACGTCTCGGCCTGCCGTTTTTGTGCTCGGTTTAACAAGCGCACTATTAAGCACCAGGCGGAGTTCGCCCTTCATTATTTTGGCAAAAAATTTAATTTTATCATGTCGTCGGATTCACCGACACCAGTTTTAGGTAAGACGCAAAGATAAGGACCGACATCCGAGGCCTGCACTGAGTACTGAGACCACGCTTAGGCCGACTACCAGTTCTCCGGTTCTCAGCGAGGCGCCTACGCAGCCCTTGACTACCGATGAAACTATTTTACCGGTGACTTCAGTACCCGAGGTCGCAGGTTCCTCGGTCCCCATTCCCACTGCAGATACCGACGCCACTCTTGGGGAAACCGAAAATTTAGCGAGGCCTGCCATTTCTGAAGGCGTCTTCAGGCCTACCACCTTCTCTATTAAATCCTTCACTAAATCTAAAGCTGCAATGAAAACTAAAAAACAGGGTCCTCAGACCTCCTCTCAAGGGCCCATGCCTAAAAAACAGATGCTTAAAATGGCTGAGGATTTGATAACTCTCATCAGGGGTTCTCAACCCCCCTCAGACAAAAGACCCAGGTTGGAGGAAGACTACCCTTCTTCAGACCAGGCTTCTGTTACCTCAGACCATTCTGAGGACCAGGATTACGCCTATTCTCCTTTTGAAGACTCTGATGCTGAGGAGTCTATTCCCTCTGTCTCCCCCCCCTGAGGACTACTCTTTTGGGGAAACCCTGCATACATTGAGAGAGCACTTCCACTGGGAAGGCCAAGATTACTCAGATTCCAAGAAAAGGCTCAGGGAATTTCTACTGCTCCCCCAGCATAGGCCCCTGGCTATCCCTCCTGTTTTAGATATTTTGGATGATGTGTATGCAGAAGCCAGTCTTAATCCAGACTCTTTACCTCCAGCCCCTGTTAAACCAGAGAGATATTACCTGGTTCCTGATTCTCACCAGTTCCTTTATAAAAGCCATACTGCTGACCAAGAAACAATTTCACAGGGTCCCAAGGGGATTAAGGCCTCTACTGCTAAAACCCTTTACCTTCAGAGAGAGATTCTAGAGCATTAGAAAGGTGGGGGAAAAAGGTGTATACATCAGCCACTTTAACCATGAGGGCATTAAACTGTCAATTTCATATGTTAAAGTACCAACAGTTCTTGTTATCTCAGCTGAAAAGTAAAATGACACAAACAGATCAACCAGATTTGAAAGAGTTGCAGGATTTGTTGCATGGAGCAGAACAAGTGGGTAAACATACCTTGCAGTGTGGTTTTGATGCTTTAGAGGCCTCATGTAGAGCTGCTGTCATGGGGTCTGTCATACGTAGACATGCTTGGCTCAAAGAGCAAACCTTACCAGATCATGTCAAAGCAAAGTTATTAGATGCACCACTTCAAAAAGATGTATTGTTCGGAGTTAAAGCTGAGGAGGTACTAAAGAAAATGGAGGAAAAAGCGAAATCTATGCAAACAGTTAAAGATTTCTTGCAGGTGCAACCTCCACACTTCAGCAGAAACTGGCCTTCAAAAAATTGGTCCTTTCCAGCCACGGACAGACCCCAAAGGGGCAGATACAGACGCCCAAGGGGTAGAGGACAACCACAAGGATCTTACAGAGCTAGACAGTGGCAAGCACCAACCCCAAGAGGTGGAGAAAATAGACCACAGTCATTTAGAAAACAGACACAATGACTTCCCCCTATGCCTGCCAAACAAAGCTATAATGGCAGCACCTTTGGGTGGAAAACTGGCCTTATTTTCAAAAAACTGGCACATTGTTACAAAAGACAAATGGATTCTGGATATTATAGACAGAGACTACAGGTTCCACTTTCACACCCTTCCAAAAATGAGAGGCATGCCAAACCTGCCACAAAATCAAAGGGCAGAGGCACAAAGACAAATTTCCGCACTCATGGATATGAAAGCAATTCAAGAGGTACCTGCAAAATAACAAGGTCAATGTTTTTATTCAAGACTATTTCTGGTACCAAGGAAGGACAAAGATTGGAGACCCATCTTAGACCTATCTATTCTAAACACATATCTAGAGGTACCAAAATTCAAGATGCTCACATTACAGCAGCTTCTTCCCATGCTGGGCAAGGAGTCTTGGCTGGTAACGGACCTCAAGGAGGCATACCTGCATGTCCCTATCAGACAAGATTGCAGAAGATACCTCAGATTTCTTGCAGGTTCAACCCATTACCAATTCTCTGCATTGCCCTTTGGCTTATCTACTGCACCCAGAGTGTTTACAAAATGCCTGGCATCAGTAATTGCCTTCTGCAGACAACAAGGAATACAAATCTACCCATATCTGGACGACTGCCTGATCCAAGCGGACAGCATGGACATTCTATTGCAGCATCTGGCGTTTGTAGTAAAACTATGTAACTACCTGGGTTACACAGTGAACAAAAAAAAATCAAAACTAATACCTTCTCAACAGATAATTTTCCTGGGTGCCAGCTTAAATACAACAACCCAGATGGCCTACCTCACGCCAGACAAACAAGGGCAGCTGTCTCAATACTTCAACAAAATGGCAACTTTAACCAGACTAACTGCAAGGAAAGTCCTGCAGGCTCTGGGGTTCATGGCATCTTGCATCCTACTAATACCATGTGCAAAGCTGCATATGAGGAAACTACAGTGGTACCTAAAAAACTTATGGTCTCAACACAGCCACAGCTTGGAAACAATTATACCACTCATTCCATGCCTTCAAAATGAATTTTTGTGGTGGGCTCAAGCATGCCAAAGAAACACAGGTCTCCCTTTCTGTCTACCTCAAGCAACTCAAATCATCACAACAGATGCCTCAGACTATGCCTGGGGAGCACACATGGCAGATCAGTGCATTCAGGGAAAATGGTCCCAAAAAGAGAAGCACCTACACATCAACCAAAAGGAGATGCTAGCTGTGCAAAATGCTCTTATGACCTTCAAAGACCTACTGCATCCAGGCCAGCTATTAATAAGGACAGACAACACCACAGTCATGTGGTACATAAACAAACAGGGGGGACTCATTCATACCCCCTGTGCAAGCAAGCTATGACCCGGTGGAACACAGCACTAGAATTACAAATTCAACTACAGGCACAATTCCTGCCAGGGAAGGAAAACACACTGGCAGACAACTTAAGCAGAAATATGACAGACCCACACGAATGGAAGTTGCATCCTCAAGTCTTCTCAAAGATAACTCAGGCATGGGGACAGCCAGACATAGATCTATTTGCTACCCACAGAAATTACCAGTTGGAGAAATTCTGTTCAAGGACCTATCATCCACAGGCCTGGAAAGTAGACGCACTCTTTCAATTGGACAACCTTGACAGTCTATGCCTTCCCACCTCTACCTCTACTGACCAAAGTTCTATTAAAAACCAGAGCAGAGAGGCCACAAATGATTCTCATTGCTCCAGACTGGCCACGACAGCACTGGTATCCTCTCCTAAAGAGCCTGTCACACTCACCACCATGGATCCTACCTCTAGTTCCTCTTCTGTTGTCCCAGCACAACTACAAAACCCTTCACAGCCAGCTCAAAACCTTAAATCTAGCTGCATGGAGAATACCTTAATTTCCCAACAGACTCTCCTCTCCAAGGAGGTGCAGGATGTCATCTTGGAGGCCAGGAGACCCTCTACTAGAAAAACCTACTCCGCCAAATGGAAACGATTTTGTTCCTGGAATCATGAAAAGGGCCAGAATCCTTGGGTAATAAATATACCTCAAATTTTTACAGTACCTAACTGAGATGTTAAATAGTGGCCTTTCCTTCTCCTCCATCGAGATCCACACTTCAGCCATTTCAGCACAATGCAATACAGATCCTCCTTTATTCTCACATCCTCTGTTAAGGCAGTTCCTCAGAGGGGCAAAAAATATAAAACCCCCACGGAAACCACCAGCCCCAGCTTGGGACCTCAACTTCGCATTGAAAAAGCTGACCCTGCCTCCTTTTGAGCCGGCTTCTTCAACAGAGCTACAATACTTGTCGTGGAAAACAGCCTTCCTTCTGGCTATTACCTCAGCACACAGGGTTTCGGAGCTACAGGCCCTCATGGCTGTGCAACCATTCATCATTTTCCATCAGGACAGGGTTTCCTTATGAACCAACCATACCTTCATGTCAAAGGTAGTATCCAGTGTAGCTTTGAATCAGACTATTCATTTACCTACCTTTTATCCAAACCCACAGAACAAAGGAAAGAGGCTACTACATTCCTTGGACATTCACAGGCAACTTCGTTATTACTTGGACAGAACAAAGTCATTCAGGAAATCTGAGCAGCTCTTTGTGTCCCATGCTACAGGTGCTCAAGGAAAGGCTATTTCCAAACAGACTATTTCAAAATGGATAGCCCACTGCATACGATTTTGTTATTCATTTCATGGAAAATCAGTGCCTGTGTACATCCGATCCCACTCCACCAGGGCTACAGCTACCTCTGCAGCTTTCCTCAGGGTTGTCCCTACCAAGGACATTTTGGAAGCAGCTACTTGGAGTTCAGTGCACACTTTCTCCAAGCACTACCACCTTCCTCTATACTCAAAATCTTGAGCGGGCTTTGCCACAGCAGTCCTGCAGGGCATTCTAGCTCCTCCTAATTCTGCTTAGTACCTGCCACCCTTACTTAGCTTTGGGATTCTACCCAACTGTGATGTCTGCAGCTGTATGCACGATGAACATAGTACAGTTTTGTACCTACCATAAATGTAGATGTTCGAGTGCTCATACAGCTGCAGTCCAGGTTACCCTCCCTCCATCCCCTCTTAGGACAGGGCTTATGACAAACACCTTTAACATACAACCTTTTTGGGGTATTCCTTTATGGTGTATTTGCTTGCAACTACTGTTTTGATTTATCTACTTTGTATGTTTGCATAATATCATGTTTTGCCTTCCTTTGTGGGGGCACCTGACATCTGGGGCAAGAAAAACTGAAGAAAATGGCGTCGGCTGCCTCTTTTATACCCCTGCCGCACTGACGTCAGGGAAGAAGCAACGACAACCGACGCCGGACCTAGACTTTGGAATTCGGCTGACCGAGGACCCGCCTGACGGCAGGATAACCCAACTGTGATGACTGCAGCTGTATGAGCACTCGAACATCTACATTTATGGTAGGTACAAAACTGTACTTTCATGCTAGACAACTGGGCCAAGATATGTTCAAAAAGACTCCCTGGTTTCTAACAGTTATCAAAAGTATAATATATCCTAAATCAATACAAGGGAATCCAAATTATGATGCCCTAGTTATTAGCTTCCGTAAACAGTACAGAATCAATATAAGATGGAAATTCTGTGTGGGTCAATACTAGATGGTTAGTAGTAAAAAACTTAATTTAAGACTAATCCAATACCAAAAGGTGGTTAAAATGCCTGCCTTAACCTGAATTGTCTAATACTTAGAAGGCATTGTAATAGAAAATCACATAAGAAAGCAATTCCTTCATATCATGTCCCCATATGCCAAAGATGTGTCATTAATAGAGCAACAGACAGTGAAATGTAAATGAAGTGGACAATAGAACAAAATTTCCAATGTATGCTCAATGATTAACCTATATAAGCCAAAAGAGTTATAAAACCCTGTAGAAACAGATAGAACAGACAAACCTCTATCAAACTCGCCCTTGGTCAGAGTGAACACGAGTATTGTGAATAAACCCAGCTGAGACAATCAATAATTCAATGTCTGTTCCTGGTTATTAATAACAAAACAGTTGGCCAAAAGTTATATCATAAGCACATATAAGATCGTAAACCAATCACCCTTAGGTTGTCATGTATCCTATAAACTTGTGCCAGAATCATTGATCAGAAAACAGCATTCGTATATAATAACATATTCCACTCAGAGGAACCACAAATAATCAGCAAAATAAGATGGTTTGCTTACTGTTTAAAAAATAGATGGAAATGAGTGAAAAATGCAATCGGAAACTAATCCGTAGGCTAAAATCTAGTCCAAGCTGCTTACAAAACCACTCAGTAGTCAGGCCGATAGGGTTTATAATGTTCAGTATAGAGTCCGAACTTGGCATGATCCCGGACCAAAACACACATGCGACTCAGTCATCTGGAGTTAAGTTACTTGACCCGGTTTGTACTGATGTCGTTTAATGTAGAAAAGGAAAGTTCAAATGGTAACAAAAACATCCCTCAAGTGCTTCCCAGTATAAACACCGATACCATAATGGTAACAAAAACATCCCTCAAGTGCTTCCCAGTATAAACACCGATACCATAATGGTAAATACAAAGTTCCAAAGTAGTCCGACAAGTCCGCGCTGAGACCGGAACCGTTAAGCAGCGACTATGAACCCACAGGTACTGTAATCCAAATAATTAGGATTACTAAAAAAAATTTTGAAAAAACAGTACCTTAAAGGTGAATAAAAGGGATAAAAAAGTTTCACAGAAGAAACGTTGTTACTGCAAAAATATCCAGCCACCTCGCAAACTGCAACAAACTAATTGCTGGTAAAAAAACAGAAGATGGATACCCAATATCATCCAAGTAGTCCAAATGTGTAAGGGCAAGTCCTCCGAAAGTGGAGCTGAGGAAATATAAGCCGGATGGCTTAAAGAGCAGGAAAATAAGCCAAAATACAGAGCAAACAAGTTGGTGACTGTAGAGCAATCATACAGCCAGCATCGGATCCACAGCAGGATGTAGTAAGCATAGCAACACACAAATCGAACCTCCTGCACGGGAACAATTGCACGGCACCAAAATGAAGATAAATCCAGAAAAACAAGCGGAGCCAGCAAACTGTGACCTAAAACACTATTTATTCTTTATAGTAACATAAAGACAGTTGAACAGACCGGTTTCGGCTGGTAAGAACATACAACCTTCATCATTGTAAAGCAAAACAGTCAAATGCTGCAGTTTAAATACATACAAATGTCATACTATTGGCTCATCTTCAAAATTGCTCATTAAGGTTAGGTGGGAACAATCCACCTAGCTTTACAATCCGTTTCTTTTCTTTAGCGTCTAAGATAGAATGCCATTCGGTTTTATTAGAGAGAGAGATTTATGCAATGAAACAGAGTACATCGAGCTAAGATGGCTTGTTGATTTTAAAGCTTATGTTCCACCTGGCCTGAATAGTGCTGTCTCCTTAAAACCTCTTTTCAGAAAAAGGGGTTTGCCTCATTAGCAAATGTGTGTTTTTATTGGCTGTCAATTGTATTTAAACTTTTAATATGTGAGTTTGTTTTATTAAGCTCTGAAGAAAAGGGCAACCTCGAAAGCGCTTACCTATTTTTTTTTTTTTTTTTTTTTTTTTTTATCATTGTAAATTAGTGTGATTTTTTACTGTCCAGCCGCAACGCCTTTTTATTTTATATAATTGCTCTTTTGGGTCTGTTTGATTCCACCACTTTCTTTTTGTGTTTACTGCAAAAAATGTACTCAGGAATATTTTGTCTTCCTTTTAACAAGCTTCTCAAGATTCAGCAATCCTGTGTAGGTCATATTAGTTCAGGACAGGCCCATCTAACAAGAGAAAAAAACTTGTGTCCCTCCTCCTCCAGCTTATAAAAAGGTTAGTGTTTCTGGATCTACATGCCAGGTCACATCACTCATTTTCATGTGATTTTCATTAAATAGTATATATCTTTAGGTGAGTTGTTAAATGTAATGAAAAAACATTTAGGGAGAGAAATTAATGTTTAACTTTGCCATCAGCATCACTATATGATTACTTTAGCTCTTTGACAGCATTTTAATAGATGTTTATTGCCTACCCTCTAGAAAAATGCACCATTTAAAAAAAATGTAAAACCATGCTATAAGCGATCACTTTTCTTATGCTACTAATACTAAAGCGTCATCTTATTCTTCTGATCTGTTCTGATGTAAATGAAGTGAGAGCTTGGGGTCGTGCTTCATTAAAGCATGTGTGACCCATTTTTATTTTCCTTATTTTTACAATGTTTGATTTTTGTAATTCCTGATTGGCCCCAGTTTTGTAACAAAAAATATAAAAATAAATGAAGAACAAAAACAAATTGCAGTGGAGACTTCCAAACTGACTGCTAAATGAAAAATATTTTGATTAGAGCAATCTGTGAAAAATACAGTTCTTAAAAAAGGCAGTTTGGGTAAAATTTAGTTACTGGCTAGTAATTGTATAGCAAGAATGGAGGCAAAGAAGAACTCTGGAGAAAGTAAACAAAAATCAACCAGAAAAGAAAAAGTCCTGGCTGAGAAGAACTCTGCAGCTATTCAGCAAAATGTTGCTCAGGTTTCAGCATTAAGTTTTAGCTTACAGTAGTTTAGAGGAAACCTTAATCAAATGTGCTCAGATGTGTTTAAGGGAGACACTGGTAGAATGTAAATTCAGATGACAAAAGGCTGATAAAAATAGAAGAAACTTTAATTGGCTATATACGTATGAAATGATAAAACTGCAGAAATCGGAGACTGAAATAAAGGAAAGACTAGCTGAATACAAGGCTTGTAAAGAAGAGATTGATAAAAACAGAGCCAAAAAAACAATTGTTATAAAAGCATAAGCAAGCAGCCCCCTGAAGTCAAGAGGCAATAAATCCAGGCTGAGAATATATCCAAAGATATAAATAAAGTCCACAGAAGATAAATCAGGTACCAGTTTAATAGAAGACACAAGCGCTTTCACATAGCTTCATCAGGTGTAACCATTTCATCTAAAAACACACCTTTATACATGCATTAATTGATCACATGACAAACTTTTAAAGAGACAAAACTCAATGTTAAGTTGTCAGTCTCGCCTTCATTCTTGCTGGATGGGTTCGGAGCCGATCCTCGGCTCCGACTTGCTTTAGCTTGAGAACTCCTTTTACCAGCTCGAGGCAACCCTATATCCCATGATGCAAGGCGGAACTACCTCAGATCTCGTTTGCCGCTTAGCGAAAGAGGTCTCCTTTGCCAGCTGAGGTAAGTGATTTTTCTTGGTAAAATCAGAAAAGCTTAGTTAGGGTTTTATTTTCCCCTTTTTATTCATATATAGTCTGTAGTCAGTTACAGCCCACCCTATTCCCTTGTTTTCAAAAATTTATAACCTTTTTATAATCTTTAGTGTAAAGTTTTAGTTAGGCCTAAAACCCCTTTGGTTAATCCCTTCCTGTGTGTTGTGTGTAGGGGATTAATTTTGTGTGTTTGTTGGGGTTTGTGTGTGTTACTTCCTCCTAGGTTATGTCTAGGGAAGGCAAGGTCTCAGGCTTCAAGAAGTGTGACTCGTGCTGTCAGAAAATGTCTCTGACAGACGGTCACACTTCTTGTGTTTATTGCCTGGGGCCTGTGCACCTGCAGGACTCCTGTGCTTTGTGTCACTCTTTTAGCCAGAGAGTCCTGCAGGAAAGGAGGAATAAGCTTATCCTCCGTGGCTTACTTAAGCCAGAAGGTTCTCCCTCTAAAGCAGGGTCTGGGAAACCTTCTAAGCCACCGAAGGCTCAGGCTTAAGTATCTAAGCCTCCTCCGGTGGCTCCGGCTGGAACCGATGTATCTATCATTAAAGTAGTAGGTTCGGCGTCGGCTGGCTCCGATACCTTGTCTACTGTGGCCTTGTCAGCACCGGCTGGAGCCGACACCTTATCCAGCATCGGAGCCGAGAAACCTTCGGCTCCATCTGGAGTTCAGGGGACTTCGGCTCCGATGGCTTCGTCCCGAAAGAGATCTCGGTCCCCTTCGTTACTGAGTATCCACTCGGCTCCGGGGTCTCCTCTTTTGTCGGAGCGGAGCCATCGGAGCCGATCTTCGAGATCTTCCAGGCTGTCTGACCACAACTTAGAGAGGGTGGTAAGCAGGCTGTTGAAGTCTCAGGCACTGGCCCAAATGCTCCATAGCCCGTCTCAACAGACTTCGGCTATAGCCTCACCCCTTGAACTTCCTCCTCCGACTCCACACCAGAGTTCGGAGCCGGAGCTTCTCGGGACAGTGACTGTTTCGATGCCGGAGCAGATACATCCTTCGGCTCCGTCATCTTCGGCTCCGATCTCCTCCTTGAGGCCTTCCTTGGAGGGATCCGGTCGTCGGGTTTCCACTGTCGGCTCCGAGGGGGCTAGTGGCATCGGACCCTTGACCGACCCCGCTCTCCCTCTCGGGGCTTCGGCTTTGGTAAGCTCGGCGCCGACATCGGCCTCGGAGCCTTCCCTCTCATTGGAGCCGGGAATTCCTGTTTCCTCGGAGCGGGGATATTCCGGCCTCCCGGGAGGAGCCTTTGAGGTGATGAGGAGTGTCCTGGCCTCTGAGCCTGGTCAGCGGTCCATCCCTCTAGCTCCTCCCTCATCAGTGCCTGCAGACGCCTCTTGCCAGCCTCTTGCTCTCAGGCCCAGGGATCCATCGCCCCAGGTTTCCCCACTGGGAATTTCCTCCTCTTCCGAGGTTTCTCCTGATCCTGCAGGGGAACCCCTCGGAAGAGGACGTGTAAGAGGAAACACACAGACTCCCTGAGTCTACTACATCTGATACCGACTTAGATGAGTCGGAGGGTTCCCCACGGTCCCCTCTGAGGATGTCTCCTTTTCAGACATCCTTGAGCTCCTCAAACAGAGGGGAATTGGCCCTCCATTGATCCCTCCGAGGATGAGTCGGTATACCTGGAGGCTTTGGATCCCGACCCTCCACCTCCTGGGTGTCTCCGCCTTCGACCCACTTATGCAGGTAGTGGCTCGGAAGGCGTGGGCTCCAGATTCTGTGGAACCTGTCCCCAGGAGACCATCCAAATTCATCACGGCCCCTTCGGACAAACAGTTCCTTTCCAAGGGTGTCTCTGTGGATGCTATGGTGGTGGCGGCCACTAAGAAGGAACTGGCGGATCCTTCAGTACCTGTCCATCCTCCTAACAAGGATTCTAGGACCATGGACAGGTATGGAAAGCGGATGTTTTCTTCAGCGACCTTTGCTATGCGCTGAATTATCTTTGTCACTTCACCAGGCTTCAACGAGATATTCTCAAGGAACTGGGTGAAGTAGTCCAGGATCCTTCTGCTGCTGGGACTCAAGAAAAGATTGCCTCGCAGCTTGCAATCCTGAATTCCATATCTAACTCCTCCATGCGGCTCATATCCTATGCGGCCGATGGAGCGAGCAGGGCCGCAGGCACAGGAGTTGCTCTTAGACGCCAAGCCTGGATGCGGCTTTGTAATTTTGGACCCCTTTAAGGCGTCCTTCACTAATACCCCTTTGATGGTTCGGCTTTGTTGGGACCTCAGGTGAAGGATACCTTGACCAGGTGTGAGCAGGACGGTAAAACTCTTTCTGCCGTTGGAGTCCAATTTTCCACTCCTCCTAGACCATATCCCAAGGGTCAGAAGGGGGGGAAGATGTGGTTCTGTAAAGCCCAAGGAGCTACACGGACACGTGGTCAGTTTACCCCCAGAGGCAGAGGGGTAACAATAATAGCGCCCTAGAGGCAGGGGGTCCTCAGAACCAGGGCAACAGGGAGTCTCTTCCTGAGAAGCCCTTTCAGCATCCCTGAGGTGTTGCCTGACTGTCCACCCTTGGAGGCAGTCGGGGGAAGGATTTCACTGTACCCAGTAGCCTGGCAATCCCTATCACGAGAGATGTGGGTACAGTCGATCATATCAGAGGGTTGCAAAATCCCCTTCGAAAGGTTTCCCATACCTCTAAAATCCCTTCCAGACATCTCACCCGGTCAAAGGGATTTGGCAGAACAGGAGGTTTCAAAACTCCTAGAAAAAAGAGCCGTCCAGACGGTGCCGGCAGACCAGGTAGGATCCGGTGTCTACTCGAGATTCTTTTTGGTCCCCAAAAGGACGGGAGATTGGAGACCAATATTAGACCTGAGCAATCTAAACAGATTTGTCAAGAAGGCAAGATTCCGGATGGTCACGCTTCAGTCCATTCTGCCATTTCTGGGCAAGGACAACTGGATGTGCTCTATAGACCTTCAGAATGCGTACTATCACATAAAGATTCACAGGCGCTCGAAGGTTTCTCCGCTTTCGGCTAGGGACCAGTCATTACCAATTCAGAGCACTGCCCTTTGGCCTCACTTCAGCCCCCAGAGTGTTTACCAAATGCATGGCAGTGGTCACAGCTCATCTGAGACGTCAAGGATTCCAGGTGTTTCCCTACTTGGACGACTGGCTCCTCTCCGCCACCACCAAGTGTCAGCTTCTTCAGTCCAGAGACTACACTCTTCAGCTTTGCAGGAGTTTGGGAATTTCCGTAAATTTCGAAAAATCTTCTCTGCTGCCTTGCCAATCTATCACCTTTATAGGCAGAATTAAACACCGTCAAAATGTTAGCCAGACTAACAGATCAAAGAATTCTGGACGTCCAAAATTCGTTCGGATTCTATTGCAAAGCAACAAGATCAAAGCCAGATTTATACTGAAGGTTCTAGGTCTTATGGCTGCGGCCATTGTTCTTCTACCACTGGCTCGCTTCCACATGCGTCTTCTGCAGTGGATGCTATTCACGCAGTGGTCGTACCACAGTCTTCCGATGAGGCACGAAATCTTAGTCACACAGTCGTGCAGAGCTCATCTGAACTGGTGGATATCTTCCCCTCTTCTTCATCAGGGCCGACCCTTTATTCCCCCTCCTCCAGTTGCCACAGTCACTACGGATGCCTCTCTGATTGGGTGGGGGCATTATCAGGGCAGGATGGTCCACGGAACGTGGCAACCCATAGAATACCATCTGCACATAAATGTCCTGGAGATGAGAGCAGTGCTTTTAACGTTGCAAGCCCTCAACGACTTTCTTCCCACGGGACTATTGCAGTACAAACGGACAACATGTCCGTGGTCTGGTACATCAACAAACAGGGCGGGACCAGGTCCTATCCGTTATGTCGAGAAGCTCTCAGACTTTGGCAATGGGCGATCTCTTCTCAGCGGTTTCTGATAGCAACGCACATCCCGGCAGGTCCAACCTATTGGCGGACAGGCTGAGCAGATCCATTCTGATGCCTCACGAGTGGTCTCTCAATCAATCTGTAGTGGATCAGATATTTCTGAAGTGGGGCACTCCTTGTTACGATCTTTTGCTACTCCTCAAAACAACAAGTGCCCGATTTTTCACTCTCTTTCCCTCCCAGGCCAACCCCTGAGAGACTCTCTAACCCAGGATTGGCCGGGGACTTTCTGTACGCTTTTCCCCCCTTTCCCTTGATTCCACAAGTCATTCAGAAAGCCACCGTTTTGAGAGCCAAGTTGATCCTCATTGCCCCATATTGGCCTCAACAAATTTGGTTTCCGTCTCTGCATCGTCACCTTCTGGTGCAGCCCTGGCATCTGGACCCAGTTCCGGATCTCTTGATCCACCAGTCGGGTCAGCAGCACCGGGCCATTCATTCTCTCAACCTCACTGCTTGGTTGCTCCACTTCCTTCCCTAGCCAGGCTACCGATGATTTCTGACTCAGTCAGAGACATTTTAGTGTCTTCTTTGAAGTCGTCCACTAGGACTGTTTATGCTAGCAAGTGGCGACGTTTTTCTATTTGGGCAAATTCCAGAAATATTGATCCCTTTACTGCTCCTGTACATTCTGTTTTAGATTTCCTGGCGGAGGTTTTTCATTCAGGATCCTCGTCATCTACAGTCAAAGTACAGCTGGCTGCTATTTCCAAGTATCATGTTGGCTTGCATGACAATAACATTGTCTCATAGATTATGCAAGGCCTTTCTGAGAGGAGTTTTTCTCCTAAAACCACCTATAAAGCATCCTCCTCCGCAATGGGATCTAAACTTAATGTTGGCATCCTTGATACTACCTCCCGTCTGCTTCATGTTCTTTGAAGTTATTGACCTGGAAAACTATATTTTTACTGGCTGTCACTTCTGCAAGAAGGGTTTCCGAGATTCAAGCTCTCTGCATTCGTTCCCCTTATTTGGTTTTTCATAAGGACAGGGTATCATTAAGAACTAACCCTTCCTTTCTCCCCAAAGTCGTGTCTCAGACCAATATTAACCAATCTATAGATCTACCAGTCTTTTTCCCAAACTATTCCGACAGAGCTGAACAGAAACTGCATTTTTTGGATGTCCATCATCAGCTCGGGTACTATTTGCATAGAACTAAACAATTCAGAAAATCTGACCAATTATTTGTCTCCTATGCAGAAAACAGGATAGGTCTTCCAGTTTCTAAAGTGACCTTATCCAGATGGTTGACTTCCACCATTTCCTATGTGTACTCTCTCAGAGGCAAACAGCTATCTTCTAAACCAAAAGCACACTCAACCAGGAGTCTATCCACTTCTGCAGCTTTTCAGGATAGACTACCCATTGATACCATTTGTGCAGCAGCTACTTGGGCCACGCCTCATACCTTTGTCTCTCATTACAAGTTGGACTTGGCCTCCAGAGATAGGGCCAGTTTTGGTTCCACAGTTCTCAAGAGTCTGTTCCATTGAGCCACCCGGGATACAGGTGCTAGGGACGCGGTCCCATCCAGCAAGAATGAAGGCGAGATTGACAACTTAACATTTAGAAGTTATGTACCTACCATAACGTTCCATGTTAGTTGTCTTCTCTCGCCTTCTTTCTTGCCCTCCCTCCTTCCCCTGGCCTGGACAGATCTTGAAGAGTTCCTATTAGGTTGTTTTCCTCCTGAGCCTTCATATGAGGACTTCTATTAGGAACTTGTGTTCCAATTTGTTAGGATAGTCTTTAGCAGGGTAGGTTAGCTACCAAACGAGATCTGAGGTAGTTCCGCCTTGCATCATGGGATATAGGGTTGCCTCGAGCTGGTAAAAGGAGTTCTCAAGCTAAAGCAAGTGCCGAGTCGGAGCCGAGGATCGGCTCCGAACCCATCCAGCAAGAAAGAAGGCGAGAGAAGACAACTAACATGGAACGTTATGGTAGGTACATAACTTCTAATTTTATACTAATATAATATAAACAAATAACTAAATACAAATAAATACAAATACAAATAAAAATGTATAAACAGATGAATTATATATATATATATAAATATTAATATGAGTACTACTATTAAAACGTAGCTTAAATAAAACTCAAGTCCGGCACTTGAGTTTTATTTAAGCTAATATTATATATATATATAATTCATCTGTTTATACATTTTTATTTGTATTTGTTATTTGTATTTAGTTATTTGTTTATATTATATTAGTATAAAATGAGTTTTGTCTCTTTAAAAGTTTGTCATGTGATCAATTAATGCATGTATAAAGGTGTGTTTTTAGATGAAATGGTTACACCTGATGAAGCTATGTGAAAGCGCTTGTGTCTTCTATTAAACTGGTACCTGTTTTATCTTCTGTGGACTTTATTTATATCTTTGGATATATTCTCAGCCTGGATTTATTGCCTCTTGACTTCAGGGGGCTGCTTGCTTATGCTTTTGTAAAGAAGAGATGTTTGAAAAAAGCATTAGAAAACCGTACATGGTTTTTCTACGCCAAAAAACTGGGAAAATAGATTTTAATTATATGAAAATAGAAATAAGCAAGTAGACTGGTGTTCCATAGCAGGATTTGTTAATTGAGAGATTTCTTTGTGTGCTCCAGATCTGACCTTGAGAAAGCAGACCTATATTAGTAAACATACAACCATAAGAATGAGCTGCTGTTGACAAGACTGTGGCAGAAGGGGGAAGTATTATAACTGTGGATACCAGTTTGTTTATAAAAATGATTATTTTGTCTACATTATACAGAAGAGAAGCAGGATTGTCCAGGCAACCGGTGGATGTTTAAAGTTGCATTATCCAGCTTTCTACAGACTATATTTTCTTGGAGAGTCAGAAGTTATTTATACGCACAACAGGCTATGGAGGAAATGGTTTGGACTATGGAGGAAATAGTTTAGCCAGCAAACTGAGGGGACACTACTTCTCAATCTTTTGACAGTAGGAAAAGCCTAAAGAGAGACTATGCCAGTGAAACCTTTTCCATTGTTTCAAAAGAAAATTCTTGAGCTTGAGAAAAAAAAGACATAAAAACAACTATCAGCATCAGGAAAAAATTTGGATTGGAACCAGAAACTAGTGCTGTAAGATTGATTAGGAGGAAGACCAGCAACAATGTGAAAATGTTGAGTAACTGGAAGGACTGCAAAGTTTAGACATGTCAGCAGTGGTTCTGCAAGATGTGGATGAAATAGAATGAAAGCGTGTGGACTGAGTTAAAGAACTGCATAAAAAAAAAAAAAACTGAAGAAAATTAATCTTAATGTCAATCTTCACTCAGTCCATGACTCTTGATTTCAGTTCCATATCTCGGAACCGACTCTGCTGTTACTCTTGCTCGCACCCTCCAAAAACTCTCGAGCTAAACTTCCCCTTTGGGAAAAACCTGGTTCCCATGAATTACCACATCAATGGTAGTCCACTGAACACAGAAGGCATTATAAGAGATCTGTGAGCACAGGTTGACAGCAACCTCTCTCTTGACCACCACATTGCCACTGTAGTCAAAAGGTCCTTTTATGTGGCACATGTCATTACTAAGGGTTTTGCATCCAGGAAGAAAGAGGTAATTGTCTCCCTCTATTCTTCCCTCATTAGGCCAATCATTGAGTAGACTGCCCCATTTGGCATGTACCTCACTAAACACCTGCAACAACTAGAGAGGCCTCAAAAGTACCTCGCAAAGAGGATCCTAAGTCTTAAACATTTGTCCTCTATGGACAGACTAAAAAAACTCCCAACTATTCTCCGTCTCATCGCCTACTTAGAGGTGATATCTGCTTGACTTACAAAGCCATGTATGACCCAGCTCTGTTAGAAATGCTACATCTGAAGGAATCCCTATCCCTCCGCGCTACACGCTCCAGAGACCTCAACCTCATTACAACAATCAACAGAACATGCTGGAGGGGACAGGTTCATAACCCCGAGATTGCCCATGCTATGGAATAGACTTCCCATACATGTCAAGCAGAGCACCTCACTGGCCCTCTTCAAGAGAAATCTTGAGTGGATGGGAAATACAAAATTCACCCCAGGGATCATTCCACTGGCTTTACTCGACAGAAGCACTGGGAACTAAGCTCAGGTGGCACAATGCCCGGTAATCCTATGGGCTAGGCTTGCAAAGGCTCCAGGGCCATTAGCCTAGTACACACCTGCGAACCTATACCCATAATGCTCCTCGCGTAATTACCCCAAATCTTGTTTGCCACTTTCAGTGCCAGACACGTTTAAACAGCTTTCGAGCAAACTGTTTCTTTGCTAGTAAGTACATTTTTTTTCCACTTTTTCACTTTATTAGTGATTTGTTTCCTTGGTAATACCCAGCTCCTCTTCCTGCTGTTGTGCTCTAACATGTCTGTCTTTAATATTGCCATCATTGGTATTTCTTTCTCTCTTCCCATTTAAGATAACTCTTCATACCATCATCATTGGTACCCTCCCTTCCTTTCTTTCTTCTTTACTGTCGGGTAATCTTTCATACCATTGTTGGTACATCTTCCAACCTTAAAAGTCTGAACTTTATCTAGGTTGCCATTCTTCCTTGGTTATATTTGCTTGCATATCTGTGTGGTGTTGGAAATGGCCGACAAACAAAATCAAACTTCTGACAAACTTAAGGGAACTTTTGGCTTCAAAAGATGCCAGAAGTATGAACGTAAATTACTGAATTCTGATAGACTGTCCTTTTGTGTGTGTGTGTGTGTGTGTGTGTGTGTGTGTGTGTGTGTGTGTGTGTGTGTGTGTGTGTGTGTACTGTTTGGGCCTGGTGCACGTTCAAGAAGATTGTGCCATACGTCATGGCTTCAGTCACCGGGCCCTTACTGGGAGAAAAAATAAGCTTATCCTGAAGGGTATTATTAAAACCACTTTCAGTGAGGCTATATCTGGTTCATCTAACTCTAAAATGGATTTTAGCTCTCCTTTGCCAAAACATCCTAAGAGGAGGAGCAGCTTGGTGCTGATAGTATCTTTGGCACCATTATCTAAAGTGCCTAAGAAATCCCCGGTTCCAATTGTTCCTTTGGAACCATCTGGAGAAATGGACGTCTTCAGTGCCACCGGTATCTGCTTCTGCATCTACTGTTTCAGAGCTTGCCGTTCATCCTTCTGTAATATAGATGACAAGCAGGCAGGGTATATCATTTAGATGCTTTAATACATAGAAACATATCAGGATGGATAGCAGCTTCATAAAATACAAATGAACTGGTTAACAGACCGTCCTTAAATACATACATGCTTACATCTCAACAGCTTGCTACAAAATGGCAATCAGACTTGCACGTGCTCAGTGTTTATACACTTGTGCAAGCCCTTGGATAGCTTCTTAAAGGTACATACACACACAGTCTGCATCCTCCCTCTTAAAAATTTTGCCCTTTGTAAAAACAATGAGAGCTAGACATGCATTACTATATATATTGGAAACAAAACACAAAGTTCATGTCCAAGTTGCTTTGTATCTGTTACAGGGTTTAGAGATGCGACCATATTTCGTAACGGGTCTACTTCTCTTCACCGAAATCCCATTTCACTGAACCCAAATCACGTAAAGTTCATTTCACTGAAAGTTCATTTCACTAAAAAGTCATTTTACTGAATTGTAAGCTATAGGCTTGATGTGGCAGTGTGTAGTGTACTGTGAGGCAAGTAAAGGGTATATGCCCTCAGCCCAACTGTAGTGCAACCTGGAGTTAGTATGCTCTCTGGTTTCTGTTAACAGGATAAATAAGTAAGTTTTTTTAAGTTGTGGAAGGAGGTAGGCTTTACTTTTGTGAGCTTGTTTGTCTTTGGTTTGTTGTTTAGTCTTGTGAAATGTAGCTTTGTAAGCTTTCAGTGAAATGAATTTTAGGTGATTTGGTGTCAGTGAAATGGAATTTCTGTGAAGTGAAGTAGGTCCCTCATAACATAACAGTCTGGATCAAATTTAGCAACAGGGACAGTCTGCGGTGCACATATATCAGGAACATGTGGATTCTTCACAGGAATGAGAATGTCCTCTGAAACTTCCTCTGGAATTGGAACACCGGACAACTCCTTCTGAGATGGTCTTTTTCACAGGGTATGTGCTGTGGTATAGGCTCAGACACTGGTCTCAACTGCTTCCTGTTCCACCTAAAAACTGCTTCTTGTGATTCCACAATGATCTCAGCTCTGGACAAATATTCTATACAGCACCCATCATATCATAACCTTTAGACGTTTTCATCCTTGCCACTTCTTCTCGTAATGGATTGAGCGGTTTGCTAGTTTTATCGTAGTAGGACTTCTGGGTTAAATGCTTCTTCAACAGATTGGTTTTCAATGACCTGTTTTTGGCACATGGAACCAACAGTTGACTACTTGATTGGTATTGTGGTTCTGGTTTGTCTTGACAGAAGTCTCTGAGCAGGTGAACCAAGATGTTTATCACAAGGAACATTTCTGAGATTCAAGAGATTCAGAAAAAACATCACTATTACCTCATTTTGACTTCTCAAGTAACTGTTTTGCACTTTGAACTGCATATTCTGCCAAAACCATTTGACTGCGGGTACTCAGGGCTACTCGTGACATGAGTAAAGTCCCATTCTTCAGCAAATCTTTTGAACAGTTGGCTTGTAAACTGAGTGTCATTGTCAGAAATAACTGTGTGGGCTACTATGCACTGCAGAATCACGCTTCATCTTAGTAATGACAGTCGTGGATGCTAGGTTAGGAAGTAAGTCAATCTCAAACCAATTGGAGTGAGTCTACTAACACTAAATAATGTTGACCATTCCACTCGAAAATGTTAGTGGCTACTGTCGACCAAGGTAGTTCCGGAATCTGGTTTAGCTGAAGTGGTTCCTTCTGTTGATGTGGCTTATTACTATTACACACGGAAGAAGATGAAAGTGCTCTCTCAATGTCTTGTGACATAGAAGGCCAAAATACTAGCCGTCTCGCCTTCTTTTGGTAGAATCGACCCTTGGGTGACCACAGTGCAAGATAGTAATGTACTGTTGTTGCAAGGACTTAGGAACAATTACTTTTGGACCTTTCATTATGATACCTTTGTCAGCCAAAATCTCATTTCTGTATGGTAAATAAGGTTGCACTTCTTGAGGTAGACTAGATTGCTTTGACAGTCATCCTTGATTGATAAAGTGGTTGAGCCTTTGTAAAACTGAATTTGTGGCTGTGTGATCTCTCAGCTCATCAAGACGTGTGGAAAAAAAATTTCTCACTTCCATGACTTCAGAATCAAGGTTCTCATTCTTATGCAGTTCTGTGATGTTTCTGGGTGATCTGGTTAATGTGTCGGAAAGAAAAATAAGTTTACCTTTCTTGTAGACAAGATTGAAATTATACTTTTGCAATCTCGGCATCATCCAGTGCAGTCATGACTAGGGGTTGGTGGCCTGTTTCGATCTGAATAGGTCTACCACGATTTGGGCATACTTAATTTCAGTTTGGGTAAGAGTTTTCGGTGCGTAGGCAACAGGTTGTTCCTCTTGTACAATAACTACATCACGACCAAATTTCGAATCATCACATGAAAATGTAAATGGCTTGTGAACATCACAATGTCTGAGAGTTGGTGGACTAGCAATTCACTGATCTGATGTTAATCCATGTCACTGTTCCTTACTGTTGGGTCTTGGATCTGACATCGGACCCAAGACGTCACTTTATAGACCGCTTCTAGGCTCAAGCTCCTCCCACTCAAATAATCCCTCACTGCCTTCTAACCCCCCCGATCTCGTTTGTGGTGATCAGCTACAGATGTAGGTTTTTTTGGCTCAGCTGTCAGTGGGATAAGTACATTACTTTTTCTCATCTTTCTTCCTCCCTTTTGGTAGTTTTGTAGTTAATAGTTCTGTAGTATTTGTAGTTACCCTCCCCTCTCCTTTTTATAACTTTGTCAGCTAGTTCTGTTTTGGCGCCCTTTATTCCGTACTGCTAAGTTAGCTTCTAGTAGTTGTGCTATATTCTTTTTTGGAGTAGCTTTTATAGTTTTTGCTTTCTTATTTATTTTTGTCTGTAAGCAGTTTTCTGCTGGTCTTTTTGGTGTCTGACTTCTACCTGTTTCTCTGCTTGGAGTTAGCTTGTTCCATTTGGCTAGGCATACTTTCACTATAGTCAGCAAAAGTAAAAGGATAGGAGCGAAGCAGATATGTCAATGAAATAATTCGAAAGTTCTGCAACAATCCAAGAATCTTCGAATAATGTTCGCAAAAATATGTTCCAAGAATCACGAAATAAATATAATAAAATCTGAATGAATCTTTATTTCATGAGATGAGTGCTTTCGCTGTATGCAGCTTCCTCAGATCTCTCAACAACATTTAAATTCAAAAAACCAGGATATATAGACATACCAATCAAACAATTAGTAGAACTAGAAATTTTTTAAAGGAGAAATGTCAAACCTACATAATACATATGGCAAATGACATACATCCAAGACATGAAAAAAAGAGAAATGGACACTAAAATATCCAAGCTAAACTGTGCACTCTAAGCACATGCATATAATCATAAATGCTCCAAATATGGCATCTATTAAATATATAAAAATATGTATGAGATATATGTATGTATAAAAATATATCTAAACATGTGTATAAGAAATAAATATATAAAACTGTACATATGTATGCCAAATGCATACACATAAATATGTGCATACATATGAAATGTATATAAATAAATATATATAAATATATATATATATATATATATATATATATATAAGACATCTAGAATAAAAAAATACTTAAGACACACTCACTCATGTAAGCACATGTATGTATACAGCAAAGGTGTGGGTAATTTCAAAAATGTACAATCATTTAGCGTCATCAGTAGATGCCAAACTTTCAAAATGCCAAGAGGCATTCACAGTACCATACTGATGACGCTACAGGAGCGACTGGAGATTTGGAAAGGCTGCACAAGCTCTTGGATGAAATGGAGAAGAGTTTCTTCAAATTGAAATGCCTCCAAGTGCAACGATTGCACCTACAGTTCTGTTTGGATAAGAAGATAATTCCCCATGGTCTTCGTGTATTCAATATGCTGAGCCAGGGTCGTGATTATCCGGACTTGCTAGCGGCTTGGCAGAAAATTAATTTAGAGGTTAGCCGTAAGTATTTACAGCTACTCATAGACTTCTTCCATCCGGAAGAGGCTATTTTAACTGAAGACATTAACAATAAGCAACGCATGGTCTTTAGTGAATTTGCTGATGAAATTGTACAGCCGTTATTCGAGAATTTGTTGGATGGCGTTCCTGCACTTCAGCGCAAACTGCTGCAGCAGAAAAGACATAAAATTATTAGGGATTTGAACGATTTTAAGCTGGACCATATCTTCACATGGCCCAGATATGGATACAATAATAATGTGAATTCCAATTTTGATAATGGTGATAGTAGTAATAATGTATCCTCTGTTAACTTTAATAAGCAACAACATACACAGCATGACTATGCCAGTAAGAAGAATGCTGTTTGCAGTGAGACTCGTGTATAGTCAGCAAATGGTAATAATACGAAAGGGAATGATGCCCCTGTAGATAGAAAACAGTCTAAGGGGAGTGTAGATAAAGTCACTATTGAACAGACAAGTGTATCAAAAGGGATTGTACCATCCAGAACTGAAGTCACAAATAGGGTATCAGTTGAAGAGGCTAGAGCGCCTAGTGATGCAATTATCAACACCAATGATTCAGTGGATGTAATTCATTTAATACATCCCAGTATGCATTCAGAAGCTAATTTATTCAAAGTTGTACAAATAGTTAAAGTTAAACCCATTTGTACAGAGCGTGAGGTTGATCCAGTTGTTAGACCAAAGGCACTGAAGAACTCGGTTGACCCTCGTTCACGTTTCTTTTCCCCTACCAGTTTGTCTAGAAAAAGGCCCGAGAAGGACACGTTCTATGAGTCGTGGCCGACAAAAGAGAAAGCTTTCACGGGAATTCTTACCCAACCGAACCCTGAAAAAGATGTGGAACAATGCAGACAAGCATTAGTTCATAATTTATCCAGTGTAACCTTAACAGATGATGACATTAGGCTGTTAAGCAACGGGATGAATTTCATCCCTAAAAGTCGTAGTTTGCTAACAGAGACAATTGTAGATTTGAAATTACTCTGTAGGAACATTATGCTTAAGTTCCTATATAAAGATTCAAACACTGGACTATCTCAAGAGAGAGGTTTTGTTTTTAAAAACTTAAGTGAGTATGTACCCGCACACCACCCCCTAGTAGAGACATTTTTACACTTGACAGAGGAAGAATTACATAAATATTATGACAGAAATTCTAACAAAAGGTTTATGAAAAATGATAACCTTACTTATAAGGAAAGACAGAGCCTTAAAAAGTTACAGGAAGATCTTACTATTATTATTAGACCGGCAGATAAGGGTGGCAGTGTTGTAGTTATGGATATGTTGCACTATTATAACTCCATGCAAATTATGTTGAATGATGCATTTTATCAAGTTATCACAGTAGATGTGTTACAGGATGTCATTAGATACATTAGTGACACTTTATTGGATATTTATAAGAGTCAATTGATAGACAAAGACCGATATGAATACCTTACTATTAAAACACCTGTCACTCCTATTATACATGGCCTACCGAAAATACACAAAGATGCTCATGACCCACCTATGAGATCGATACTTTCTGGTCGAGGATGGGTCACTGAGCATCTGTCTGTGTACATAGAGAATAATCTGAGACTGGTCCTAAACATCAACAAATTTGTGTTAAGGGACTCTTAAGCAGTTTCTGATGGAACTATATGAATGTGTTAAACACTATAACATTTCAGATGACTACCTTTTTGTTACCTTTGATATACAGTCACTGTTCACTGCTATCCCCAATGCAATGGGGCTTATTTACATACCTGAATATCTGAAGGAACATAGTGATTATACTGTTGTCAAGATTGACCTTTTAGTGCATTTCCTGGAATTGGTCCTAGAGAACAATTTGTTCATGTTTAATGATACGATTTATAAACAATTAGATGGCGTAGCAATGGGCACACCATGTGCCAACAGCTATGCCAATATGTTCTTAGCTTTCTGGGAGGAACATATTTTATTTTGTGAGGCTTTATTCAAGGAACACGTAGTCCTTTATCGACGTTTTGTGGATGATGTGTTCGTTCTTTGGAAAGGGACTGTTGAGCAGCTCAATTTGATGTCAGATATTATGAACAATTTAACCAGTTATCTTAAATTCACCATGAATTATTCAATGTATAGGATAGAGTTTTTAGACCTATATATTGAGAAATTGCCTAATGGTCTTATAAACACAGGCGTTTTTAGGAAAGCGTGCTATTGTAATTCGTTACTTATGAGATCAAGCATGCATCCACCTTTCATTTTTAAAAACATCATGAAGGGCCAGGCAATTAGAGCCTCCAGGCTAAATCCCACCGAAGGAGGATTTTTAGTAGAATTGGATGATCTAAGACTTAGGTTATTACAGAGAGGGTATAACAGTAATGAGGTCAGTCGTTCCCTAGAGAACACCCATGATTTACGACATACAGTAGCCACACCATATTTTGGACCTTCAGACTTTGTGGAAAATATGAATAGTGACAGGACTCCACCTACTATTAAGTTCCTAACAACTTTTACATCAGACCACCTTGAAGTCAGAGAGATCATTAGTAGGTATTGGTCTATCTTTCAGGTAGACGACGATTTGAAGAATATAGTTGGTGATACCCCTAGGTTTCAGTATAGGAATAAGAACAATCTAAAGAGGATGTTATGTTACCCAAAACAGGGTAGGAAAGGCAGGATAATAGGCCATACAGAGCCCTGTGGACATTCCAACTTCTGTTCATTCATGGGCACAAGCATTGATTTTTTGCATCCAGATTCACAGATAGTTTTTAGCACGAACGTCAATGCAAATTGCATGACGTGTCATGTGGTATACCTAGCCGTCTGTCAAACCTGCTCTTGTTTCTATGTGGGCAAAACCAATCGTCCACTTAGGGACAGAGTGAGGGAACATGTCTATCATATTAAGAAAGGATCATTACATAATGCTCTAGCCAAACATGTTAGCCTTTTTGGGAATACACATAAGTTCCTATTTAGAGTTTTAAAAGTTATATTCCCGAGCAAGAGAGGGGGGTAACATCAGGACATATACTGAAAGCAAGGAGAGTGACTGGATTGCCCTGCTTAGAGCTGATAGTGGGCCAGGACTCAATGAGAGAGCCTCAATAAAACCTAGACTGCGGGGACGTAGGAACATTAGGTAAATGATTGTACATTGTTGATATTACCCACACCTTTGTTGTATACATATAAGTGCTTACATGAGTGAGTATGTCTCTTAAGTATTTTTTATTCTAGATGCCTTTTATATATATATATATATATATATATATATATATATATTTTTTTTTTTAATTCTGTTTATATTTATTTATATATATTTCGTATGTATGCACATATTTATTTGTATGCATTCGGCATACATATGTACAGTTTTATATATTTATTTCTTATACACATGTTTAGATATATTTTTATACATACATATATATATTTCTCATACATATTTTTATATATATTTAATAGATGCAATATTTGGAGCATTTATGATTATATGCATGCGCTTAGAGTGCACAGTTTAGCTTGGATATTTTAGTGTCCATTTCTCTTTTTTTCATGTCTTGATTGTATGTCATTTGCCATATGTATAATGTAGGTTTGACATTTCTCCTTAAAAAATTTTTTAGTTCTACTAATTGTTTGATTGGTATGTCTATATATCCTGTTTTTTTTTAATTTAAATGTTGAGAGATCTGAGGAAGCTGCATACAGCGAAAGCGCTTATCTCATGAAATAAAGATTCATTCAGATTTTATTATATTTATTTTGTGATTCTTGGAACATATTTTTGTGAACATTATTTGAAGATTCTTGGATTGTTGCAGAACTTTCGAATTATTTCATTGACATATCTGCTTCGCTCCTATCCTTTTACTTTTGCTGACTATTTTATTTTTTATTCTTGGTAAGGAGCGTTCACCTGATCTGGTAGTGGTTCACCTATTACGTTACTATCGTTCTTATACTTTCACTATGACTGACAAGTCTGTTGGCTTCAAACAGTGCTCCCTGTGCAGTCAGAAAATGCCCGATTCTGATTCACATGTGGAGTGCCTGTATTGTTTTGGCACCGACCACCTGGAAGTTGAATGCAACATTTGTGCCACGTTCAACCCCAGGACTTTGGTCAAGCACTGAAACAAGCTTCTTCTGAGAGGATTGGCTCAAGGGGGGGTCCCTTGACTTAGTCTCCTGCCAATTCTGGATCCACAGAGCACAAAAGGAAGAACCCCCTGTCTCCGGGGTCTTCCTCCTCCAAAATGGCAAGACTGTGGGATCCAAGTGTCTTGGATCCAACCCCAGCCTCAACTCTGTCAGATCCAATGCCTTTAAATTCTAAGATCCATGACTCTCATGGATCCAGAGTTTCTGCCTTGAGGCCCTCAGATTCAAGGTCACTGGAGTCCTTTCCCGGATCTCAGGTCTCCAGTTTGAGGCCTTCTGATCTGGTCAGACCTGGTCAACCACAAATCTGAGGCATATAGGACCCAAGCACTTGGATCCTACTTTGTCTTCAGATCCAAGGAGGTCGGATACGGGATCAGTGCCTAATCCCACTATTGTTATTGATGATTCCCCCTCGGGTTCTGGCTTGGAGCGGTCCTCTTCCACCTCCAAGCATAAAGCTCGTTCCTTAGAGGTGAGGTCCACGGGATCTCGGCACCCATCCCCGGCTAGGTCATCTGCCCCCTCTGTGTCCTCTAGTAGTCTTCTCCCTTCCAATATGGACAGGATGATGAGGACCTTTCTCAAGGCTCAGATTGAGTTTGGGCTGCTCTCTTCCCCTGCCCATCCGGCTAGGGGGACATCTTGCTTCTCGTCCAGCCAGGTTAGTTTCAGACTTTCTGGCCATAGACCACACAGGGAGGGAGACGGGGATGCCCGGGGACCTTTCTGTCCTTGCCCAGTCTGAGTCCCTAACTACTGCTTCTCAGCCTCCCCCTGGGGAGGCGCAGTCCCGGGTCCAAGTGGGTTGTTCACAGTCCTTGGGTGGGGTTCCAGACCTATCCATTCAGACTGGTCCCTTCCCCTTGGCGCTTTGGCCGACAGCTCAGGGCTGGTACTATCCGGAGACCCAGGTGTTCTGGCCTTTCTTCACAAGCAGGCCTTCCTACAAGAAGTGCGGATGGGGCATCGTCCAGTTGTCTGGCCTTTCAGGTCATAGAGAGGACATTTTCCTCCCAGAGTGTTTCCTCCCCAGCCTTCCAGGAATCATACCAGTCTCTCTGAGCAGACCCTACTCATCCTGTCCCAAGTCAGCCCTCCCAAGCTAGCCTTTAGGTGGGAGCTGCCCCACTCGGGGTTCCCCTCTTTTCTAAATCTTCCCCTGAGCCGCCCCTGGAGGAGGTTCCTCGGAAGAGGTTGTGTAAGAGGAGACACCTGGACTCCCCTACTGACTTGCTAACCAAGGACAGCGGACCTCGATGCAGGGGATGAGTCCCCCAGATCTCTGCCCGAGGATGGTCTCCTTTGGGGGCATCTTGGAAATGCTGAAGCTTAAGGATGATTGGTCTTCCTGCCTCCTGTCCTCAGTGGAGTCTGTCTTTCTGAAGGCTTTTGGACAGGCCCATGTTCCTCCTGGGTTTCCACCCCTGCAGACGAACTTGTAGATCTCATCACCAGCAGGGCATGGCAGGAGCAGGATACTGTGGAGGCCATTCCCAAACATGCAGACAAATTCCTCTGTCCCTCTTCTGACAGGTAGTTCAGGTCTAAAGTTCGATACGATAGTGGTAGCTGCCACCATCAAGGAGAAGTTGGCGGAACAGAACACATCTGCCATCCCCATAACCACGAGTCCCAGGTAATAGGCATGGAAAGCGGGTTTTCACCTCTGCTGCATTCCTTTTGCGGTTGCTTAACTACCTGCACATTTCACCCGACTACAAAGGGACCTGGTCAAGGAGCTTACCACATCCCTTTCTGAGGTACTGCCAGCTGGGGAACTAAGTAAGGTGTCCCCCGAACTATTCACACTTTCTTCCCTGGCTTATTCATCGATGCTGATTTGCCAGCGAGATGGAGAGCCTCTCGGGCAGCCAGTACAGGCCTCACCATTCAGCATCATGCCTGGCTGCGCCTTTGTGGATTTTCAGAGTCCTTTAAGGCGTCTCACACCAACACTCCTTTCGATGATTCCACCCTGTTTGGCCCTTCGGTCAAAGAAAATCACCCACAGTGAGCAGGAGGCCAAGACCTTTTCTGTTGTGGGAATCAGGTTTTTCACCCCTCAGCGGTCCTTTTCTAAGATGCAGCGAGGGGCCAGGAAAATGTGGTTTCGCAAGTCTCAGTCTGCCTTCCAGGAAGCTCCAGAGGAGTCCTCCTCCAGAGGTCGGGGAAGAGGTTTCAACGGCAGACACCGGCAGAGGGGGTCCACAAAATCAGGGCTCCAGGGAGCCCTTCTCTGAGAAGTCCCAACAGCACTCCTGAAATGCTGACAGACTGTCCTTCCCTGGAGGCAGTTGGGGGTCATTTGTCTTTGCATCCTTTGGCCCGGGTAAGTATTACGAAAGCTCTTTGGGTGCTAAATATTTCCAGGAGTTATTCTATTCCCTTTTCCCAGCATCCTCCAGTCTGGAGATACCTCACCGATGCACCACCCCATCAGAGGGAGCTAGCTCAGGAAGAAGTGCTCAAGCTTCTTCAAAAAAGAGAGCCATTCAAGAGGTCCCCCTAGAACAATGACAATCTGGAACTTACTCTCGCTTCTTTTTGGTGCCAAAGAAGATGGGGTCCTGCATGTCCAGTCTTGGAGTTCAGCAGTCTGGTTGTCAAAACATCCAAGTTCTGGATGGTAAATGTCCAGTCCATCGTGGCTCTGTTGCACAAGGATGATTGGATGGGCTCCAAAGGCCTTGTTGCACAAGGATGATTGGATGGGCTGTCACATAAAAATAGACAGGGGCACCAGGAGACATTTCCACTTTTGAGTAGAGACTGATCACTACCAGTTCCGGACCCTGCCCTTTGGTCTCATCACAGCCCTCAGGGTGTTTACCAAGTACATGACAGTGGTTGCAGCTCACCTGAGAGACTGCAGAGATTCCAGGTGTTTCTGTACCTGAATGATTGGCTCCTCACAGCTCCCATGAAGAGTCATCTGGTCACTGCCTCTCAATACCTACTCCAACTATTCGACCAATTAGGCAGTACAGTGAACCTCCCCAAATACAACCTCATTCCATCCCAAAATCTGGAATTCATTGGGATTCAGTTGGACACTGTGTTGGAGATTGCAGCGCTTCCCCTACTTCGGGTACTCCTAATCAGATCTCATGTTCAGCGTCTACTCACTCTGTCTCATCCCCAGCTCCACCTTGTTCTCAGGGCCTTAAGGTCCATGGCAGCAACGATCTATCTTGTGCCTTTAGCCAAGTTCTACACAAGGGTTCTGCATTGGACTCAAGAAGTTCAGTGGTCTTCCCTGGTTCATCCTATTTCAACTCCGATCCTCCTCACTCCACTGTGCAGACATCTCCCTTGGTGGATCCAATTTCCCGACTTCCTAACAGGCAGACCATTCTTTCTTCCTCCTTCCAGTGTCAGAGTGACCATGGACACTTCCCTGTTTGGGTAGGGGGATTTCTCCTGAAAGACAATCCAGTGCACATTGTCCGAAGCAGAGACCAAACTGCATATCACTGTCTTGGAGATGAGGGCAGTTCTTACGTTGCAAGCCTTCCAGAACTGCCTCCCTCTGGGTACCATTGTAGTTCACCAGGACAACATGGCTGCTGTGTGGTACATCAACAAGCAAGGGGGCACATGCTTGTATCTGCTTTGTTGCAAGGTCATGAGGGTGATGTCTTTGGAGCTCTTTCTCATTGCAACACATATTCCCAGGAAGTCCAGCATGCTGGCAGACAGACACAGAGCAATTTTGAGTTTTCACGAGTGGTCCTTGAATCCTTTGGTGGTGAAAGAGATCTTCCTTAGCTGGGGTCAGCCAAGCTGCGATCCGTTTGCCTCCCCTTTCAACCACAAATGCAGCTGGTATTTCACCCTGATTCCTCCAAACGGGATGTCCCCCAGGGATGTACTAGTTCACAATTGGCCCCCCAGGTCTCCCTTATGCTTATCCTCCCTTGCCTGCAATTCCCAGAGTACTACGGAAAGCCAGTCTCCTCAAGGCTACCTTGATCCTCATCGCCCCCTTTTGGACTCGGCAGGTGTGGTTTCCCCTTCTTCGGTCTCACTTTAAGTACCCCCCTTGGGTACTAGATCCCATTCTGGATCTAATTTCCCATCCCTTTCAACTTCTAATTTCCAACCTACCGATGTTTCATCTGACAGCATGGTTTGTCCACATCCAGTAATCCTGAATCAGCCCAGGCTACCTTCTCCCATTAAGAACATTATCCTGACCTCTCAGAGGGCTTCCACTGGAAAGGTTTACGCCAATAAGTGGAAACAGTTTTCTGTTTGGGCTGAACAGGATAATATCAATCCTGCTTCAGCTTCATTTTCTGGTATCTTGGTTTTCTTGTCTTTGCTTTTTCAGGAAAAGTGCAGTAGGCAGCTATTTCCAACTTCCACATTTGCGAGGAACCTGCCTTCTCTCACTTGTGTAAAGCCTTTTTAAAAGGGAGGTTTCTGCTCCGACCCCCTGTCAAGGATCCTTCTTCCCCTTGGGATCTTTCCTTTTTGCTGCAGTCTCTCACACAGACTCCATTCGAGCTTGCTGCCACATGTGATATCCAATTCTTGTCAGGGAAGATGGCTTTTCTAGTAACAATAACCTCAGCTAAAATGGTGCTGGAATTGAAGGCTCTTTCTATTAAACTGCCTTTCATGGTTTTTCATAAAGATAGGGTGGCACTTCGAACTAACCCATCATTAATGCCTAAGGTTGTCACAGAAGCGAATCTGAACCAGTCAATCCAATTGCCAGTCTTCTTCCCAAATTTTGCTAACAAAGGGGATCATCTCTTACATAAGCTAGATGTGCAGAGACAACTGCATTTTTGCTTAGATGGAACAAAGAGCTTCCGCAAGTCTGATCAGCTATTTCTGCCAATGTCCTTCAAGGATGCATCTGCAGTCATAACATATGGGGTTGTCCTGCCTCAGGCAGCCCTTCGGTCGGCCGGATTCCAAAGTCTGGGTCTGGCCTCAGCTGATGTCGCACTTTCCCCGACGTCAGAGCATCTGGGGTATAAAAGCATCAGCCGACGCCATTTTCCCCAGTCTTTCTTGCCGCGTGGTGCCCGAAGCAGAAGCAGTTCGCAAGTGCCGGTCGGTCAGCTCCTGTGATTCAGCTACCGAAGACTTCGAAAAAGCTAAGTACCCCATTGGGGACTCTCTCTTGCCTCAGCCGATGTCAGATAAAGTAAATAATTGTTTAACTTGTGGGAAACAAATACCTCATAAGGATTTCCACTCTTACTGCCTCCCTTGCTTAGGCCCAGACCACGACGTCTCGGCTTGCTCTGCCTGTGCTTCCTTCAACCGACGAACTCTTAGACGTCGGTCGGAGTTTGCAGAGGAATTTTTGTGGCTAATTTTGCGTATAAGATGCCGTCTGATACTCCGACTTCGCATGTGGTTAAAAAATGGAAGGACAAGGACTGATCCTCGCGGCCCGCGGTTTCGGCTGAAACCACGGTCAGGCCTACCGCGAGTGTTTCGGTTTCGGCTGAAACAGAGTCCTCGGTGCTTCCTACTACCGAATCCATTCAACCGACTACCTCGGTCACGGAGGCTCCGGCCAAGTCGGTTATTGAATTACCTACGGAAACCGGTGTCCAGGACATGTCCGACACCATTCCTTTAGACAAGTCTACTCCTGCACGTGGTGCAGCCAGACCCCCTGCATCCATGTCCATTAAGGCCGCCTCCAGGGCTAAAGCTGCCAAACTTGCCAAAGCTTTGCCTCCCAAGACTACCTCTCAGAGGCCTTCTACAGACACTCAGATTCTCAGCCTAGCAGAGGATCTTATCTCTTTAATTAGAAGTTCTCAACCTCACCCGGACAGGGGCTCTCTTCCACCACCAGACAAAAGGCATAGGGTTGAGCCCTCTGACCCCCACTCTTCAGATGAGTCTACGGATGAATCCGTGTTGTCAGAGCACCAGCAGGAGGCTTATTCAGCCTACGAGGATTCTGATGCTGAACAATCTATTCCTTCGGCCTCCCCTCCTGAAGAGTTTTCTTTTGGTGAGACACTGCACTCTATGAGAGAACATTTTCAATGGCAGGGCCAGGAATTTTCTGATTCTAGAAAGAGATTAAGGACCTTTTTACATTTACCTCAGCATAGGCCTTTAGCTATAACTCCTGTTTTGAATGTTATTGATGATGTGTACTCTGATGCTAGGACAGCCCCTGATTCTCTCCCTCCGGCTCCTGCCAAACCTGATAGGTACTACAGGGTCCCGGATTCTCATCTACACCTGTACAACGCCCACTCTGCTGACCCAGAAACTATTTCCCAGGGCCCAAAAGGGGTTGCAGCTGCCACTGCTAAAAATCCTCTTCCTTCTGAAAGGGAGTCTAGAGCTTTAGAGAGATGGGGAAAGAAAGTTTATACTTCTGCAACTCTTTCCATGAGGGCATTAAGTTGTCATTTTCATATGATTCAGTACCAAGAGTATTTGTTAGATGAAGTGTACAAGAAACTCTCCTCCTCTGAACCCCTTGACCATAAATCACTTCAGGATCTGGTACATAACTCACAGCAGGTTAGCAACCATTTTTTGCAGTGTGGTTATGATGCATTGGAAGCTTCATGTAGGTCAGCTATGACAGGGGCAGTTATTCGAAGACATGCCTGGTTGAAGGAACAATCTCTACCGGACCATGTTAAAGCTAAGCTCCTGGATGCTCCAATGGAAAAACAAAAATTATTTGGTTCCACGGCTCAGGAGGTCTTGAAAGAAGTTTGAAGAAAAGGCAAAATCTGTGCAAACAGTCAAGGACTTTCTGCAGGTACAACCACCGAGATTCAGCAGAAATTGGCCTACTAAGAATTGGTCCTTTCCGGACTCAGACAGATCTCAGAGAGGCAGGAACAGGCGTGCCAGAGGTAGAGGGCAAGCCAGAGGCTCCTACAGAGGCCGTCAGTGGCAGCCTCCCATCCAGAGAGGTAGTGCAGGAACAACAACAACTACTGCTGCTCCAGGACAGACTCAATGACTTAATTTTGACTCCACCGACCAGGGCTCAATTAGAAGCACCTTTGGGCGGAAAGCTTTCTTTATTTTCAAAAAAATTGGCATTACATTACAAGGGACTCATGGACACTGCAAATAATAGACAAAGGATACAGGTTCCATTTCCACACATTGCCAAAAGGAAAAGGAATGCCAAACCTGCCACCAAATCAGAGGGCAGAGGCTTTGAAGCAAATCACCAAATTAATACAAATGAAAGCCATAGAAAAGGTACCTCTTTCAGAACAAGGCCAAGGATTTTACTCCAGATTATTCCTTGTTCCAAGAAAAGAAAATCAATGGAGGCCTATTCTCGACCTGTCCGCACTAAATACTTACCTCATTGTGCCAAAATTCAAGATGCTGACCCTACAGCAGCTTCTTCCCATGCTGGGCAAGGAGTCTTGGCTGGTGACTCTAGATATCAAGGAGGCATACCAACATGTCCCTATTTGACAAAGTTGCAGAAGACACCTCAGATTTCTTGCAGGATCAGAGCATTATCAATTCTCAGCATTGCCATTTGGCTTATCTACTGCGACCAGAGTATTCACGAAATGCCTGGCATCAGTAATTGCACACTGCAGACTTCAGGGGATTCAAATCTACCCATATCTAGACGACTGCCCGATACAAGCGGACAACAAGGAAAATTTGTTAAAGGACTTGAACTATGCCATCCAACTGTTACAGGCCTTGGGATACACAGTCAACATCCAAAAATCAAGACTTGTTCCATCCCAAAGAATAACCTTTTTGGGGGCAGATATAGACACAACCACCCAAATGGCCTTTCTCATAGAAGAAAAAACAAAAACAACTTCCAGATTACGTCAAGAATCTAACAAGACAAACTCAGCTGACTGCAAGGAAAATCCTGCAGGCCCTGGGTTACATGGCATCCTGCATAATTCTAATTCCACAAGCCAGGCTGCATATGAGAAAATTGCAATGGTACCTAAGGAGTGTATGGACTCAGCACAGTCACAGCTTAGACACTTTGATAACACTCATCCCTTGCCTTCAAAAGGAATTTCTGTGGTGGGCTCAAGCCTGCCAGTCCAACAGAGGGTTGCCTTTCAACAAACCAAAAGCAAACCAAACCATCACCACAGACGCCTCAGACCGATGTTGGGGAGCACACATGGAGGACAAATGTATCCAAGGGCTATGGTCTCAAGGACAGTTACGCATGCACATAAACCAGAAGGAGATGCTGGCAGTGATGCACGCAATCGAGGCCTTCAAACCTTTCCTTCAACAGGGCCACCTGCTAATAAGGACAGACAACACCACAGTCATGTGGTACATAAACAAGCAAGGAGGTACGCATTCCTACCCTGTATGCAGACTGGCCATGAATCTATGGGAACTTTGCTTGAAACTCAATATACAACTACAGTCCCAGTTCGTGCCAGGGAAAGACAATACTCTTGCAGACAGCTTAAGCAGAACTACCATGGATGCACACTAATGGATGCTGCACCCAGACATCATCTTACTCATAACACAAACATGGGGAAGGCCGGAGATAGATCTGTTCGCCTCACCCCACAATCATCAACTGAAAATTTTTTGCTCAAGGACATACCACCCACAAGCTTGGAAGGTGGACTCTCTTTCAGCTGGAAAGCTCAAAAAGTCTATGCTTTCCCACCACTCCCATTAATGTCCAAGGTTTTACTGAAGATCAGGGCAGAACAGCCAAGAATGATTCTGATAGCTCCAGACTGGCCAAGGCAGCATTGGTACCCACTGTTGAAGAGCTTATCACAGACGAAACCATGGCCTCTCCCCCTATAGCCACTTCTTCTGACGCAGAACAATTTCAAGATCCTGCATCCCAACCTAAAAACCTTGCAACTGACTGCCTGGAGAATACCATGACTCCTACTCAGAACAGCTTATCCCAGAGGGTACAGGACATTATTTGGAAGCTCGCCGTCCCTCCACAAGGAAGGCATACTCGGCAAAATGGAAAAGATTTCTCATTTGGAACACAACAAAAGGCCTAGATGCGTCAGTGATGAGCATGCCACACATACTGGAATACTTAGCAGAATTGTTCCACAATGGCCTGTCTCATTCTTCCATTAAGATACATGCCTCAGCAATTTCAGCAGAATACAATGTAAATCCACCTGTCTTCTCGCATCCTCTCAAGACAATTTCTCAGAGGAATCAAAAACATCAGTCCTCCAAGGAGACCACCTTTACCTACTTGGGACCTTAATTTTGTGCTGGAAAAACTAACGCTTCCTCCCTTTGAACCAGCAGCATCGGCGGATCCACAGTTTCTGTCTTGGAAAACTGCATTCTTTCTGGCCATAACTTCAGCAAGAAGAGTATCTGAGTTACAAGCTTTAATGGCAGTGCAGCCATTTCTTATTTTTCATCAAGACAGAGTTTCATTAAGAACCAATCCTACTTTTATGCCAAAGGTGGTATCTAGGGTATCCTTGAACCAAGCAATTCACTTGCCTACATTCTTCCCAAATCCACAAAATAAAGGGGAGAAACTTCTACACACTCTGGATATACACAGACAATTACGCTACTATTTGGACAGAACTAAAAGTTACAGAAAGACTGACCAACTGTTTGTAGCATATGCTGCTGGGGCACAAGGAAAAGCAATTTCCAAACAGACAATTTCAAAGTGGATAGGAAATTGCATTCACTTTTGCTACTCCTTTCATGGAAAGACTGTTCCTGTGAATATTAGGCCTCATTCCACGAGAGCCACAGCCACCACTACAGCCTTCCTAAGAGGGGTGGCTACCAAGGACATTTTAGAAGCTGCTACATGGAGCTCCATGCATACATTTGCCAAGCATTACAATTTACTTCTATACTCCAGATCCAGAGCAGGTTTTGCTACAGCAGTCCTGCAGGGTATCTTATCTACACCATCTTTTTCTTAGTACCTCCACCCCCAGATTGGCTATGGTATTCTACCCATATGTTATGACTGCAGATGCATCCTTGAAGGACATAGTACAGTTTTGTACCTACCATAAATGTAGATGTCCGATAGGTATGCATCTGCAGTCAGGTTTACCCTCCCTCCTTCCCCTCTGTGGTATTCCTAGGGTGCTTTACCCCTCCATTAGCTAGCTGGGGGAATCTGTTATGGTGTATTTGTATCTGGGGCAAGAAAAACTGAGGAAAATGGCGTCGGCGGATGCTTTTATACCCCAGATGCTCTGGCCGGGAAGTGCGACATCAGCCGAGGCCAGACCCAGACTTTGGAATCCGGCCGACCGAAGGGCTGCCTGAGGCAGGACAAGCCCATATGTTATGACTGCAGATGCATACCTATCGGACATCTACATTTATGGTAGGTACAAAATTGTACTTTCTCTCTTAACAGGAAGGGTCAGGCAGTATCCAAAGTAGCTATCTTGTTGAGCTCTATGTGCATTTCCTTTGCTTATTCGTCCCAAGGTTTATCTTTACCAGGGCCCATTAGAGCTCATTACACTAGGTTGATGGCTGTCAGCTGCCCATCTTGCCCATCATTCCATAGACATTTGTGCAGAAGCCACCTGGCCTTCTCCACACACTTTCGTTAGCCACTACAAACTGGACATTTTCTCCAGGAACAGGGCTTCCTTCGGCTCCACAGTTCTTCAACATGTCCTTTCATGAGGCTGCCCAGGATTTATGGTAGCTGGGGACTCTAACCGAACAGTGAAGAATAGTGACATAGATAACATCAGATAGAGTAATATACTTAGCATAACTTGACATCTGTGTTATCCTATGTCACTTTACATCACTCTCTCTCTCTCTCCCCATCCTGTAGAATCCAGAGGATGTACAGATGTCCTATCTGGTGGTCAAGGTTTTTCTTTGCTGCTTTCTAGCTTAGGGCAAACTCAATTTGAGGAGTCGGAGAGCAGCGGGGGATTAGGAGAGTGGGAAGGAGCTTGAGCCTAGAAACTGCAAAGTGCCGGCTCTGATCTGATGTCGGATCCAAGACCCAACAGTGAAGTATAGCGGCATAGGATAACACAGATGTCAAGTTATGGTAAGTACATAGGTCTCTATCTGATATTGTTAATCCTCGTTCATTCCTTACACATGGGTATCTCTTCCGAGCTTGGAACCGAACTGGCCATTTTCCAAGCTCACGTCAACTTCTCAAGCTAAACTCTTACCCACAATCCCCCTCTCCCTGTTGCCTCAGATTCCATTTGCCGCATTGCCATCCGGTCGTGTCAAGCTACTTCTCTTGAGCTAAGTACAGTCAGTTGTTGTTTAATTGCTTTACAAATTACTTTTCTGTCAGGAAAGTTCATATTTTATTGTCTCTTTCCCTATCGCATTTAGCGTTCATAATTTCTTTAAGTTTTTCTGCTTTTTCCACGAGGTATTCTCTTTACCATCATTGGTAATCTTTTTCCCTTTTGTGTCTCATACCTTCAGGTACTCTCTTGTACCATTGTTGGTACTTTTCTATTAATTAATTTGCTATCATGACAGATAAAAAAGGTAGTCCGGGGTTTAAGTGGTGTTCTGATTGTGGGCACAAACTGCCTACATCTGATGCACACTCTTTTTGTGTTTATTCTTTGGGAGCTTCCCATTTGTCTTTTGAACCACCTTGTACTATTTGTGAGAACATTTCTAATACAACATTGTTGGAAAGGAAAAACAAGCTGGTATTGAAGGGACTTCTAAAATCTCCCTTTTCAGAGGCTATTTCTGGGTCAGAGGTCTTTACCCCTCCTAGAACCCATAAGAAAATGGATGTTCCTACTAAGGCTAAATCTTTGCCTTCATCCCCGGCTGGGGACTCCCGCCAACCAAAACCTAAAAAGGCTAAAGTTTCGGCACCAGAGCTCTGTCAGCCCCAGTGCTTTTGGTGCCTAGACCTTCGGCACCGAGGCCTTCGGCTAAGTCTTCTCCTGCGGCCTTCTGTATGTCAGCACTGTGGGGCTCCTCAGTTCAGACCATTACCACTGTATCAGCACCGACCATTCAGTCGGCACAGTCCTTGACCACTGCTCCGAGATCTTTCTCAGAACCGACGCCTTTATTGTTGACGCCAGTTTTGTCGGTTCTAGCTTCGGCACCGACAACCACTTTGTCACCGATCCCTGTGTTGGTTTTGGCTTCAGCACCAACAACCACTTTGGCACCGATGACTTCGGTGCAGACAACAGTAGTCCAGTCTCTCTCGGCACAGTTGTCCTCAGTGCAGTCAGATGAGATGGGCACCAAGTCTGCATCTTCTTTGGACAGGGCTGTTTCTCCCTCAGTCTCCGTGAGGTCCACTAGAAGCCTTTCTGAACATGTGTTGCGTCTTGTGGACCAGGTACTCTTGGCCAGAGGTATCCCACCCCTCAGGAACTGTCCTTCCTTGGAAGGTGATCACCCATCTCCAAAGACCCCCCCTTCATATTCTCCTCCTTCATTGCCTTTGAAGTCCATGGCTATAGCACAGTCTTCCCCTTCTGTAGTTCCCTTTATGGAACTCACTAAGGAACCACAGTTGCCTTCATGGCAGGCAAGGTTTGCTACGACCCAGGATGTCAGCTGTGACACGCATAGCTTGCTGCTCCACAGCCATCCAGGGACTCTGGGTCGGCAGGCTGAGCCACTTAGGGGAGGGGTGACCCCTGTCCTAGACATGCACTCCTCTTCGGGTGGACCAGCCTTCCAACTGATGGGAGAAGGCTTTTGCTGCTGCTGGCAATACCGGACTGTCTGTACCTCTGCCCTCCTCTGGTACACTGGTTTCACAAGTCGCATCTAGCGGACACCGGGTGCAAGGGCCGCAGGAAATATTCCCTCAGGAATCCCCCTTTCCATTGTCTTCTCCAGCTTCTCCCGCTGAGGAGGTCCACCGGAAAAGTTCATGTAAGAGGAAGCACATGGACTCCACAGAGGAATCCCTCACCGAAGACACAGATTTCGATGAGGGGGAAGGATCCCCTCGGTCACCCTCTGAGGTATCCTTTGGGGATATCCTCGAAATCTTGAAACAGAGAGGTGACTGGCAGTCCTCTAATCCGACCTCTGAGGAATCTGTGATCCTGCAGGCCTTTCGTGCCCGTCCCCCTACCTCCTGGGTTATTCCACCTGCCAATGAACTTATACGGCTCATCGTGCAGCGTGCTTTGAAGGCTGCTGATACTGTCAAAGCTATTCCCCAGAGGCCAGATAAGATCTTGTCCCCTCCTGCTTTGGATCCGCATTGGTCCAAAGGTCTTCCTGTAGATGCTTTGGTGGTGGCAGCCCCAACAAAAAAAGGATCTGGCAGAAGAAGAAAGCCAGACTGTCCATCCGCCTAACAGAGAGTCCCAGGCCCTGGACAGGAAGCGCACCTTTGCTATCAGGTCCCTGAATTATATAGCACATTTTACCAGGCTTCAAAGGGATCTGGTTTCTGAGCTTTCTGAAACCTTGGCTGGTGCCGTGTCTGATGAGGTCCTCTCATCTGGCCACCATTGAGTCTATATCTAACTCCTATATGCGGCTGATATGTCACGCATCAGAAGGAGCAGCTAGAGCAGCGGATTCAGCTGCGGTCTTGAGACGACACGCTTGAATGCACTTGTGCAACTTCGCAGAACCCTTTGTCTTCTTTTCTTAATGCCCCCATTGAGGCCTCCTCGTTGTTTGAGCCTAAAGTTAAAAGCACACTGGCCAGATGTGAGCAGGACGGTAAGACCCTTTCTGCCGTAGGTGTCCGTTATTATTCCTCTCAACGTGCTTTCTCCCGAAATCAAAAGAGTGGGAAGATGTGGTTCAAGAAATCTCGGGGTCCTTTCTGTGACACACAGGCCGAGTTCTCCCCCAGAGACAGAGGGGGAAACTCACATAGAAGACACTCCTTTTGGGGCAGAGGTGATCCATGTAACCAGGGCTCCAGGGATTCTTTCCTGAAGAGCATCCCAACTACTTTCCTCTTGAGTTGGTTGGGGGACATTTCTCCTTGTACCCTTCTGCTTGGCTAACCATCACCACCGATTCCTGGGTACAAAGGATTATAACCAGAGATTATCATATCCCCTTTGATCTTTTTCCCGTCCCTTCAAAAAATCTTCCCGATGTCCTACCCAGTCAAAGGGAAGAAGCAGCGCTAGAGATAGAAAAGCTGCTAAGAGAGAGAGTCATACAAATAGTCCCTCCAGACCAGATAGGATCCAGATTCTACTCCAGACTATTTTTGGTGCCAAAGAAAACTGGGGACTGGAGACCAGTTTTGGACCTCAGTGTATTGAACAAGTTTGTGAGAGTACAGAAATTCCAGATGGTCACAATGCAGTCTATCCTCCCACTTTTGGAAAAAGACTATTGGATGTGCTCTATAGATCTTCAAGATGCATACTACCACATAAAGGTGGACAGGCCATCAAGAAGATTTCTGCACTTCCGTGCAGGAGCCAGTCACTACCAGTTCAGAGTACTGCCCTTCGGACTCTCTACAGCCTGCAGAGTGTTCACAAAGTGCATGGCAGTTGTCACAGCTCACTTGCGACTTCAAGTATTCCAGGTGTTTCCATACCTAGACGACTGGCTCATTTCCGCTACCATCAGACATCTACTGGGAAAAGCCTTGGCATACTCTCTCCTCGCTACAAAACCGGCTACACGTGGTCCGGTTCTCAGCGAGGCGCCTACGCAGCCCCTGACTACCGATGACACTTCTCTGGCAGTGTCTTCTGTAACTGAGACCGCAGGTACCTCGGCCCATACCCTGACTACAGCTACCGAAGCCGCTGTGAGTGTTGAGCCTCTTAATGTGGACAGGTCCACTTCCACCCATGGTGTCTTCAGACCCTCATCTTCCTTTTCCATTAAGGCCTTTACTAAATCCAAATCAGCCATGCATCTCAAGAGGCCTGTTGCTCAGGGCCCATCTCCAGGCCCTATGCCTAAAAAGCAGATGCTCAAAATGGCTGAGGATTTAATTACTCTTATCAGGGGTTCCCAACCCCCTCCGGACAAGAGACCCAGAGTGGAGGAAGATTCTCCCTCTTCTGACCAGGGCTCCATTATTTCAGAACATTCTGATGAAGAGGAGCGCTCATACTCTCCCTTTGAAGATTCTGATGCAGAGCAGTCCATTCCTTCTGTATCTCCCCCAGAGGATTTTTCTTTCGGGGGAAACCTTGCATACCTTGAGGGAACACTTCCATTGAGAAGGCCAAGATTTTTCAGATTCCAAGAAAAGACTTAGGGAATTTCTTTTGCTACCTCAGCACAGACCTCTGGCGATCCCTCCTGTCCTGGACATACTTGATGATGTTTACTCGGAGGCTTGCCTTGATCCGGATTCCCTGCCTCCTGCCCCAGTCAAGCCTGATAGGTACTACAGAGTTCCTAACTCACACCAATTTCTTTACAAAAGCCATAATGCTGACCCTGAAACCATTTCTCAAGGCCCCAAGGGAATGAAGGCCTCTACTGCTAAGAACCCATTACCTTCCGAAAGAGAGTCTAGATCCTTAGAAAGGTGGGGAAAAAAGGTATATACCTCGGCCACCCTAGCCATGAGGGCCTTAAATTGTCAGTTCCATATGCTTAAATATCAGCAGTTTCTGTTATCACAATTAAGGAATAAAATGTCAACCTGAACAACCAGATTTGAAGGAGTTCCAGGATATGATGCATAGTGCAGAACAAGTGGGTAAATGCACATTACAATGTGACTATGATGCTCTAGAGGCCTCAAGTAGAGCTGCTGTTACAGGATCAGTCATTCGTAGACATGCCTGGCTTAGGGAACAAACCTTGCCTGATCATGTTAAAGTTAAACTTCTAGATGCTCCTTTACATAAGGATGTATTATTTGGTACTAATGCTGAGGAGATACTACGGAAAATGGAAGAAAAAGCTAAATCTATGCAAACTGTCAAAGCCTTTCTACAGGTACAACCACCACGTTTTAGCAGAAATTGGCCGTCAAAAAACTGGTCCTTTCCAGTCACGGTCAAGCCCCAAAGAGGTAGATACAGGCGCACAAGGGGCAGAGGACAATCTCAAGGATCATATAGAGGCAGACAATGGCAAACTCCAGCACCAAGAGGTGGCGAAGACAGTGCACAACAATACAGGAAACAAACCCAATGACTTCCCCTTTGCATGCCAAGCAAGTCTCAGATGGCAGCACCCTTGGGAGGAAAACTGACATTATTTTCAAAAAATTGGCATATCACAGCAGACAAATGGATCCTGGACATTATAAACAGAGGCTACAGATTTCATTTTCACACACTTCCAAAAATGAGAGGCATGCCGAACCTGCCACACAATCAAAGGACAGAGGCTCAAATACAAATTTCAAAGCTCATGGACATGAAAGCTATTCAAGAGATACCTACTCACGACCAAGGTCAAGGTTTTTATTCCAGACTATTCCTGGTACCAAGGAAGGGAACGGATTGGAGACCCATTTTGGACTTATCCATCCTAAACACATTTCTACTTGTACCAAAATTCAAGATGCTCACCTTACAGCAGCTTCTTCCCATGCTGGGCAAGGAGTCTTGGCTGGTAACATTGGACCTCAAGGAGGCATACCTGCATGTCCCAATCAGACAAAATTGCAGAAGATACCTCAGATTTCTTGCAGGTTCAATCCACTGTCAATTCTCTGCATTGCCCTTTGGCTTATCTGCTGCGCCCAGAGTATTCACGAAATGCCTGGCATCAGTAATTGCCTACTGCAGACTTCAAGGGATACAAATTTACCCTTATTTGGACGATTGCCTGATCCAAGCGGACAGCAAACACATACTTCTGGAACATCTGGCTTATGTAACACGGTTCATGAATTCTCTGGGATACACAGTCAACAAAGAGAAATCCAGGCTAACACCATCTCAGAAAATAATTTTCCTGGGTGCCAACTTGGACAAAAACACCCAGATGGACTGTCTTACGCCAGAAAGACAGGGACAACTAACTCAGTACTTCAAAATACTAGCAAATTGTACCAGGCTAACTGCAAGGAAAATCCTGCAGGCTCTGGGCTTGATGGCATCTTGCATTCTTCTAATCCCATGTGCAAAGTTGCATATGAGGAAACTTCAATGGTACCTAAAAAACCTATGGTCTCAACACAGCCACAGTTTGGAAACAATAATACCACTAATCCCATGTTTGCAAAAGGAATTTCTATGGTGGGCCCAAGCATGCCAAACAAACACAGGTCTACCATTCTGCAAGCCTCAAGCAAATCAAGTCATCACAACAGACGCTTCAGACTACGCCTGGGGGGGCACACATGACAGACAGGTGTATTCAGGGCAAATGGTCCCAAAAGGAAAAGCACCTTCACATCAATCAAAAGGAAATGCTAGCAGTGATAAATGCAATTACAGCTTTCAAGGACCTCCTGCATCCAGGGCAATTATTGATAAGAACAGACAACACCACAGTAATGTGGTACATAAACAAACAAGGAGGAACACATTCATACCCCCTGTGCAGGCTGGCCATGTCACTTTCGAACTTGGCTCTGGAATGGCAAATCGAACTTCAAGCCCAGTACCTGCCAGGTTTGGAAAACACGCTGACAGACAATGTAAGTAGAAATATGACAGACCCGCACGAATGGAAGTTGCATCCTCAAGTGTTTACAAAGATAATCCAAGCGTGGGGAAGGCCAGACATAGATCTCTTTGCCTCCCACAGGAACCATCAATTGACAAAATTCTGCTCAAGGACATTCCATTCAAAGGCCTGGAGAGTGGACGCCCTTTCTTTCAGTTGGGCAGCACGGACAGTTTACGCCTTCCCACCTTTGCCTCTTCTGCCCAAGGTGCTCTTGAAAGCAAGAGCAGACAGACCGAAGATGATACTGATTGCTCCAGACTGGCCAAGACAACACTGGTACCCACTCCTGAGGAGCTTAACACATTCTCCTTCCTGGACTCTACCTCTAATGCCTCTTCTATTGACTCAGCACAGCTACAAAACTCTTCACAGTCAGTTGAAAACACTCAATCTGGCTGCATGGAAAATTCCTTAACACCACAACAGACCCTACTCTCCAAAGAGGTGCAGGATGTCATTTTGGAGGCCAGAAGGCCATCTACTAGAAAGGCTGACTCAAAATGGAAACGGTTTTGCACTTGGAATGAGAAAAAAGGCCAGGATCCTAGAAAACTGAATTTACCTCAGATATTACAGTATCTAGCTGAGCTGTTGAACAGTGGACTTTCATTTTCCTCCATCAAAATCCATGCCTCAGCCATTTCTGCTGAATACAACACTGATCTACCATTATTCTCCCACCCACTCTTAAGACAGTTCCTCAGAGGGGCTAAGAATATAAGACCTCCAAGGAAACAACCAATTCCAGCCTGGGATCTTAATTACATTCTAGAAAAACTAACATTGCCTCCCTTTGAACCAGCTGCCTCAACAGATTTGCAATATTTGTCCTGGAAAACAGCTTTCCTTCTGGCCATTACCTCAGCTCGTAGGGTTTCGGAACTACAAGCCCTCATGGCTGTGCAGCCCTTTCTCATCTTCCATCAGGACAGGGTTTCCCTACGAACCAACCCGTCATTTATGCCTAAGGTAGTATCCAGGGTAGCTTTAAATCAGGCCATACACTTACCTACCTTTTACCCCAATCCTCAAAACAAAGGGGAAAGGCTGCTACATTCCTTAGACATCCATAGACAGCTACGTTACTATTTGGACAGAACAAAGCCTTTCAGGAAATCAGAACAACTCTGTGTGTCCTATGCTGTAGGAGCTCAAGGGAAGCCAGTTTCCAAACAGACTATTTCAAAATGGATAGGCCACTGCATACGGTTTTGTTACTCCTTTCATGGTAAATCTGTACCTGCAGGCATCAGATTCCACTCCACAAGGGCCACAGCTACCTCTGCAGCCTTCCTCAGAGGAGTCCCTACCAAAGATATTTTGGAGGCAGCCACTTGGAGTTCTGTGCATACCTTCACTAAACACTACCACCTTCCTTTATACTCCAAAACTAGAGCAGGCTTTGCCACTGCTGTGTTGCAGGGCATTCTGGCTCCTCCCATTTCCACCTAGTGCCTACCACCCTGTGCGTAGCTTTGGGATTCTACCCATCTGTTATGACTGCAGCTGTATGCACGATGAACATAGTACAGTTTTGTACCTACCATAAATGTAGATGTTTGAGTGCTAATACAGCTGCAGTCCAGGTTTCCCTCCCTCCTTCCCCTCTGGGTACAGACCTAGTGGCCAACTCCTCATCTCACAACTTGATTGGGTTATCCTTCTATGGTGTATTTGCTTGCAACTACTGTTTTTTGATTATATTGCAATGCATGATTATATATTTTTATATATTGTGCCTTCCTTCTGGGGGCACCTGACATCTGGGGCAAGAAAGACTGAAGAAAATGGCGTCGGCTGTGTCTTATATACCCCTGTCACACTGACGTCAGGAAAGAAAGCGACTGCAACCGACGCCGGGCCTAGACTTTGGAATTCGGCCGACCGAGGACCCGCCTGACGGCAGGAGAACCCATCTTTTATGACTGCAGCTGTATTAGCACTCTAACATCTACATTTATGGTAGGTACAAAACTGTACTATTCCCCCTCCGGGACAGTCACCCAGGAATGCTCTAGTCCACGACCCTCGAGTCTTCTTTACGCATTTCCACCCTTCCCCTCATTCCCCAGTTTCTGAAGAAAGCCCGTCTGTTAAAGAGCAAGGTGATCCTCATAGCACCATATTGGCTTCGACAGATTTGGTTCCCCTTCCTTTGGCCTCACCTACTAAATCGACCATGGATTCTTCATCCAACCCCAGAGTTGATCTTACACCCACAGAACCTGATTCATCCCAACCTGAACAGCCCGAAGCTAACGGCTAGGCTACTCCAATTCCCTTGATTGCCAGGCAGAATGATCGATCTTTACCAGTACATGATATTCTCATTTCTTCTCATAAGTCTTCCACTAGAATTATTTATCTGAGCAAGTGGAAAAGATTTACCTGTTGGCTGAAAGATAAACAAGTAGACCCCTTTTTAGCACCAGTGTCGATAATACTAGACTATCTGGCCGACCTGTTTCAATCGGGTCTGTCTGCTTCTACCATTAGAGTTCATTTGGCTGCAATTTCTAATTTTCATGAGGGTGTCCAAGATTCCTCTTATGTCCCATAAATTGTGCAAGACCTTCATAAAAGGTGTGAATCATCTGAAGCCACCTTTTAGAGAATCTGTTCAGCCATGGGGATTTATCATTAGTTCTACAAGCTCTGACAGTGTCACCTTTCAAATCAGCCTCTTCTTGCGACCTGAAGTATTTGTCATGGAAAACCATGTTTTTGGTCGCTATTACTACTGCCAGACGTATTTCTGAACTTCAAGCTTTATGTATCGAGTCCATACTTGATTTCTCATAGAGATAGTGTCTCTGAGAACTAATCCATCATTTCTGCCTAAAGTGATCTCTGAAATGTCCATTAATCAAGGCATTGAATTGCCAGTTTTCTTTCCCAGTCATTCAAACAGAGGAGAGTATTGCCTACATACCCTAGATATACACAGGCAAATCCCTTTCGTAAATCTGACCAGTTATTTTTGGCCTTTTCTGGACCTAGATAAGGATTTGCTGTTGCTAAGGTCACATTAGCTAGATGGTTGAAGGACTGTGTGACCTTTATTTACACACAACGTAATATCTCGTTGCCTACTACCATGAAAGCTCATTCAGCAAGGTCGGTGGCGACTTCTGCTGCCTTCCATGCCAGAGCTTCTTTACATGACATCTGTGCAGCTGCAATTTGGGCTACGTCTCATACCTTCATCAATCATTACAAATTGGATTTGGCCTCCAGGGGAAGAGCATCTTTCGGTTCTATAGTGCTCAGGAATGTCCTTCCATGAAAGCCTCCCAGGAGTAGTGGTAGCTGGGGACTCTCTTCCATGCATAAGGAATGAACGAGGATCAACAATATCAGATAAAGAAGTTATGTCTTACCATAATGTTCCATCTGTATTGTTGATCCTCGTTCAGTCATTATGACCCTCCCTCCTTCCCCCTGCTGTGGTTTCTAGTGGATCTCACCATCTGGTTCTCTTAGGTTATTTGACCAGAGGTAGCGTCTACCTTCTTTGACTTGCAAACTCAATCTGAGGTAATGGGGAGAGGGGGATCGTGGGTAAGAGTTTGCTCGAGAGTTTGAAGCTGACATGAGCTTGGAAAATGGCCGCCTCAGTTCCGAGCTCGGAACAGATACCCATGTGTAATGACTGAACGAGGATCAACAATACAGATGGAACGTTATGGTAAGAGAACTTATCTTTTTCAGGACATCAAATGCTCTTTGTTCTAACCAAGACCAGGATACATCTTTGTGTCAGCCCTCTAAGCAGTGCTGAAAGTTGGCTTAAGTCTGGAATAAACTTGCCTAGGTAGTTGACCATACCAAGAAAACGTTGCAGTGCTTTAACATTGTCTGGAGCTGGCATCTTGAGGATGGCTGTTTTCTTTGAAGAGACTGGTTGTGTAAGCCTGTACTGGTATGTAAATGACCAACATAAGTAACCTCTTGTAGCCTGAATTTGCATTTGTGTGGGTTGAGCTTAAGATTCACTTGATGTGCCCTTTCTAGTACATTTCAGAGGTTTCTGTCATGTTCGACTTCATGACCGATGTGCCTTTTCTAGAACTTTTCTGAGGTTTCTGTCCTGTTCGGCTTCATCATGACCTCCTACTATTATGTTGTCTACTACAGTATCACAAGGATACCCAGAAAAAAATTTGCTCCATTGCATGTTGAACGACTTCACTTGCAGAATTTATCCAAATGGCATTTTCACAGTGTCCTGAACGTAGTGAGAAATTATTTTTTTTTCTTGAGCTGAATTTGTCAAAATGAACTCTGTATCCAAGACAGAATAAACAGTGGTATTTGGCATCAAGACTGTGACTTCTTTGACTGGGCACATTAGACGATGAAGTCTTTTTAGCGCTTTGTTCAAATCTCGTGGATCGATACATATTCTAATGTCATCTGAGCTTTTCTTACTTATGAGCTACAACCATGGAAGATACCCATTCAGTTGGAGTTGCAACAGAACAAATCGCACCTTGTCACAGATCCACCTGCTCAGTAACTTTCCAAGAGATGCCTGAAACAACACCTCTCCTCATCTTGGCTGTGCATATGTGCTAATACCGGGTCTTTCTGATAATGCCAATGATGAGAAGACCGACACCGGAAGATTGACAACGAAGGTGGCAGACGAGAATCCCGACGCTGAGAACACCGACATGTCAGACTAGCACTAGTGGGTAAGTATGTGGTAGTGACGGACGTCAGGGTTAGGGTGCGGGTAAGGTAAGTGTGCGATAGCGATCTGTAGGGTTAGGGGCGGGTTAAGTGAGTTAGGGTTAGGGCGCTGGTCAGGTGAGTGTGCGATAGTGACAGATGTTAGGGATAGGGGCTGGTTAAGTGAGTTAGGGTTAGGGTGCAGGTTAGGTGAGTGTGCGATAGTGACGGATCTTAGGGTGATGGTTTGGATTAAGGTTAGTGCATAGATAGTTGTGTATGTAAGGTTCAGTGTAGGTTTGTAAGGTTTTTGGTGTGCTTGTGTTGTGTGTGCATTTTGGACAGGGAATTTTTGTTGAGTGCCGGGATTGTGGTTTGTCGGGTATGTGACGTTTCGTGTTTCTGAACTTTCGGGTTTGTGGTGTCGGTGATTTTGTTGGTGTTTTAGCGCGTCAGTGTTGTCAGGTAGACCCCCAATACCACATCTCATATAACCTAACTTCAGCTATCACAACTATTCCCACCCCTCTCTACTACTCTGGCATCTTTCTTTCACATTCACCTGCCTTTTTACTTGATTCTCCTCTCCATCCTGTCTACTTTCCTCTCTTACTAACGCTTATAGTCCTACCATTGATCCAGGCTTAAACATTCAGGTACTCATGCAGCCTACCTTAGTATCACACCACCACTTATATCTGCAATAATATCAACTGACTTTGGCTGATTCCTTCAACAGTACTCATATAGCCTATCACTGTGCTATTACACCTCCTAAATGTGTTAAACGTTTAAGTGCCTAGACTCCAATTAATTCCTACACCTGCTTTGCACCTACTTCATGAAGTGTCCTGCATAAGTTTTGCAAGCTGAAAACTATTTGTATGGAATGTTCCCATGTATGTACACTGTATTGCTTGTGTACTGTCTTTGATATGAGTATGTCTACTTATGTACTGTTTTTTCACCAGTTGTATAAGCTGCCAGTAATATGTACTAAATGTCTTTATTAATGTAAATGCTGTATTGTATGTGTAATGTCTTGCATGTGGAGCTTTTCTGCCTGGGACTCCATTGAAAATGGGCACTTCTGGCCCAGTTGGACCACCCCGGTAAAGAAATGCGAATAAGTAAGTAATTTAGCTCGGCTTTGTCCTGCATGGCTATTGGAACTTTTCTAGCTGTCCTGATAACTGGTCTGACCTCTGGGTCTAAGTTCATGGAGTACACAACTGGAAGTCTGCCTTGTTTGTCTTCAAACAAATCAACATAGGTAGAAGAAACGTGGTGGGCAAAATTAGAGTAGTGGTCTGTAAAACTGACATGATGGACTTCTTATTAAATGAAGGCAGTCTCATTTTCAAACTGTGAGCCTTAATGACTGGACATGCCTTTTGACCACATAAAATAAGTTTTTGCATCTTCCAGCAGAGTACCATGAAAGCACTATTGAGTCTTCATTCTGAATTTCTTCACCTGCATAAGCAACAAACTTCACACACCTTGCCAAACCATGCCTTTCACCATGACAAACACTAGCAAATGTTTCTGCTGACATAACATCGCACTTGGAACCTGTAACAACTTTTGAGGTCTATGGGTTTGCCATTCATCTGAACAGTACAAGATACTTCCATTCTTTGCCCTTAAATCTACTGCATTGACTGATGTTAAGTTGTCAATCTCGCCTTCATTCTTGCTGGATGGGTTCGGAGCCGATCCTCGGCTCCACCGGCACTGCTTTAGCTTGAGAACTCCTTTTACCAGCTCGAGGCAACCCTATATCCCATGATGCAAGGCGGAACTACCTCAGATCTCGTTTGCCGCTTAGCGAAAGGGGTCTCCTTTGCCAGCTGAGGTAAGTTGTTTTTTGTCAAAAAAAGCTTAGGGATTTATTTCCCCCTTTTTTCCCCTTTCATAGTGTGTAGTGTGTCTACAGCCCACCCTATTCCCTTATAGTTAAAAACTTAAATTCTTTTTATAATTGTAAAACAGTTAAGTTAGGCCTAGACCCCATTGGTTAATCCCTACCTGTGTGTCTGTGTGTTTGGGGATTAATTGTGTGTTGGGGTGTGTGACTTTCTTCCTTAGAACTATGTCAAAGGAAGGCAAGGTCTCAGGCTTCAAGAAGTGTGACTCGTGCTGTCAGAAAATGTCTCTGACAGACGGTCACACTTCTTGTGTTTACTGCCTGGGGCCTTTGCACCTGCAGGACTCCTGTGCTTTGTGTCACTCTTTTAGCCAGAGAGTCCTGCAGGAAAGGAGGAATAAATTGATCCTCCGTGGCTTACTTAAGCCAGAAGGTTCTCCCTCTAAAACAGGGTCTAGTAAACCTTCTAAGCCACCGAAGGTTCAGGCTACAGTATCTAAGCCTCCTCCGGTGGCTCCGGCTCTGTCGAAGCCAAGATCGGAGCCGATCTTTCTGCTTCCAAGTTAGTGGGTTCGGCACCGATCGGTTCTGACACCCGGTCCACTGTGGCCTTGTCGGCTCCGGCTGGAGCCGACACTTTATCCAGCATCGGAGCCGAGAAACCTTCGGCTCCATCTGGAATTCAGGGGACTTCGGCTCCGATGACTTCGTCCCGAAAGAGATCTCGGTCCCCTTCATTGGAGAGTATCCACGGGTCCGGGGTCTCCTCTTTTGTTGGAGTGGAGCCATCGGAGCCGATCTTCGAGATCTTCCAGGCTGTCTGACCACGACTTAGAGAGGGTGGTAAGCAGGCTGTTGAAGTCGCAGGCACTGGCCCAAATGCTCCATAGCCCGTCTCAGCAGACTTTGGCTATTGCTTCACCCCTTGAACTTCCTCCTCCGACTCCCCACCAGAGTTCGGAGCCGGAGCTTCGGGACAGCGACTGTTTGGCGCCGAGCCGATACATCCTTCGGCTCCATCGTCTTCGGCTCTGATCTCCTCCTTGAGACCTTCCTTGGAGGGATCCGGTCGTCGAGTTTCCCTTGTCTGCTCCGAGGGGGCTAGTGGCATCGGACCCTTGTCCGACCCCGCTCTCCCTCTCGGGGCTTCGGCTTTGGTAAGCTCGGCACCGACATCGGCCTCGGAGCCTTCCCTCTCAGTGGAGCCGGGAATTCCTGTGTCCTCGGAACGGGGATATTCCGGTCTCCCGGGGAGGGGAGCCTTTGAGGTGATGAGGAGTGTCCTGGCTCCTGAGCCAGGTCAGCGGTCCATCCCTCTAGCTCCTCCCTCTTCGGTGCCTGTAGACACCTCTTGCCAGCCTCTTGCTCTCAGGCCCAGGGATCCATCGCCCCAGGTTTCCCCATTGGGAATTTCCTCCTCTTACGAAGTTTCACCTGATCCTGCAGGTCTGAGGATGTCTCTCTTTTCAGACATCCTTGAGCTCCTCAAACAGGTATACCTGGAGGCTTTTGTATCCCGACCCTCCACCTCCTGGGTGTCTCCGCCTTTCAACCCACTTATGCAGGTAGTGGCTCGGAAGGCGTGGGCAGCTCCAGATTCTGTGGAACCTGTCCCCAGGAGACCATCCAAGTTTATTACGGCCCCTACGGACAAACAGTTTCTTTCCAAGGGTGTCTCTGTGGATGCTATGTTGGTGGCGGCGGCCACTAAGAAGGAACTGGCGGATCCTTCAGTACCTGTCCATCCTCCTAACAAGGATTCTAGGACCATGGACAGGTATGGAAAGCGGATGTTTTCTTCAGCGACCTTTGCTATGCATTCGCTGAACTACCTTTGTCACTTCACCAGGCTTCAAAGAGATATTCTCAAGGAACTGGGTGAAGTGGTCCAGGATCCTTCTGCTGCTGGGGCTCAAGAAAAGATTGCCTCACAGCTAGCAATCCTGAATTCCTTATCCAACTCCTCCATGCGGCTCATATCCTATGCGACCGATGGAGCGAGCAGGACCGCAGGCACAGGAGTGGCTCTTAGACGCCAAGCCTGGATGCGGCTTTGTAATTTTGCGGACCCCTTTAAGGCGTCCTTCACCAATACCCCCTTTGATGGTTCGGCTTTGTTCGGACCTCAGGTGAAGGATACCTTGACCAGGTGTGAGCAGGACGGTAAAACTTTCTGCCGTTGGAGTCCATTTTCCACCTTCTAGACCATATCCCAAGGGTCAGAAGGGAGGGAAGATGTGGTTCCGCAAAGCCCAAGCAGCTACACTGGACACACGTGGTCAGTTTACCCCCAGAGGCAGAGGGGGTAACAATAACAGACGCCGCCCTAGAGGCAGGGGGGTCCTCAGAACCAGGGCAACAGGGAGTCTCTTCCTGAGAAGCCCTTTCAGCACCCCTGAGGTGTTGCCCGACTGTCCACCCTTGGAGGCAGTCGGGGGAAGGATTTCGCTGTACCCAGTAGCCTGGCATTCCCTCTCACAAGATGTGTGGGTACAGTCGATCATATCCGAGGGTTACAAAATCCCCTTGAAGGTATCCGTACCTCAACAATCCCTTCCAGACATCTCACCCGGTCAAAGGGATTTGGCAGAACAGGAGGTTTCAAAGCTCCTAGGAAAAAGAGCCGTCCAGACTGTTCCAGCAGACCAAGTAGGATCCGGCGTCTACTCAAGATTCTTTTTGGTCCCCAAAAGGACGGGAGATTGGAGACCAATATTAGACCTGAGCAGTCTAAACAGATTTGTCAAGAAGGCAAGATTCCGGATGGTCACGCTTCAGTCCATTCTGCCCTTTCTGGGCAAGGACAACTGGATGTGCTCTAGAGACCTTCAGGACACGTACTATCACATAAAGATTCACAGGCGCTCCAGAAGGTTTCTCCGCTTTCGGCTAGGGACCAGTCATTACCAATTCAGAGCCCTGCCCTTTGGCCTCACTTCAGCCCCCAGAGTGTTTACCAAATGCATGGCAGTGGTCACAGCTCATCTGAGACGTCAAGGATTCCAGGTGTTTCCTTATTTGGACGACTGGCTCCTCTCCGCCACCACCAGGTGTCAACTTCTTCAAACCAGAGACTACACTCTGCAGCTTTGCAAGAGTTTGGGGATTTCGGTCAATTTCGAAAAATCTTCTCTGCGGCCTTGCCAATCTATCACCTTTATAGGCGCAGAATTAAACACCGTCAAAATGTTAGCCAGACTAACAGATCAAAGAATTCGGGACATCCAAAAATTAGTTCGAATTCTATTGCAGAGCAGCAAGGTCAAAGCCAGATTGATACTAAAGGTTCTAGGTCTTATGGCTGCGGCCATTGTTCTTCTACCACTGGCTCGCTTCCACATGCGTCTTCTGCAGTGGATGTTATTCACTCAGTGGTCGTACCACAGTCTTCCGATGAGGCACGAAATCTTAGTCACACAATCGTGCAGAACTCACCTGAACTGGTGGATATCTTCCCCTCTTCTTCATCAGGGCTGACCCTTTGTTCTCCCTCCTCCAGTTGCCACAGTTACTACGGATGCCTCTCTGATCGGGTGGGGGGGGGGCATTATCAGGGCAGGATGGTCCACGGGACGTGGCAACCCATAGAATACCATCTGCACATCAATGTCCTGGAGATGAGTGGTGCTTTTAACGTTGCAAGCCCTCAACGACTTTCTTCCCACGGGGACTATTGCAGTACAAATGGACAACATGTCCGTGGTCTGGTACATCAACAAGCAGGGCGGGACCAGGTCCTATCCATTGTGTCGAGAAGCTCTCAGACTTGGCAATGGGCAATCTCCTCTCATCGGTTTCTGATAGCAACGCACATCCCCGGCAGGTCCAACCTCTTGGCGGACAGGCTGAGCAGATCCATTCTGATGCCTCAAGAGTGGTCTCTCAAACAATCTGTAGTGGATCAGATTTTTCTGAAGTGGGGCACACCTTGTTGCGATCTTTTTGCTACACCTCAAAACAACAAGTGCCCCGATTTTTTCACTCTCTTTCCCCTACCAGGCCAACCCCTGAGAGACTCTCTAACCCAGGATTGGCCCCGGGGACTTCTGTACGCTTTTCCTCCCTTTCCCTTGATTCCACAAGTCATTCAGAAAGCCACCATTTTGAGGGCCAAGTTGATTCTCATTGCCCCTTACTGGCCTCGACAAATTTGGTTTCCGTCTCTGCATCGTCACCTCCTGGTGCAGCCCTGGCATCTGGACCCAGTTCCGGATCTCTTGATCCACCAGTCGGGTCAGCAGCACCGGGCCATTCATTCTCTCAACCTCACTGCTTGGTTGCTCCACTTCCTTCCCTAGCCAGGCTTCCGATGATCTCTGATTCAGTCAGAGACATCTTAGTGTCTTCTTTAAAGTCGTCCACCAGAACTGTTTATGCTAGCAAGTGGCGACGTTTTTCTATTTGGGCAAATTCCAGGAATATTGATCCCTTTACTGCTCCTGTGCATTCTGTTTTAGATTTCCTGGCTGAAGTTTTTCATTCAGGTTCTTCTTCATCTACAGTTAAAGTTCAACTGGCTGCTATTTCCAAGTATCATGTTGACTTGCATGATAATAACATTATGTCTCATAGATTATGCAAAGCCTTTCTGAGAGGAGTTTTTCTCCTAAAGCCGCCGATAAAGCATCCTCCTCCGCAATGGGATCTAAATTTAATGTTGGCATCCTTGATGCTACCTCCCTTCGAACCGTCTGCTTCATGTTCTTTGAAGTTATTGACCTGGAAAACTATATTCTTACTGGCTGTCACTTCAGCAAGAAGGGTTTCCGAGATTCAAGCTCTCTGCATTCGTTCCCCTTACTTGGTTTTTCATAAGGACAGGGTATCCTTAAGAACAAACCCGTCCTTTCTCCCCAAGGTTGTGTCTCAAACCAACTTTAACCAATCCATAGATCCCAAACTATTCTGACAGAGCTGAACAAAAGCTTCATTTTTTGGATGTCCATCGTCAGCTCAGGTACTATTTGCATAGAACGAAACAATTCAGGAAATCGGACCAATTATTTGTCTCCTATGCAGAAAACAGGATAGGTCTTCCAGTTTCTAAAGTGACCTTATCCAGATGGTTGTCTTCCACCATTTCCTATGTGTACTCTCTCAGAGGCAAGCAACTACCTTCTAAACCGAAAGCACACTCAACCAGGAGTCTATCCACTTCTGCAGCCTTTCAGGATAGACTACCCATTGATACCATTTGTGCAGCAGCTACTTGGGCCACTCCTCATACCTTTGTCTCTCATTACAAGTTAGACTTGGCCTCCAGAGACAGGGCCAGTACAACTGTACTTTTTGGTTCCACAGTTCTCAAGAGTCTGTTCCATTGAGCCACCCAGGATACAGGTGCTAGGACGGTCCCATCCAGCAAGAATGAAGGCGAGATTGACAACTTAACATTTAGAAGTTATGTACCTACCATAACGTTCCATGTTAGTTGTCTTCTCTCGCCTTCTTTGTTGCGTCCCTCCCTCCTTCCCCCTGGCCTGGACAGATCTTGAAGAGTTCCTATCAGGTTGTTTCCTCCTGAGCCTTCATTTGAGGACTCTTATTATGAACTTGGGTTTCCTAGTTGTGTTAGGTTAGTCCTTAGCAGGGTAGGTTAGCTACCAAACGAGATCTGAGGTAGTTCCGCCTTGCATCATGGGATATAGGGTTGCCTCGAGCTGGTAAAAGGAGTTCTCAAGCTAAAGCAAGTGCCGAGTCGGAGCCGAGGATTGGCTCCAAACCCATCCAGCAAGAAAGAAGGCGAGAGAAGACAACTAACATGGAACGTTATGGTAGGTACATAACTTCTAATTTCATGAAGCACTGACACACCATCAACATATAAAGAGTAGGGTTGCAGCCTTCTAATTGATCAACTCATTTCTTAAAATGTTCCCTTTTAATAAAAGAATGTGGGCCTTTTGATTTACCAAAACTATTGAAATTATTCCCTTTATTGCATTTGTGGCATTGGTGACCAAAAGCTAAACATTTTCCATTTTAGATTGACTTCCACCACTATTACGACAGTTGGCAATGAAACTAAGTTGGGGTCCATGCTTTGAGTTTGCTGACTCATTCTTACACTTCACTGAGACTGTACGAACTCTGGAGTTTGCCTGAAAGTTCTGGGGTTTACCAGTGAGTGCTTCAGGGGCTACAGTTGCCACCACGTGCTTGGGCCTGTTTCTTTTAACTATGTGCTGCATACTGTCAACATGAGCTTTATCACTGTACCTTCTAGAGCTGTTCTTGTTTGTAAGCATATTTGTGTGCTTTTCTCTGAGCTCATATATCTGACAAATCTCACTGGCCTTATTCAAAGTTAAGTAACTGTTACAAAGCAAAACTTTTCTCACTGCATCATCTTTTATACCACACACAAGTTTGTCCTTTATCAACTCATCCCTTAAATCACCATATCTTTCACGTTGTAGCCTTATTTCTCAGCTCAGTTATATGTGCTGCAAACGTTTCACCAGGTCTTTGATCCCTTGTGTAAAATAAGTGCCTTTCCATTGCACGTTTGTCTGGGGGTTACCCATTTCTCTAAATTTACATTTTAAGCACTCTGTGTCCTCCCTTGACTCAGCCTGTACAACAATATGACTGTTTTCTCCTCCTTCGTTATAGATAGCAGGTGCATATATAAATGAACATTTCCTTTCTGTGGCTTCTGAACAAGCTAACTTAAGTAGAATAAATGCCTTTGTATGGTCATCTTTATCAGAAAATGCAGCCTATATGAAAATGGCGTACGGTTGTGCTCAAACACTCTCCAGTTCTCAGCAATATTACTGTCAAACACAAATACACTGAGTTTTCGAAGTCCGTCTTCCATGCTGAAAAAGTGTGCACAAACACACTGAAAATATGTCCCTTGTAATTGTATATGAACAAACTGTTCTGTAAGCCTGTAATAACATTCAAATGCACAGTAAACTCTTTGAAATACTGTACTTTGCGAAATATGCTCTGTAATGGCTGTATTCTTCGAAATATGCTTGTAATGGCTGTACTTTTGTGAAATAGCTTTATTGTAACACTGCACAAACGTGAACACTTTATACACTTCTGATAACTCCGATATCTTTGCTTAATATGAAAAATAGATGCTTAATGAAAATGCAGTTTCACTTTATTTTATTCATTTTATGCAGTTCGGACTTTCAAACATTTTCTGTAATTCGAATATTTTTATCAATATCGTACATACTTTTTTATGCGAATATTTAGAATGTTCTGTATGCCTCATTTCATATTTTACAAATAAATGGTGCTGAGCAAGTTTTAATATCTGAAATTCATTTCTGGCCTGTTTTATGAACTATGCACATTTTAGGGATGATTCACTCCTCTATATTCCGTCAGTTCCAAGTAAATGAGTAATGAGTTAAAGAATTACCTCATACCAGGTGCTCTTCTTCAGTGGATCCCTGCATAGACAGACCTTCTAGTCCCTTCTTGGACAAATCCAGATCTCCATCAATTTCTTTGGTCCATTCCACCAAGAGCCTCACAGAATCAGATATTTTGAGGCTGGTGGATCATTTCTTGGTGGCAAGGGGACTACTCTTCAGTGGCTCCCAACCATCTTAGTTCAGGAACCTTACCCTTTTTTACTCTCGTAACTATTTCTTCTCTGACCCCAACTGGGCCTACAGAGTTTCCAGTTCTGACCATCATGGTTTCGACTGACTCTGTTCCGGTCAGAGTTTCTTTGGCACCAAAAATGGCTTTGAGGTTTTCATTTCTGTCAGAACCAGAGACGACCTGAGGTCACAGCTTTGTTGCCAGTTCCAGGGGGCATGGATCTACTCTAGGGTTGTCGGAGCTGTCCATATCTCTTGGGGAGTCTGCCCATGTTAGCTCGATGCCGGCTTCGGCTTAGGAGGTGGCAGCTTTGGTGCGTGGTGGACCTCACTTCTGAAGCAGTTTATTTTGGTTCTGGGCTTCCACTCCTCTATGGGGGGGGCAGCCTTCTAAGCTACAGAGAGGACATTGTTCACTGTGGGCACTCAGTCAAGACCACTGTTTTCAGACCTACAACCCTGCCCTTCCCCTCGCCCAGAGCTTCTGCCAGCCTCTACCCTGGAAGAGAAAGTGCTGAAGCCTCAGGATACAACCATTGCGGTCATCTCCATCCCACCGAAGAGATACCCTTGAAGAGAAAGTGTAAGAGGAAGCACTTAGACTCCCCTGAAGAGTCTTTCACTGAAGGTACTGATTTTCATGAAGGGGAAGGTTCCCCAAGGTCACCCCCCAGAAGATGTCTCCGGTGATATTCTTGTGATCCTGAAACAGAGGGGGGGGGGTGGCTTTACTTCCCTTCAGCCTTCCTCTGAGGAATCTGTATACTTAGAGGCTTTCCATGCCCAACCCTCTATCTCCTGGATCTCTCCACCTGCTGATGATCTGATTAAGCAGATTGTTCAGTGGGCATTTATTGAATCAATCCCGAAGAGGCCATATCATATTTTCTCAGCTCCCCAAGATCAGCAGCTTTGGGCAAAAGGAATACCAGTTAATGCCATTGTGGTAGCGGCAATGACAAAAAAGGAACTTGCTGATGAAAGTCCCACCATTCATTCTTCTAATAGAGAGTCTAGGATGATGGATAGATTTGGGAAGCGCGTATATGTTTCATTGACTTTCGCACTAAGGTCCTTGAATTACATGGCACATTTCACGAGACTTCAATGAGATCTGATAAAAGAACTTTCTGATATGACAGGAGCAGTAGCTGAAGGGTTAGAAAAGGTGACTTTTCAGCTAACAACACTGGACTTCGTAATTCGTCCATGAGGCTCATTGCACATGCAGCTGAAGGGATGATGAGGGCAGTGGGTTCAGGCATAGCTATTAGGAGACATGCCTGAATGCGCTTATGTGACTTTGTGGAGCCATTTAAGTCTTCTTTCATCAAAGCTTCATTTAACAGAACATCCCTTTTTGACCGTAAAGTAGATACTGGCTAGATGCGAGAAGGATGGAAAGACAGTTTCTGCCGTGGGCATGCACTTCTCCACTCCTCAATGGCCCTACTCCATGAACCAGAGAAGTAGAAAGCTATAGTTCAGAAAGTCCCAAGGGCCTTTCCAGGGCTCACGCAGCAATGACTTCCTCTGGGGCATAGCCGGAAGTCATAATTTAAGACGCCATGCAGAGGTGGCCCATGCATTCAGGGTTCCATGGATTCTTTTCCTGATGACTCTTATCAGCGCTCCTGAAAGGAGGCCTGAATGCCATCCTCTGAAAGCAGTCAGGGGATGATTATCTCTGCACCTTTCCACCTGGCTGAAGACCACGGACAGCTGGGTACAGAGCATCATTACCAGAGGTTACCATATCCCCTTCTCAAAAAAAAAAAATTATTGAAGAGAATCCCGGACATTCTACCCAGTCACAGGGATGTAGCAGTCTTAGAAGTTCAAAAACTGCTCGACAAAAGAGTCATCCAAGCAGTCCCACCAGACCAGATAGGATCCTGAGTTTACTCAAGATTCTTTTTAGTGCCAAAGAAAACAGGAGACTGGAGAATGATTCTGGATTTTAGCCAGTTGAACAAATCGGTTCAACAAACCAGATTCCGGATGGTCACGGTTCAGTCTATACTTCCATTTTTGGAAAAAGATGATTGGATATGTTCATTAGATTTTCAGAATGGTTATTACCATATAAAAATGGACATGCGATCCAGAAAATTCCTGCACCTCTGGCTGGGTGCCAATCATCACCAGTTCAGAGTCCTGCCCTTTGGTCTCACCACTGCCCCCAGAGTGTTCACCAAATGCATGACAGTGGTAGCAGCTCACTTCAGACTGCAAGGATTCTGTGTGTTTCCATACTTAGATGACTGTCTCCTCTGCATCCCCACCAGGCAACTTTTAAAGGCAAGGGACTATGTTCTTCAAATTTGTTCTATGTTAGGAATCACTATAAACTATGAAAAGTTACATCTAGACCCAACTCAACAATTGGAATTCATAGGAGCATTGCTAAACACGAGTACAGGCATAGCATCTCTTCCCCAAAAAGACTTCAGAGAGTCAAATTGCAAGTTAGTCAGATTATTCACAGCAAAAGGTGACTGTGCGTCTGTTACTACAAATGCTAGGATCAATGTCAGCTTCATTACTCTAGTTCCTCTGGCCAGATTCCACATGCAGATTCTTCAGTGGCTGTTAGCATCCCAGTGGTCTTCACTGAATCAGCCAATGTCCCATCCAATATTAATCACCAACTTTTGTAAGAGAAACCTAAGTTGGTGGCTTCACTCCAACAAAATTTTGTCAGGTGACACTTTGTTCCTCTTCCACCTCAAGCCATAGTGAACACGGACGCATCCCAGATGGGGTGGGGGTGCATTATCTGGGAAAGACAGTCCAAGGCACATTGTCCTAACTACAGGCCAATTTGCACATCAGTGTTCTAGAGATGAGGGCAGTGCTCTTAACGTTGCAGGCATTCCAAGATACACTCCCCTCAGGGGCAGTTGCGATTCAGACAGACAAGTCAGTAGTCTGGTACATCAACAAGCAAGGGGAAAACCATGTCTTGCCTCTTTGTCGAGAAGCACTCAGATTATGGCACTGGGTGACTTCATCTGACTTTCTAGTTGCAACATATACTCAGAGGAGTTCTAACGTGATTGCAGACAAATTGAGCAGATCTATCTTAATGCCTCATAAGTGGTGTCTCAGTCCGATAGTGGCAGAAAAAATATTCCTCCTCTGGGGCCAACCCTGCTGTGATCTTTGCATCCCCCTTTACAGAAAGTGCAGCAGCTACTTTGCCCTAATTCCCCTTCCGTGGGAGTTGTTCTTTTCCATGATTGCCCCAAGTCTATTGTCTGCCTTTTCCCATTTCCTGTCATATTTCAGTTTCTAAAGAAAGCCTACAGGCCAAAGAACAAAATAATTCACATTGCCTCATTCTGGCCTTGTCAGGTCTGGTTTCCCTCTCTTTGGCCTCAACTAATTCGGAAACCTTGGTCACTGGACCCAGATCCAGACCTTTAGTCCCATCTGGACGGACTAATTCATCTGAATCTACCCAGTATCACTCACTGCATGGCTTCTCTAGTTCCAGTGATTACCAGGCATTCGATCCTTACTTCCCCAGTTCAAAGAATTGTTCTAGCCTCCCACAAACCTTCAACTAGAAAGTTATACTTCAGTAAGTGGCAAAAGTTATCAAATTGAGCTCTGCAGATGAATCTTGATCCTTTTTCAGCACCAATTGATGAGATCTTGGAGTTCTTTTTTTTTTTGAAGCAGGAGATTCTGCCTCAACCACATGAGTGCATCTAGCTGCAATTTCAGATACTCATAATGGTTTGAATGATTCAAAGTTAATGTCCCATAAACTCTGCAAAGCCTTTCTCAAAGGAACTTTGATGTTCAGACCCCCATATAAAGATCCCTCTTCTCATTGAGACTTGAATCTCGTACTTCAGTCAGTAATTAGCCCCCCTTCTGAACCTGCAGTAACTTGCAATCTGAAAGTTTTTATCTTAAAAACTTTATTACTGATAGCTATTACTTCTGCAAGAAGGATTTCTGAGATTCAGGCATTATCTTGAAAATCTCCATCCCTTTTTTTTCAAAAAGACAGGGTTTCTTTAAGACAAATCCTTCCTTTCTACCTAAGGTAGTGTCAGAAAACAATATCAGACTATTCAACTCCTGGGCTTCTACCCCAACTTTTCTAACGAGGGTGAATATTGTCTTTATTTACTAGCTGTACATAGACAATTGCATTTTTATATTCACAGAACAAAGGAGACCAGAAAATCAGACCAGTTTTTTTCTTTTGCTTCTATGGGAATGTCTTTTTCTAAAGTTACCTTATCAAAATGGCTTAAAGACTGTATACCTTTAATTTATAACAAGAAAAAGGTGCACTTACCGAGACCTGTCAAAGCACATTCAACTAGAGCGGTGGTCTCTTCTGCAGTTTTTCATTCCAGAGCTTCTATTGATGACATCTGTGCAGTGGCTACCTGGGCTTCCCCCTCCTACCTTTATTACTCATTACAAGCTAGGTCTCATTTCTAAGGGACAAGTGCCATTTGGTTCGATGGTGCTCAGGAATATTCTTCTGTGAGACCTCCCTGGATTTAGGTAGCTGGGGACTCTGTCCCAAGAGTCAAGGATTAAGTGAAGATTGACATCATCAGATAAAGAAGTTATGTCTTACCATTATGTTCCATCTGTGTTGTCGGTTTTCACTTATCCTTGACATCCCCACCCTCCTTCCCCTTGCCCTTCGGTTTCTTGGTAGAATGGATCTTTTCTGAAAAATTAATTCCTTCCCGTTAGGAATACAGATATAGTCTCTGGTCTGTTATTTCCAGTCTGTCACTTTTTTATGCAAACTCGATCTGAGGTAATTCTGTGAGGAGCATTATGGGTATAAGCTTAGCTCAGAAAGGTTTTAGAGGAAGCAAGCCGAAGTAACGGCCAAGTCTGTTCTGAGATATGGAACCAAACCCAAGAGTCAAGGATAAGTGAAGATTGCCAACACAGATGGAACATTATGATAAGACACAACTTTTTATCTTTAACTTTCCTGCATTAAACAAAACAGTGTAAGAAACTTCTCTGTGTGGAAGATTTTCAGTCCATATATTTCTAGTTGATCACATCAGACAATAGTAGTAGAAGTAGCGAACTTAAACTCGTCTTAAGTCAAAACAAAACAAAAAAATAATAATAGAAAATATATTATTGTACAGCATTACTAAGTATTCGAAAGTAATCCAAGCAAGGCAGGCAGTCTGTTTCCAGTCAAAAATCCTTTATTAAGTACACAGACAAGCGATCCAAGTAAAACAAAAATAGAGTAATAATTTCCTCACAAGCTTTCTAAATATATATATACTTTTTATCAGGCATGGGAGTGGTTTATTGTACTGTAAAACAGTGTTATTGGTACACATGTTAAATTCACATCCCTTTCCCCCATCAGTGTGACATTCGAGCTGGTCCTGCCCTCCTTAATAGCTTTCATAATATATAACCCTTATGTACTTTAAATAAAATTTATAATGATGTGGTACCTCTTATTTAACCAGATTATTAAGTAGATTAAGTCTGTGATTTTATCCAAAATACTACATGGCTGGAAATATATCAACCTTAGTTCATTTGGCAATCACAAAATATATATAAATATATACATATACATTTTGCATGTAAGAATCAGTTTCTATTTTCATAACCTATTGTTAACAAAGAAACGTGTACCAATAACACTTTGTAATCCAGAAAGCTTGAGTCAGATCTGGTATCCCATCTGTGACGCAGGGAGTGACAAGACCAATAAGAAATAAAGGATTATTCCGGATAAAATCACTTTAGTTCATAGATGTAGGATACTCTTTGTCTGATGCCCTCCCTGTGTGAGAAATAGATGCATTGTTGAAGTTTCAAGTAGTTTATTCAGTTAAGTAGATAGATGATGAATAAGAGCAAGTTATAGAGGCATATGTCTAAAGTTACTGTTCTTAAGCCGTAATATAGATGATTATTTATTTGTTTTTTGTTTACCAGGAAAGTCCACTAGGCCTAATAGAACCCATTTTCAGTGGGGGTCTGGAGAGAAAAGCTCCACAGTACAGAAAATTAGCAGTTAAAAATTACAACAATCAAATTATACAGAAATTAAAAAAGTTACAAGAATAAGTGTGTACGAATAGTTGAGAGAACCGTGACAGAAGTATACAGTCTTAAACGTTCAGCAAAGAAATAAGTATCTTCATAGCTTTTAGGCTGTATAAGCTGTCTCTACAGTATTACTGTCTTACCAAAAATAGTGATGACAAGAAAATTGGGAGTCGCACAGTTTTCTATGGGGCTTGGTACAACTACACTTCCAGCATGAGGAGAGGTGATTATGAAGGGAAGTTTTGAAATGGGAGGGATTTTGAATAGTTCGAATGGGTAGAGATAAAGCATTCAAGCTATTTGCTATTGAGAATGAGTAAAGAAGCTGGCCGGGTGGGAGATTAGGTTTTTTGAACCCGTAAGAGCTTCCGATCCCCTTATCTAGTTGGCCTATTATTTATTTTTATTTATTTTATTTTTATTTTACATTTGTTGACCGGGCTAGTCTAGCTGGAGATATTTCCATTTTCAGTAGAGGCCCGGGGAGAAAAGCTCCACATACTTAATAATAATATATAAAAAAGCAATAAGAGGCAATGCCACATACATTAGGAAGGAGTTAATGTAACATTTTAAAGTAAACCATTGGGTTAAAAAGATAACATTTATAACATTTATTGGAAGAGAGAGAAGATAGGTTACAGGCTAATAGTAGAATATTAGTCAGGGTTGGAGCAAGGGCATAACCATTGAAGTTTTAGGTGATTTTTAAGTTTGAAGAGGGAAAAGAGGAAATAGAGGTTAGGTTGGGTGGCAGCATGTTCCATTGCTTACCTGTGGTGGTGGAGAACAAGGAGTCACCAGCTAAGTTGTTAGATTTGGGTATATAAGCTAGAGTTAATGAAGATTGTTATAGGGTGTTATAAGATTGTTTAGTGTAGGTGTGTTGTTAGGAAGGTAGAAGATTTTGTGAGCAGTTGTTAGTTGAGAGAATAGCAGCGCATTTTGCAGTTCAAGCCAGTCGAGCTGGTGTAGGTTAATGCAGTGATGGGTTCTGTAGGGCTTACCAGTTACAAACCTTGCAATACTGTTGTAGGCTTTGGTAAGTTTGTTGAGATTGTTTTGCTTTAAATTGGTGTAAATGGGAGAAGCATAGAGGAGGGTAGAGAGTAAATGAGAGTGGGCAACAGTAGTTCTTGCTTTTGGGGTGAGGAAGGGTCTTATCCTATACAAGGAGCCTAATTTTCTGTTAATGGACTTAATGGTGTTATTAATATGATTGTCAAAAGTGAGTTTGTTGTCTATTGTAACTCCTAATAACTTACAGGCCAGATCAGGTGATATAAGGGTTCCATTACTAGCTAGTATGGAGAAGTGTATGGGAGGGGTCTTGTTGTTGGGAGTAATTAGAAGTAATTTGGTTTTTGGCATTCAAGAGTAAGCACGGTTATTGAACCATGTTTCTACTATGGAGAAGACAGTTTGGCTTAGAGATTTCAGCTCAGGAAGAGACTTTGCACAACAGATGATAGTAGAATCATCAGCATACTGTATGCAGGTGGATTGAGGAATAGCTACATGAAGATCATTTATGAACAGAGAGAAGAGAAGGGGCCCTAGAATAGAGCCTTGAGGAACTCCTAGTAAGACAGGGAGATATGAAGACAAGTGATTTTGCCACAAAACAGCTTGTTTACTTGAACCAAAGGATAGAATTAGAATCCAGAGAGAGATTGTAGGGTATTTATACAAAGGCTTTTGACAGGTCAATGAAGAGCAGATGAGAGGTAGTTATTGGATAGAAGGGTGGTGCTGTGAAAGTGTCTAAAGCTATGTTGGCAGCTGGCCAGGATGTTATTTTAGTACTCATTAGAGTTGCCTCTTTATGTAGGCCAAAGATTTAATGAGAATAGCTACAGGATGAGCAATTGCTCTGGATGCAAGTGCAGGTATATCGGCTGGAAGGTTGTCATCAGAGGAGGGTTTTAGCTTGTGAATTAGTTTCTGGATAAAGGAGATTGAGATGGGTTTTATCTTGAAAGTAGGAAGATTGTCATGCTGGGAATTAGGTAGGTTAGTGTTTGTAGAAGTTAGCTGTGTGGCCAGGGTTTGAATGGTCTCTGTAAAATAGGTATTGAAGGCATTGGCAATTTCTAGATTGTTTTGTTATCTGACTCTAGGGTGGAGGGGTACTAGAGTGGCCAGGCTGAAGAAGGTTATTAATGGCAGTCCAAATTTTTGTGGATTCTTAGTGTGAGATTGTTGAAGTTTACTGTAATAGGCTTGTTTGTCAGAGAGTATGGCTTTTAGTTGTCTAAAGTTTAGGTGTTCTGAGACATCTCTAGTTGCTCCATTTAGCCCATGATTTGTTTCTTATAAGTATTTTTGTTTTGTGTCTTTTGAGAGCCAGGGAGCAGATTTGAACTTTATCCTAATAGATCTTTGGGTATCTAGTATTGTTAAGAATTTGTGGTTAAAGTAGCTGACAGCTTCATCTAGTGGGAGGATTTTTAGGGGTTCCAGTTGCAGGCATTTAGTTCCATTTGAAATAAGTCAGGATTAAAATGTTTCTTAGTTCTGGCAGTAATAAACTTGGGAGGTTTGTTTGTCATTTTGTGCCTGATGAGCTGATATCATCTGGCAGGGTTCCTACTTGATAGTTTTCTCTTTGTTTATTGACTAGAATCCAGTCTAGGATGGTCTCTTTTGTTGATTCTAGTAGTGGAGGTAATAGTTTGTTTAAAGTTATGTAGGTTGATATAAGAAGAGGGATTATTATTGTTGATACTATACCAGTCAGTGTTGAGGTCTCCTAGAATAATAGTTTCTTGTGGGTATGTTAGGTAGATGCAGAATATATAAATAGCTTTGTTGGAGTTAATTTGAAATTTAGAGATCAAGATTTCAGCTGAGTTATCTTGGGTTGGGTTATGGGGTATAGAGGATATAAGAAGATTGTTTTTAATATGTCATTTCTTAGTATGTTATATCCTGGTGGGGTAATTTCATTGTCAGAGGTCGTAGGTTTTAACCAAGTTTCTGTGAGGCAGTAATTGAATGTAGAGCTCAAAGCAGGACAGTCTTCGGGTTTAAAGAGGATTTTGTGAGCAGTGGTTAGTTGTAAATAGGAGAGGCAGTTTGGTAGCTTTAGCCATTTCAGTGGTTTCAGTGACAGTGCAGATCCCAAAAGTATCTGTGGGAAATAATTCAATCAGTATTACATTGAGCACGGGTGTCCCTCAGGGCTGTGTCCTGAGTCCTCTGCTGTTCACCTTGTTGACGCATGATGCCACGCATGAATCCAGCAAAATCATCAAGTTTGTGGATGATACCACTGTTGTAGGTCTCCTCAGAAATGGTGAGGAAACAGCCTACATTGATGAAGTGGAGCATCTGATAGGCTGGTAAGACGGAAACAGTCTGGCCTTTAAATGTAAGGAAGTCCAAATCATCAATAGTGGACTTCAGGAGGACTCAGGAGATTCATCGACCTCTGGAAATGAATGGGGTCACAGTGGAAAGAGTCAAAAACACCAAGTTCCTGGGGGTGCACGTCTCAGATGCCCTATCCTGGTCAACTCATATTTGCCACATGGGGAAGAAGGCAAAGCAACATCTGCACTTCTATGGAAACTGAGGAAGGCACACCTGTCTCACTTCATCCTCAAAGCCTTCTACAGGGAGACCAAGAGCATCCTCTCAAATAACATCAGAGTTAGGTATGGTAACTGCAAACCATCGGACTGCAAGGTTCTCCTGAGGGTAGTGAGGACAGCAGAAAAAGTCACGGATTTGTCGCTCCCATCCTTGGGTTATCTGCACGAGACTGTGTGTGGGAAGGACTAGGAAGGTAATCAACAGTACCACTCACCCAACCCATAGCATATACTTCCTCCTTTCCTTGGACAGGTAGTATCGCAGCTTACACTGCAAAACATCTAGATTAAATAGGAGCTTCTTCCCTCTGTTCATAAGGCTGCTAAACATGAATGCCAGGCATGACAGTGCAATCACAACATGAAGTCATAGTCTTGCAGTACCTACTAGTTTAATATTGTGTAATATCTCCCTGTTCAATTGTAATTTATTGTGTTAATATTTTAATTATTACTGTATGTGCATTAGTCTGTTCATTATGTCTTACACAGGTACCAAAGCAACGTAAATTTGTTCAGCTTGCACTGCTGTATATATCTAATCGACAAAGTTTACCTTGACTTTGGGTGGAGTATTTGGAGTTGGTTGTGAATTTGGCAATTTTATTGTAGCAAGTCTCTAGTTTGAGTTTAGCGAAGCTTTGGATGTTAGTAAGTAGAGGGAGCACCATAGAGCAGAGAGGGGGTAGTAAGTATGTTGTGGCAAGGGTTATTCTTCTGGATGGGATTAGGAAGCGATCATCTGCAAAAGGTTCCAAATTTAAAATGTGTTTTATGAATATTGTGTTGTATATGAAGATCGAATTTCATGTATTCGTGAATAGTGACTCCAAGGAACTTTGTGTGGCTGACAACCTAGATCTATTAAAGATTTAATAAGATAAAAGATGGTGAATTCAGTCTTATTTAAGAAGGTTGTTTTTAGAGGTGAAAAGTATGATTTTAGATTTTTTAGGGTTTAGGGCTAGATGGTGGTTCTGCATCCAGGATTCAGTGGAGGAGAAGGCATTTTGAGTTAGTGCAAGTCAGAGATAGAGTTGGCAGAGTAGACAATAGTGGAGCCATCTACATACTGAATGACAGATCCTTGAGATAGTGATGATTTGAAATTGTTCATGAATATGCTAAAGAGGATGGTTCCAAATAGGGAACTTTGGAGAATGCCAGTGGTGGCGTTGAGAAAAGAAGAGATGGAGTTTTGCCATCTTACAGCCTGTTGTCTTTCATTTAAATAACTGGAGAACCAATTTAGAGTATGGGGGGAGATACCAATATTACAAAGTTGGGTGATGAGTAAAGTGTGAGAGACAGTGTCAATGGCTTTGGATAGGTCAAGGAAGAGGGCAGAAGCAATTTTGCCAGTGTCACGGGCTCTATTTACTGTATCCATAAATAAGAGATGGGCAGTTGTAGTACTATGGCATGGTCTAAAACCATATTGTGGTGATGGGAGAATATGGTTGTCTAGCAGGTAGTGGTAAATGAGTATTGATGCATTTTTCTAGGATTTTGGATAAAGTGAGAATTGCAGTGGGTCAGAAGTTAGTAATGTCAGTATTGTTACCACCTTCATGGTGGGGAGAATAACCGCCTTTTTTCAGATTTTGGGACTGTAGCACTCAGATGGATGTGTTTGTAAGAATACTTATAGAGTAAGAGAAATTGTCGGCAGCTAATTTTAGGTATTCTGAGATAGATTGTGTGGGGCATTGGAGCAGGGTTTTAGTAGTAGCTGTTTTAAGGTTGAGGTTGGGGCTAGCGTTTGGTAAAGGTAGAAGAGGGGTGGGTATTGGGTTCTGGTGAGAACAGGGTGTTGGAAGGGGAGGGGAAAATGGGTGATCTAAGTGTGGATACAAGGTCTGTAAGCAAAAAGACTTGGAAAAACATGTGAAACTGATTAAAAGAAAACATGAATATAGCTGGTCAGTCTTGCATTTTCAAAGTAACTAAATGTTTGCTTTTTATTACCAGTTGCTTATAGCCGAAGTCAAGCAGTCTAACAGTGCAGACAGATAATAGTGGTCTGAACAGTGTGTTCTGAGTGAAATCTATAGGGTACAATTTAACTTTTAGAGGATTGTTGTAAACAGTTTACTGAAAGTAAAAAAAAAAAAAAAAAAAGCTGAAACTGTAGACAAATGTTTGCTTCTCCACTGGCCTTAGAACTTTAATGCATTAATTATGACAGTGCATAATTCAGTTTAAGGACAGCCTGTTTGTTTCCTAAAGCTAAAAGTTAATGTTTACTGAAGTCATTCAAGTGTTTTTCACACCTAGAAGGGGGGCAGGGATAAGAGTTGATAGTCTGTGTAAGTGGGACCACAGGCTCTGATATACACAATAGCATGGTTAGCCTTCACTTTAGAGGGTTCTTTTGACATTGTGTGTAGTTTACACTTAACATCTGGAAAAGTGAATTTGGTTCAAATAGAGATGAAGAAACAACTACATACAATATCACTTTGCTAGTCATAACTGTGTGCATGTAAGCTGCTAGATGGAAACATACATTTTAAGGATATGTCATGTGAAATGTGGGAATAATATTGTATCAGAGTGTCTGCTTTGTCAATATTGTGGTATCCAAATGATCTTACAGGTGTCAACAAAAACAGGCTATGGAATTGTAAAAAGTGTAGGTTGCAAATAGGGTTACAAGAGACACATTTTGATGGACATGAGCATGTGTATTTGACAAAGAATTTCAGGGAGGACATTCAGTATAATATCAGGCACAAGGGAAGGGGGAGTAATGATTCGATGAAGAGTCCCAAAAATAAAAGAAGATGAAAAAAGTGCTAATGGTAGAGCTGAGGTAGTGAGTGACTGACAGAGGAGGGTTATGCTAGCGTATATTTATTTTCCACTAAAACTACAGTTATGTAGTTTAGGAAAATTTGGAGAAAAATAAAACATTTTTAGCATGGAATATTGTTTATAGGAGGGAACTGAAATATGATTTGCTGTAGTGAGGAAGTACATTTAAGGGAAATGTAACAAGAGGTCAAATTTCTGGAGAGATGTACAAAAATTTTTATTCTGAAGATGTGAATTCGGTAGCAGGAATTGCGATAGTATTTCATATTATTTCCCTAAGATACGATACCTGGGCTAGACTGTATAGACATGATATTGCAGAGAAACATAATTATCCAATTAAAAGCTTTGAGATCCATCAATAGCTCTACCTAGTCATGCACCAATAAAAGCCAAGATAAATATATGCTGTGTAATGATGTAAATATCAGACACAGGTCCTTCACTATTTGCCTCTTAAAGCAGTTTAAGGAATGCATAGTGAACATACGTCAGGTTTTCATTAAGGTAGTTTGCAGTTACTTCAGAAAGTTTAGCAAATGGTTCAGTAAAATGTAATAGACTCTACATAGAAATAAGACAAATAGGACAGATGTAATAGGAATTGTTCAACGACAAAGATTACAATATTGTAACAGAAGGAAAATCTCACAAAAAAGAAGAGGGCCAACTGCTGAGTGCTAAATGGAAAATCAGGGAATATTTGGATTGTATGCATGAGTTCAGAAAGGTGGTGGTTAAGCAGTTTTTTATTATTTTTATAGCAACTTGAGTGCAAAAACATGCAGCACAATGACCTAGGCAACAGAAAGAAAGAGCAATTGCCAAGAACAATAGCCAGAGTTTTATATGGGTATTTCAGGAATTTTATGAAAATGTGTATAAAGCAAAGGAATGGGGAGACCATGAAAAAGCATAAATGAAAATATTTTGGAAGACTTATGTCAAAGTTAGATAAAGAGGAAGCTCAATATTAGGTAAGATAGGAAGAGAGGAGGAAAAAGTGTGATATATGATCAGTCCGCAGAAACAGGTGTTAACTTGAAGGTTAGCAGGAAAGGACAGTGATAAGGATATGTAAGACTTCTAATATTTTAAAAGGGGAGGTGAGTACCAATATCTTTTAAGACCGTTGTTGTGGCTGTATTACTGAAGGGAGGGTAAAGATCCTTCAGAACTATCATCATACAGACTCGCTGGATGCGAGTTGGTGTGTTTTTCAAGAGGGGGATGCAAACATTTGACATTAATAAAATAGTGCTGATCCAGAAGGAAGGAGAGTGTAAGAAAATGCTGCTACTGTTGGTGAGTCTTGATGAAGAGAGAGGCCTTGTGATTGAGTGGGGCAGTGGTAGAATTTGTGCTCCTTTTTTCTTTTGCTGAACAATTTATTTTTTAAGCACTTTTATTGAATTATCACTTGTGACCTAGGCAAACTTACATTTATATATAAGTAACCAAAACCTTAAGTTCACATTTACAATCATTATGTATCACATATATTATTATATAGCATATAATCTAAGCAACAATACATAAATTATTCATGTTCTTGCCCTCTCGTAAACCTCATTCCCCTTTCAAAACATGTTTCTGTGTGTATTGTTCGCACAATTTCCATTTTTTTCTGTGTAATTTACTCCTACACTTTTCTGAATATCCCACGTCCTGTTTTTTTATCTCTGTTGCAATGTTCTCTACTTATAGTAAATTTTAGATTTTGATTTCCATTTTTTAGTAATTCCTTTTTTGCAGCCAGCAGAATTAAACCTAATAATACCTTGTTATATCTTGGCAATTTAGATTTTTATCTCAGCCCAAAATATTACTTCTTAGTTGCACTATTTGCTTGCCCAGTATTCCTGACAGAGTTCTCTCTAGAGAATTTTTAAAGTTTGCTAACTGATTACACTCCCAAAGCATATGTTCCCAGTTATCTCTCCATCAGACCTCCAACATTTGCCATCTATATGTGGAAGAATTCTTTGGGGTCTACATGGGATATAAAAATAATTATGCAATAACTTCCAGGCAGAGATCCTAAATTTCTAGATTTTCTTTCATATTTGAGAGCCGTACATATTTCTGTTCTTCTTTGTGAATTGCATATCTAATCTCTCTCTTCCTAATCTTTTCTTACCTCTTCTGATTGATTCCTATAGTTATGCAATATTTTATATGCCGTACTAATTATCCATTTTTAACAGCAGCTTCTGTTCTAGATTCAATTAAAAATGCAGCCAGTGCAGGTCTTTCATTTAGGATCCCCTATCTCTTTGTCTGCACTCTATCAGTCCCGATAGGAAAGCCAATCACCAGCCTGCTCTCTAAATCCCTTGTTGGCCTCTTTCTATTTTATTACCTTTTCATCTCGCATTATTTGTTCCCAGTACCTTGGTTCATTTGCCATCTTCATCCAGTAAATTCACACCACCTCTTGTCCGTTTTCTGTACCCCTAATTGCAGTTATCCATAGTAGAAGAATCTCCTTTCTCCATACATGTATCGGTGTAGCTCTTAGTATACTTTATGAATATAATATTCTGTATGACTGTTGTTCTCCTTAAGGATCTGCATCCAAAATCCCATTCTTTCCTTTATTTCTTGAATTACTTCCCTGCTTCGTTTTCCCTTCCCATTTTGAATTGTAGCTTTCTGTTTGTGTTATTTATAAGAGGCATAACTGTGTAGCTCTAAAGTATCCCTTTAAACCAGGTAATCCTAAACCTCCTTATTCTTTTTGGAGGATCAGCTTTATCCCACTTGACATTTGACCTCTTTCCCTCTCAATTAAAATCCTTCAACTCTTTATTACTATCTACAACCTCTCCTCTGGTTGATAAAAATATACCTGACCTGTATATAAAAATAGTTGCTAAAAACATTGATACTGGTTGCATCTTGCCATAGACAGGAGCTTCCAGTTTCTCAGTTTTTTTTTTATCTTTTATTTAGTCTCTTTTCATATCCTTAGCTGCCATAACCAAATCTTTTTTAATCCATACACCTAAATACTAGATTTTATTATGTTACCAGTTCATGTATGGGTACATAGTTTATTGCTACAGCCTTTATTTTATCTTCATTAAGTTTATATACAAAAAAAAAAACTGTCTCAGAATATTCCACAAGACAGATGTCCTTTTTTGGTTCCATCAAGTACAAAATAGTATAACCTGCAAATAAAGCCAACTGGTTGAAGGCCATGCCAAGTATATCCTTGAATTTATGAATACCTTATTTTCTTTGCAATGGTTCTAAATGTAATGCAGATTGCAAAGGAGAAAGAGGACACTCCTGCCTGGTGGAACTTTTCAGAAACAACTCATCAGAGAGGAACCCACCAACTTTGATTTTTGCCTCCATTCCTTTGTATATCCCTCTAATTTGCCTTATTGTTGTATCAGAAAATGCAAATGCTTCCATTGCTGTACTCATAAAATCCCAGCTTACTCATTCGACTACTTTCTCTGCATGAAGTCCCACCAAGAACAGCAGTATTTTCATGCATTCTTCTTCCCTCTCGATCATCATTCTTCTGTTAGTGTTATTTTCTTGTCTCCCCCTCCACAAAACCACAGTGATCATAGCTATTAATTTTGGTATCTCCTTTGCCATTTTTTTAGCCATTATAGACATAGACATAAGCACTTTATAATCAGGGTTTAAAATTGAAATGGGCCTATATGAAGCTGGATCAGATGGATCTTTACCTTCTTTAGGTATTAGTCTCCACAGCTTTTTTTCTAGGATGTTCGTGCCTCTTTCCTTTTAAAATGCTGTTAAACTAAACCTTCTAAATTCTTATCACTTTCTTCCCTCCTAGTTTCCAAACTTCCACCAGAATACCATGTATTCCTGGAGACTTTCCTTCAGATTGGTTATATATAACCATTTTATCTCGTCTCCTCCTATCTTAACTGGTAGTTGAGCCTCATTTACCTCTAACCTAGGCATATTTAAGTCTTCCTTAAATATTTCCATTTTTGCTTTATTTGTATCTTCTTCATTCTTCCAACCTAACTCTCCTACCTCACTCATTCATTCAGGTTATTATAAGCATGGTTCAGACTCATAACTGTTCACAACACAACTTTGTTTTTTATGCGATTAAAAAATATTTTTTAGAGGTGTATTTGGCACTGTTCTGTTTTTAATTTTGTATCTTTACTTGTATCGTGGAGCTTTTCTCCCTGGACCGCCACTGAAAACCTGCTCTCTTGGCCCAGTGGACTTCCCTGGTCATCAAACTGGAAATAAATGTATAAAGCAGAGAAGAAGGGAAATTTATTTAAGTTTTCATAACATTTCCAAAATATCTCTAATACCTTCTGTAGGACCTCTGGTTATTGTTCTTGTTATAGGCTCACTGTTTGGCAACAACCCTTTCTTCTTTAAGTCATGCCAAGAGTTTTTGTACTCTGGAGTCATTATCAGTAAACCATTGCTTAATATGCATGAGTTTAGAAATATTGTTTTTATGCAGGTGCTGTTCTTTTCTATTCAACACACTGCAGTTGTGCATTTCTTCTTATGAGAGGTTCCACTTGTTTTGTAGTAAGTACTTTAAGCTTTGTCAGCCCCTCTAAGTAATTCTTATTACTTCATAACCAGATCTCCTTTTTTTTTCTCTACCCTATTTTTAAACTCCAATTTAATTTTATCCCTCTCACTAGCTAAAGCTTCTGGAGTACTTTCTGTCTTTCCTAATAGCTCCCGGATAATTGCCACTACCCATTCATTGAATTCCTCTCTGTTTAATAGATGGGTTGGTCAGGAAGCACCAGTGTCTCATCTTTACTTCATTACCCTGCATTTTTATCATAGTAATTATTGGCACATTATCTGAAATGTTGGAGTTGTGTATCAAAGTTCAATCAAATGGACATGTTGCTGTGCACTGCATCTGGATTGTTTGTGTGTTTTAGCTGCTTTTCTGTTTATATAGACTTTTCTGTATATGTAGACTAGCTACTTATTCTACTGTATTACTGCCTCTTAAATCGTTTTTCAGTTGTGCACTTGACTTACTTCATTCAAAAAGTTTTAAATTGCTAATTTTGTAGAGTTTTAATTGCATTTGCTGTTTAGGGCTACACATTTAAGTGTGATAGCCTTTTCGGTGTTTATTTACTGTATTTTTGTATTGTTTAACAGGTTTTAACAAAAAAAAAAAATACCATCATGTTTTCTCGTTTCCCGCCTTTTCTAGCTAGTATAGTCCAGACCCCAGGCTTTGCTGGTTTCAGGACTTTATTTTCTGTGTTCAGAGCTATCCAGACCTTGGTGTGGTGGAGGGAAGTCCTACTGCCTACCAGTGGGAGTGGTGAGCATTGTACTGCCTGTGTAGCACTAGAGGAGTGGTTTCCAGCTCTGAAATTGCAATTTTATTAGCCATTTGGGTGATTTCTATCCCTTTCAACTTTATGGCTTAAAAATGCATGTGTTTGCGCATTTTCTGCATCATGCAGCACCGCACGGCTACGGTTCAACTGTTCCATGTGCCAGAAAGTCTGCTCTTAAAATTTTCCCTTAGAACTAGCTGGTTTCTCAGTAGTAGAATTAAAATCTGGACCCCTGTAGCTAGCACTTGCTCTAGAACCTGCTGGAAAGCACTAGGAAGACTTAAACTGATACAAGCACTCAACTCTACTTGTTAATAAGGAGAAATTAATCATAGACACTAAACCACCTATAATTGCAAAGTACCTTGCAAAGGTAAGGGAAAACAGCTCTTGTACTTTACAAAAAAAGCACCTAAACAGGCATGTACAAGGATCAGCTTCTGGTGATTTCTCCTGTCCACCTGTTGAATCTGGGCATACTGGGGCAATGCAGCAAATGCCTCATGTACACACACAACCCTCTACTCCTACCACCTAACACTACAACCTGTGAGAGATGCATTTACATAGCCAAACTGGAAGCAAAGCTCTCTCCAGCCAAGATTGTGCTACAGTCAAGAGGAGAAGGTTAACACATGCACTACACCTCAGGCAACACATAGCCCTTCAAAACCCACACCATCAGTACCCACACATAGCAACACTAAACCCACATATGTGGAGACCCTTAACATTAACCTGCCCAAGCAACAAGGACCTCCAAAGCTGAAACGCAAACAAACACCAGTCACAAACAGTGACACACAGTTCACAACACCAGTGTGCCACCCAACAACAGCCCCTAAGGCAAGACAACGTACCCAACACTTTAGTCATAGATGACTGTATAGTCAGGCACCCAGACGTCCCACACACCAGGCTGAGCAAGGAGAAAATTACAGTCAGCTGCCTGTCTGGTGCCAGGATTCGCCACATAACGCATGCACTCAAGTCACTCCACAACAAGTACAAATACGACTCTGTCATTGTCCATGTTGGAGTGAATGACTTGAGACATACCTCCCTGGACTACATTAAGAGAGACATGAAAGAGCTCTCGGATCATGTGGCCCAGGCAGGTATGACCCTAGCCCTGAGTAGCATCCTGCCTTCACCCAGAATGATACCACAGTATAAGGATAAAATGATTGACTTCAACTGGCTAAGCTTCTGGTGTCATTCAAAGGGCATCCAGTATCTATCTGCCTGGTACGACATGATTGACAAACCATGATGCTTTAGCAGAGATGGTCTGCACCTGTCACCCCTAGGATTCAGGTTACTGGTTAAAGCTCTTGCCATCCCTATAGTGCCTTTTTTAGGCAAGGTTCAAAGGACAAAACCACCACCGTAACAGATACAAGCATGCAAAATCTGAAGGTAATGCTACTCAATGCTAGCCGTCTAAACCTCAAAATGCACTCTCTCGAGGCACTCCTAAAAATGGAGAACATCGATATCTGTGCAGTAACTGAGACCTGGTTCAAGACTCCAGAGAGCACCCCTGCAATACCAGGCTGTAGCTCTTACTGCACTTTTTGGCCACCAAACCAAGACCGAAACACTAAAGGTGGAGGAGTGTCCATATTCACCAAGGTTATTCACGCATCCAGGCTAGTTGCCCAACACAATGCAGCTAAAATTCTCCAGGTGCAACTGGCACTAGGTAAGACTGCAATCCAAATTGTAGTTTGCTTCAGATTCTCCACCATGCCCCAAGATTCTCACTACACCTTTCTAAACATACTGGAAAATATTAAGATACAACCAAGCACCCTAATACTGGGTGATTTCAACTACCCTGCCATTAACTGGGAAAACTATGGTACCAACACCTTTTCCCAACGGTTTTTGGAATTCATAAATTCCAACGTCCTGGATCAGCTAATCCACTATCCCACCAGGGGCTCCAGTATCCTTTACCTGGTCATTACCAACATGGGAGATAGATGCTCCACACCAATGGTCAGCCCCCCCCCCATTGGTCAGGTCTGACCATAACCAAATCACCCTTGACATCCACATCCCACCCCCCACTCCCCAGTAAGGAAACCTCTGTAAAAAAAAAAAAAAAAAAAAAACTTCTCCAAAGCCAACTTCATGCTACTTAAGTCAGAAGTGACAAACTCCATGGCACCCATGCAGACGGGAGCTGAAAGTTCGACTGCTGAATCCTACATTAAGGCACTGTATGAGCACATCCACTTGTGCATGAATCGTGCCATCCCAAATAGAACCAAGATGCTCTCCTCCAAAAACGGAAGCCAATCTGGTGGTCCCCTGTCATAAACTATACAACAGAAGGAAGAAACTGTTGCAGAAAAGAGGAAAATCCCAGGATGCAAAAACTCCCTTACCAGCCTCAGTAAGAAGCTGAGATCCCTCATAAAATCCTCCAAAGTTAGTTACAAAAATAAAATTGCCCAAGATTCCAAAGACAACCACAAGGCATTCTATAGTTATGTCAAGAATCTGAATAACAATGCTCAGATCTGCTCTGAGCTATAGCAGAATGGCATTAAATATACTGATCTCAAGGATATTGCCAATATCCTGGCAGATTGATTTAGTGCCAACTTCATCCCACTCTCGCCCACTAAAGAGCCCATCTCAATACCAAAAGATTGCCAAATTCCGGTAATCACGGCCACACAAGTAGAAACCGCATTCTCCAGAGCTAAAAATACAGCAGCCATGGGACCAGATGACATCCTGGGCTGTGTACTGCATGAACTACAAAGTGAACTGGCACCTCACCTAAGTGTCATGTTTAATCATTGCCTCACCTCAGGCTTCGTACACACTGAGTGGTGCACAGCTACAGTTATCCCACTCCACAAGGGAGTGTCCACCTTGGGTCCCGGGAACTACCGTCCCATCAGTCTGACGAGCCTTATCTACAAGGGCATGGAACGCATTGGCATGGAACTTGTAAACAAAGACATTGGCAACCTTCAAACAATTGACCCCACCCAGTTTGGGTTCGTGAAGGGCCGATCTTGTCTCCTGAACCTGATTGACTTCAAATCAGCCTCCAGAGCTGTGGACAAGGGTAAGGCAATTTCAGGAGTCAGCCAATCGGCACTTGCGAACTGCTTTTGCTTTGGGCACTGCGCGGCAAGAAAGACTGAATAAAATTACGTCTGCTGCATGTTTTATACCCCTGACGACCTGATGTCATGGAAGAGGAGACAGCAACCAACACGGGACCCAAGACTTTGTTATTCAGGCCGACTGAGGGCAACCTGCCAGCAGATTACCCAAATGTAATGACTGCAACAGTGAATACACTCTAACATCTACATTTATGGTAAGTGTACACAACTGTACTTTCCTGACCCAGAGACTCCGCATACTCTGGAATAGACTGCCCATACATGTCAAGCAGAGCACCTCCTTGGCCCTCTTCAGAAGTAACCTTGACAATTGGATGGGAGATGGTTAATTCTCCCTGGGGATCACGTCAGTCGCCCTACTAGATAGGGGTCCAGGGAAGTAAATATTGTGGGAAGAAATATCCAGGGAATTGTTTGGCTAGGCACATTGTATAGGGCTGATGGCCTAGTACCAACCTATGAAATATAATTTCTGTCCGGTCCAGCCCTGTTATTGTACTTTGGGGGAATCATACGTGATTCACGTCTTCCATAGCAAATATTTTAATAGATTAATTCAGAAATCTGACCTCTTTTGTTTTATTTTCCCTTCTAGGCCCCAGCATTTGTGTTTCTTGATTGAATAGTAGGGTTAATAGGGATATGTGAAGGGACCGGGACAAGAATTAAAGCAAAACAAAGACAGTGTGTTCACCAAACTCGACTGTTTGAAGGAAAGATAAGTCCACAAATAAGTAAATTCCAAATCTCTGCCTCTCTTTAATGGATAAACAAAAATAGCAAAATAAAATAAATAAAATAAAAGTCCCTTAAAATCCACACGATAAGCGCTTTTGAAAAGTCTTCTTCAGATCGTGATTTAACAGTGGGACTAACTTTCATTTTTAAAAGATATTCCTCCATGTTAGTGACCAATGTGCACACAGATCAAATAACTTTCAACCAATCCATAATATTGATCCTCTGCCTCATTTTCAAATACAGAAGCATGTACTTCCGTTTCCCGCCTTTTTCATTGCAACTCATAATATGTAAATAAGGTGCATTCTCATCCACTCGCAACAATGAAAAGGTCCAAACGTTGATGATTGGTGATAGTTCATCTGTTTCGCTTACTCACTCATATACTTAGCACTGCTTATCTCTTTCCTTAATATGCAAGAACAAGTACTTCCATTTACCATTTTCTTTACTATAACTCATAATATGCAAATAAGATGCATTCTCATCCAATCGCAGAAGTGAAAGAATACAAACACTAACGATTGGTAATAGTTCATCTGTTTTCCTAACAAACTGTATAGAGCTGCTTGAAAGTTATCCAGTAGATTCAAAAATATACATAATGCTGATCATTTCAGTTCAAGCATATTTCAATGGACTATATCCCAGGCTGTAGTTCATAGGTTCATAGGTTCATAGATTAGTACTAGGCTAACTGCCCTTGCGAGCCATTTTAAGCCTAGCCAATTATCCCCCTGTGAGATTCAAACCCTGTACTTTGTGTTTGCAAGGCAAACACCTTAACCATTAGGCCACCCTCCCAACCCTTAAAGTGATTCTTGAATATATATAGATATATATTTTTATATATATATATATATATATATATATACATATACATATTCATAGGTTCATACTAAGCTAACTGCCCTTGCGAGCCATTTTAAGCCTAGCCAGTTATCCCTTGTGAGACTCAAACCCTGCACCTTGTGTTTGTAAGGCAATCACCTTAACCATTAGGCCACCCTCCCAACCATTTTATGAAGCAAGATGTCAAATCTAATGGGCTAAGAGTAATTAAAGAACAATGCATCCATTCTCTATATATAAAAAGATGTATTAACATTGGCCGGCTTGTTATCCAGTCCAATTTGTTTGCATGCATAAAGTCGATCGTTTCAGTTGCTGTGAAAAACATCACCCTGTCTTCACTTTTCAAAGATAGCAAATTCACAATCTGTGAGAGTCGTATTTAAATCAAATATTATGACAATATCTTAACATTGCCAGGCAGGGATATAACTTTTCACCTCTGTTACTTGCTTTATGTTTAGAGTTGTAAGGTAAGAAAATAAGGATTCAAAAATTTAGAGATGCACCTGATTTTGTTATAAAAAAGATGTCTTATTTGTATATGATGATCCCAAATTGAACACTTAAATATCATGGGACATTTTGAGACAATTTAAAGTATTTTCAGGATATAAAATAAAGAAAAGAAGAGAATGTGCACCATTGCATGAATTGGTTCACGAATACCCATAATTTTGGGAAAATATGACAGTATTTAAGTGTAGTGATTTAAAATTCTGTTGGAGAAGCTAAGGATGTGTGGAAGGAGATGAAGCATAAGATAATACAAAAATAATTTAAGAATCTGGAATCTCATCAGAATAGGTTAGTAAGATACAAGTTGTGAAAGTTTGCTTAGTGTCTTTAGTCTTGCATGCAGACTATGTGTGTTATCAGCTGTAGAAGTCGTGGATGAAATAGTGTGTTGAAAGAATTTATTTGAGAGGGGAATAATACACGAGTTGCATGGAATAAATCGATGTAACCCGAGCAGAGGATAGAAGGTGGTTTAGGGTTACCTGTTTTCAAAGTGTACTTCTGAAGCTGAGCAATTATAGCTGATAAACGTAACTCAAGCAGAAGGTAGAAGAGCAGCAACCATGCAGTATATATTAATAAAGTAGCAGAAAGTATTCTAAGCCAGCACAGAAATTGAAAAAAGATTTTACCAATACACATATGTGAAAAGCACACACCAACCACAAACTGTTTCTGTTGTGAAACAAAACCGCTCAATAAATCAGTTGTGGATCCTACTGGCTTCTTACCTGGCTTTCAATACAGATGTATGTAAGTAGGGAAATAGAAAATAGTCAAGAGGGGGTGAAATTTACTAGAGAAAATTAGCAACGGAATTAAAAGTATTGGAAGCAAACCCCTCTGGAGGAGAGAGTAATAGAAAGGGATGAGTCTAAGCAGAGCTTTGAACTGCTTGTTGGAAAATGCTTTCCCTTTGAGACCTTGATAAGAGTATAGGCAAAGAGAAATGGACAGTGGATTGCTAAATTAAGCATCTCTGGTAAAGTTGAGTGTAGAAGAGAAGATGCTGTTAAAAAGACATAGTTATTAGGTCATATAAAATATTACATTATAGCTATGAGAATCGCTCAGAGGAGGTTAGAAAAGATTGGGAAAATGAATAGGTAGTTTACAAATATATAATGTGTGGAATCTGTAGGGCTCCAAGTTATGCTGCATTGCCTAGAAGGTTTGGGAATTTTGCGTGAAATTGTTTGCATGGTTATTTTTTAACCCAAGTAGACTTCAGTCAGGAGACCCTGTACTTCTCAAGACCCCAAACCTAATTAAGAGAACATACAGAAATCTACAATCCCAAAATAGTCTAAAATGAAGCATGGCCATTACTTGCAACATGGATTCAAGCAAAATGAAAAATTTCATAAAAGATAATTGGACAGTAATCGTTGGCAGTTAACTCTCCTGAAAGTTTTAGGCACAGGACCCACAATTATCTGTAGAAAAGGAAAATATTCACAGCTCTGTCTCTGAATCTCCTCAGGAAAAAAAATCTTTAAGGTCATTGTTGCTTGCTGCTGGAAGTTAGAGTTGCCACCTGTCCCACTTTGCGAGGGACAGTCCCTCTTTGGGCAGTTGTGTCCTGCAAAAAAATTGAAAAAAATGGCAAATGTCCTGAGATTTTAGGACAAAAATATTTCCTATATTTTATGTAATAGATGCATAAAGCAGTTATTCTGTATCTGAAACACCTAAATGTTATAAAAAAAAACACAATAAGCAACTAAAATGCTATAAGAATAAGCTATTATTTAGGCAAAAAAGTGAAGTTCTGTCCTTTGTACCACACCACATAGCTGTTAATGAGTTAGTAAGGCTGTACTATAAGTAATTCCAATCCTGTATTCCAGCTCCACATCATTTTTTTTCTTATAAGTACGCCGTAGGTATGTTTTGCTCTGCAAAATCTGACGTTTGTACCAAAAATGTCCCACTTTGAGGATTTGAAAAGGTGGCAACCCTACTGGAAGCCTTCCATTTGGCCACACACAAGATCAAATAGAAAATACTCTCCATTTGGGATAATGGGTATCCTCTTTCTCCTTTTTCCATGCATCTCCAAGTTTGCATGACTTAATGAATGACAGTGGCATCTTTCTGATCTAGGCTTCAGCTTATTCATAGGTTCATAGATTAGTACTAAGCTAACTGCCCTTGTGAGCCATTTTAAGCCTAGCCAATTATCCCTTGTGAGACTCAAACCCTGCACCTTGTGTCTGTTACGCAAACACCTTAACCATTAGGCCACCCTCCCAACCCTTATTCCTTCCTTATTCATTTTAATGCACTTTTTAATGGACAGATCAGCAGTCTTATTTTTGTCTTAAACTGGTTGAGTACCAAGAACTGTTTCTCAAGTCTTTGTGGTGAAGTGTTTATATATACTTTGCAACCTAAACTTTTTTGCTGACTTGCTTGTGTCAGCCACTGGCTGGTTTCAAGCTGATTTTGTGTGTCTATTAGAGATGCTGCTTGTCAGTGTGTGTATGTGTGGTTTTTTTTTTACTCACACTATTTTCCATAAGGGATGTGATTGTGTTGGAGCGAACCCTTGTATCCTCCTAAAAATTATTTCCGATCTTTCAGCCAGTTGGTGTAAATCATGGTATTTGTTGTCATTACTGAAAATAAGAAGAAATGAATTCTTCTCAGATGTGGCTCTGCTCTTTACAGATTCCATGAACATAAGATGATGGGAATAGCTGTTTGTTGGCTTCTGCCAGAGAGGCATTTAGTTACCAAGCATCTTTTGTCTCTTAACGATTAACTGACCATTGTCCATTGAAATGATGCATGGAAGTGTTAACATAGGTATGTTTTGTACCTTAAAAAGAACTCTCAAGATTTTCCTTGGGTAGATAACGGTGATGTGAAATTGGGCAGATTGGAAATGAGCAAACCTGTCTTTGTAGATTAACAGTCTTGCGTATTTTAAGAAAAAAATGTTGTGGAGCTGGAATACAGGATTGGAATTACTTATAATAAGGCCTTACTAAGTTTAACTCCTTAACTATGTGGTGTGGATCGTCACATACCTAGCAGCCTATATACATCTTGTATTTCAGGGCATTTTCTAAAAAAATAAACTTAAAGCCTAAGATAAACAAATGTAAATATTTTTTGAATAATAAAAGCTATTAAAACTGTGCAAACAGCAATGTTATCAGTAAGAAGTATTCTTTACAGTGATAGGTCAGTGAATTCATAGCCCTGACTATAAATACTGTAAAATTGATGCACACAAATCCCAAATTATATATATTTTTTAAATTTTCACAAACAAATTTTCATATCTTGAAAAGTTATACAACCTAAAAATATAGGGTTGAAACCTTTTTGTTAACTAGACATAAGCTTTCACATGACAACAAGAAATTCATCTGTAAGTGCATTTTTGTTGAGATATTTACAGAAATATGAAGACGTTTAATTAGCAATACAAGTAACACAAGATATCGCTCAAGATGTGCATTTTACAGTGCAGATATCAGTTTTCTTCAGTAACATCTAAGGTTTCACCTAATGCCATGCAACAGTTTGCAAGTCACTTGTTTTTTTTAAATATTGAGTACATATGGAAATATTGATTTTCATAATTACTAACAAAGAACTAGCAGTATTTGTTGTATAGTGTGTTGTAAACCAGCATTTTCATTGAACTTGTTCTGTCTCTCACATTGGTGTTTCACACTATATACCTCTATAAAATGTTGATCCTCAGTTCTGAAAATGTGAACATAAATATAAAAGTATGAATAATGTGTGGTAAACAAGATTAATTTCTCTACTGCAGATCATCGTAGACTAAACAGTCTATGTCATTTTGTTAATCTATCCTTGCCCTTTTTAATATTTCCTGTTATTAGATGGTAAGCCACTTAAGAGACTGGACCCAAAACGTTCTGAATGACATAAGGTGGTTATGGATGTGAACTTAAAATATACAAAAAGGCGTTTTAGGCTAAACCAGCCATGATGGATGTTTTGAACATTAAAAAAGGTAAAGTAACTAGAGGTGAGATATTTAGGAAAGGGAGGGAATAAACTGTATTGCGATTATCTGAATTCTGGTGTGGCACATACCTGTCTGGCAGCAAAAATGTGCCCTCCCTTTTCCAAGTTTTAAAACAATAAATTGCTTTTTAGATTTACAAGTTAAATCCTGTCCCAGCACCATTACTGATTTGTGATATGACAGCAGAAATGCCTAAAAGGAAGGAGAGGAATTAGTGGGAGCACTGAAGTGAAAAGGAATCACATTGTTAGTCCAGCAAGTAAAAAGGATAGAAAATCTGCTGCTCAGTGACATAAAAGACAAGAAAGTGATGCCTCAACTCAGCCAAAAAATGGACAGGATATATGTGGAGCGTTTTAAAAATAAACAACTCTCATGGACTGCTTAAAAAAGATAAAGGATTAGATGAGGTGGAAATGGCACTTTGTAAGCATTTAGATGAGTTCCAGATCCTTAGAGTCTGTGTGTGACACAATAATAGAGGTGACTGAACTAGAAGCAGTGTGTGAAGACTTGGGAGACACGTTTCTGGAAATGGAAGACAGGAGGAGGTGTGAAAAGTTAAGAATAAATGCTTCTAGGATATAGAAGGAAGTGGCAATAGATTATTTGTAATTGAGCAGTTCAAGTGGACAGGACTGTCCATGGAAAATGTTCTTGTAGATAATGCATAGAGTTTTTACAGCAGCAAGAATGGGACTCTGATTTCACAACCAATAATAATTAAAGTACAGAATCTTCAGTTAAAAGAACAATTGTGAAGTTTGTGTGATCCAGATAAAATAATTATTGGAGAGCAAAAGATTTTTTTTCCGGATCATGACTTCTGACTGGGCACATGACTTTAAAAAGGGAGATGTTTACACTGTATTTTAAGCAAAGAAGACGGCCAAATTTGAAATTTAAACTCTTGTACTCTGCCGCAATGGATATTTTCTTCCCACGTGGCCCAAATTAATTTCTAAACACAGAAACAATATTGGCTGAGCTTGAGAATACAAAGCAGGAATGACAAAAGAAGAGGACAACGGAAAAAAAATCTTGAAGATGGAGTATTTTAAAAGATTAGAGGAGAGGTGACTGCTGAAGCCTTTCCCCATGTTTAACAGAAAAAATGTTAGATTTTCCAAAGGAGATTGAACAACACACCAGAAGAGTTGGTGAGAGCCTGAAGGAGGAGGGATCACCAGGAGATGAATAAGATATTGGTAGAGGAAAATCACTGTCAAGAGCAGCAAGAAAGTTGAGAACTTGGGTTCAGAACCTGGCTTAAAATAACGGAAGGATTTATGAAAAGACCATTTCCCAACTGAAAGGACAGTAAACAGTTGTCCAATCTGATCAGTAAGTGTCTGGATGGCCAGTTTAATAACTATCAATGAGGCAGCACACTTCTACTGAGGTAAGTAAAACTTTACTCTGACAGTGTTGTTAATAAACAGTAGTAAACCTAAACCAGGGAATAATCTTTGTAAATTCACTACCAGCCAGTGCCTTGTTACTTATTAATTTCTTGTTGTAAGTCTAACACATTATGAATGTTATACTCATTTAAACACCACTAGTTGATATAATAGGGACAAGCATTAGGTAAACTGACAGAAATATTAAGAAAAGCTGTATGTAAAGGAGGGCAGTATAGTTTAGAGTGGAGAGAGAGAAACTACTGGAGGGAGTGCAAAACAAAAATGCCCAAAGGAGAGGGAAAGATTCTACACATGTCCCGATCTATAAAATATACATTGAAAAAGGAGGAAGGTAAACATGCATGCGCAGGAAGTATGATAACTAAGGAAGTACTGCAAAAAGGTCAGCTTTCTGATCAGCCCCAGAACATGATAGCAGGGAAGATTAAGTTTATCAATAAGTGATTTCACAAAAAGGGATAGAAGGGAAAGAGAGTCAAATTGTGCAAGGGGAGAGGGGAAGTGCATAATTACTGGCTGGGGAAACTTATGGTGCATTAAGAAAAGAATCCGTATTTCTTTCGCTGCCCTCAATTAAAGTAAATTAATGAAGGAAGGGGAAACCTAGAGTGGTGGTTAGAAGAGTGCGACAAACAAATAGGAAAAGGAAGCAATAAAAAAGAAACAATGAAAGGCAGACAGAGGAGGAGCAAATTTAATCTGGCATAGAAAACAAGATGATTTAACTATAGACTATGTGAGTGAAAGAAAAAGAGGCTAGAATGAGTTGAAGTGGGCCAAAGAGAGAAGTATAACCATTTGGATACTAGACAGAGAGAGAGGGGTGATATAACATGGGATGGAATACTCCTCCTCATAAAGTACAGGGGGACACAACAGTAACTTATCAGGAGAGGCATTATGAACTGGCTGTGAAGCAGAAGGAATGTTTGCGAGGAGGAAGGTAGTGGAGGGGAGTAGAAAATAAAGATGGTAAGGACGTGTAAGAAAAGTATCTGAGGTGCCCAAGTTGAGCAGTGGCTCAAAATGATTGCAAAGGATGTCAGAAGGGTGAAAGCACAAGGAGTGATTTTGTGCATAGTTTCTAGTTTATTGTACTTCATCGTTGTGTTCATTTTAATGGAGCTGCTAAAAGGACCTGAGACAAGAACTGGAGGAAAGAAGGAATAAAACACATTAATAACCAGTGTGGTCAGGAGAAGAAAGGAACAGAGCTATGGAAAAAAAGGGTAGTTAGGAAATTTATGGACTGAAACAGTGCCATTAAGTTAATAATTTAAATGGTCTCACTGAGAGGGCAAGGAGAGGTAAAATACTGGAATATGTAAAAGGAAGCAACATGATGCTATAGTGTAATGTTACAGGAGATGCACTTCGATAAGCAGGAAGGTGAATGATTAAGAGCAGTCTTTGTACTGAAGTATACCAAGACAGGAGAAGGGGAGTCATCACTCTCATTTTTAGAGATAGGGAAAGCAAATCAGACACAGGAGATATGTACTATCAAGGAGAAACTGGGGTAGTAATAGGATTACTCTGGGGAACAAGATGAGAGGAATTTTTGAAGAAATTGTAGAGTTTCATCAAGGACTTACACTAATGGTGAGTGAGTGGAATGTGATTACAAATCTGAGAGTTGTGCGTGCAGGGTCTAGGGCTGAAGTGATTATACAGGAAAGTTCATCTTTAAAAAAAAAAAAAAAAAAAAATTTATTAAATTAATTGTAACACAGGCAAATTTGCATTTATATAAAAGTAAATAAATCCATATTAACAAGTTCACATTTGCAAGCATTACACATCACATATATTGTTATATATGTATCCTGTAATCTAAGCAACATTATATAAATTATTCAATTTCTGCTTTCTCTTAAGCCTCACTCCTCCTCCAAAACGTGTTTCTGCATGTATTGTTCCCATTATTTCCATTTTTCTATATAATTTACTCCTACCCTTTGCAAAAAGATCCCACATCCTGTTTTTTTTCATCTCTGTTACAATATTCACTTCAAGTATAGTTCGTTTAGATTTTGATTTTCATTTTCCAGTAATTGCCGTTTTGGTAGCCACTAGAATTAAATTTAACATGGCCTTATGTCTAGGCATTTCAGATCCTGTATTCCAGCTCAAAAAAAACATTTCCCTAGTTAAACTCATTTGATGTACCAGTATTCTTGACAGAGTACTCTGTAGGGAATTTGTAAAGTCTGTCGATTAATGACACTCCCAAAACATTTTTTCCCAGTTACCGCTTCCTGTTCCCCATCACACTTCCAACATTTGCCATCTACCTGAGGAATATTTCTTTGGAGTCTACTGGGATATAAAAGTATCTCTGAACACTTCCAGGCAAAAATCCTAAATCTTTTATATTTTGCTGCATAGTTGGTAGCCATACTGTATTTGAGGAGCACATGGTATCACACATGCAAGCAGTGGAGAACAAGATGCTCCCCTGCATAGAGAGAGATCTCATAGCATGGTGGACCTAACAGTGTGCTCAGAACGAGGGTGGTGGGGGGGAATTGTCCTGATGCTGTTTGGTGACCCAGACCACATGGCATGGGGGAAGCTCATAAGGAGAATCTCCAAGTATAATAGACCAGGATGAAGAAAAACACAATCAACAAGGAGAATATTATACTTTTCCTGGCCCTGAAAGCATTCCACTATACTCTGAAGGTAGGATGTACTGCAGATGCGTGCAGAAAATACCACAGTCATTTGGTACATAAACAGTGTGGGACTCAGTTCTAGTTATTCTGCAGGCTAGCTGTGCAAGCCTGGGAAATAGCCATAGGAGTGGGAGTGCTACCCATGTTCCATCAATGTGTAATGTAGTAGCAAACAGGTTTAGCAGTTCTCAGTCAGACCCGACCCCCCCCCCCCCCAAAAAAAAATGCATGTTAAGGAGAGCCATTTCTCTGGGCTTCACCATGAATTGAGATGTATTGGATGTAGGCCTGATTAACCTCTGAAAAGGCAACTGAGATGGTATTTCACGACAGAAGCAGCTTCAGGAGCCTGGCATGCCATCTCCTTGAGTTGGACAAGTAATTTAATGTGTTCTTTTCTTCCCATATCATTCTTCCCCAGAGTACTAATCAAAGTGAAGATTAAAAAGACAAAATTGATTCTCATAGCTCCTTTTTGTCCAAGACAATATTGTTTCACTCTTTTGAACAGTCTGGCAAAAGGTAAATACTCAAGTGTTACCCAAGTGATTGGGCCTATTGACACAAAACAGAGTTCCTGCTGTGCCACACCTAGTCACACTAAAGCTGGCAGCTTGGACAGTCTCACCTTCATCCCTTGCAGCCACAGGTAGTCAGTGGATTTGCTAAACATTATGAAGGAGGTAAAACCCAAAATGACAATGTGAGTTATTGCCATTTGTGCCAGGGAGAATGGGACAGTGTGTATGTAACATATGCCAGCATAGTTAATTGGTGTTTTGTAAATAATCTTCTATCATTTGACTATCACACTGACTTGTACAGATGCTTATGTTAAAAATGTATCAACAGTGTTATTTTAACTGATTAAATGTTTGTTTAAACAAATAATTCTGTAGCTTTCAAATACTGCAACATACCTTAGAAAAGCTGAGACTCTACTCTGCCAGAGTCGTGATCAAATGTGATGTCATTCTATAACCAGCTCTGAGGGGATGGAACTCACAGATCAGCTTTTTTTGTTTTCTTTGGAACCTGATACAGAAATCTATGACAGTTGTCACAGTCAGTTGAGTTCAGCTGTAATCAGTTAGAAGTTGGAAGCTTATCACCTTGCCTTGTGGAAGTAAGCATCTCAGCATCCAGTCTTGGCTTGCTGTATTAAGTTAATCAGGGAACAGTTTTTATTTAAACAGTCAGGAATTACAGTGAGATTAGCTAAGAATGTTTTTCTGCATCTGCTTGAATCTGTCCAACTGTGTTGTTATTTCTCCTGTGATTGAAACTTTGATGTTCATTGCACTGGATGTTTAATATTCTCATGTTGTTTATTTTATTTATTATTAAATATTTTTATACCTTTCATTGTGGCTGGTCTTTTAGAGATTACCTTTAACACCGTGAGAGTACTTGTGCTTATTTTAGTGATGCCTTGGCCACTCTGAAAAGCCTTGCTGCTTGGGTTACATTCTGCCATGTATATTAGCATTGATTTTATTCTGTATAATTGGATACCTTTGTAAGAGCATGCTAGTGACTGGTGGCAGCATTGTTACCTTATTGTCTGGACAGAAAGGGGCACAGCTAGTAAATCTGTGCCAGCCTTTCCCAGGAGAGAGAGAGAGGTGTGTGTGTGTGTGTGTGTGTGTGAAAATCAAATACCAAGGTATGCCTGTGTCAGTTACTTGGAACTGGGACACTGTGCTCCTAAGTTAGTCTTGTTTGGGATCTTGAGAGACATACCCTGGGACTCAGTAAAGTGAAATCTCTGTGCAGGAACAGTGTAGCCATTCCTGCATGGAATATACTACTAACCGAATACATTTCTGCAAAAACTAAAATGGAGGCATGATAGCTTGAATAAAGGCATGTATTATAATCTTTAGGCATGCCAATGGCCGAATATATGGCCACTGGCATGGAAAAGTATTTTATTTTTCTAAAAATAAAACTTTTTTTGGCCAATCTCGGCCGTTTAAGCAGAGGGCAGTGAAGCACAAACAGGATAGTGCTGAAAATTAAAAAAAAAAGTCTGCATTTTAGGTTCATAGGTAGGTACTAGGCTATTGGCCCTAGGGCCTATGTAAGCCTAGCCAAAGGTACCCTGGCTTTCGCCACCCAAAAAAAATATTTTCCTGTGCCACTGTCGAGCAGAGCCACAGAAGTGATCCTTGGGGTGAATTTCCTATCTCCCATCCAATCATCTAGCTTTTTCTTGAAGAGTGCTAATGAGCTTTGTTTGATATAGATAGGTAGTTTGTTCCAGAGTGTATAGATAGGTAGTTTGTTCCAGAGTAGGGGAAGTCTCTGGGACAGGAATCTATCCCTCCAGCATGTTCCGTTTATTGTGGTGACAAGGTTTAGGTCCCTAGAGCGTGTAGCTCGTAGGGATTGGGATTTCTTTAAGTTGAACAGGTCTAAAAGCTCTGGGTTTGACATAGCTTTGTGTGTTAGGCAGAGATCGCCTCTGAATTTTTCCATTATAGTCTATGGCATGCAGAATCAAAACAATACCAGGGAACAGTGGTTGCTAAGGGGAAAGACTCCGGTGTAGTGCAGTAACTAGGGACTAAGGCAGTGGGGTATGCAAATGAGGGGAAATTTACTGAATCACAAAAATATTCTAAGTGCCAAACTGCACCTAACCGTGTAGGTGCTATAACACGATCATGTAAGCAGGAGGAGCAGCAACACTAAATCCACATATGCAGAGGCCCTTAACTGTAACCTGTCCAAGCAACAAAGACCTCTGAAGCTGAAACGCAAACAAACACCAATCACAACCAATGTGTCACATAGTTCACAACACCAGTGTGCCACCCAGCAACAGCCCCTAAGGCAAGACAATGTACCTAACACTTTAGTCATAGGTGAGACTATAGTCCCGGCACACTCATGTCCCTCTCACCAGGTTGAATAAGGAGAAAATTACAGTCAGCTGCCTGTCGGGTGCCAGGATCCGCCACATAATGAATGCACTCAAGTCACTCCACAATAAGTACAAATATGCCCAGGCAGGTATGACCCTAGCCCTGAGTAGCATCCTGCCTTCGCTCAGAATGATACCACAATATAAGGATAAAATGATTGACTTCAACAATTGGCTAAGCTTATGGTGTCATTCAAAGGGGATCCAGTATCTGTCTGCCTGGGATGACATGATTGACAGACCACGATGCTTTGCCAGAGATGGTCTGCACCTGTCGCCCCTGGGATTCAGGTTACTGGCTAAGGCTCTTGCCACCCCTATAGTGCCTTTTTTTGGCAAACTTCAAAGGACAAAACCACCACCGTAACAGGTACAAGCATGCAAAATCTGAAGGTAATGCTACTCAATGCTAGAAGTCTAAACCTCAAAATGCACTCTCTCGAGGCACTCCTAAAATTGGAGAACATCGGTATCTGTGCAGTAACTGAGACCTGGTTCAAGGCTCCAGAGAGCACCCCTGCAATACCAGGCTACAACTCTTACCACACTTTTCGGCCACCAAACCAAGACCGAAACACTAAAGGTGGAGTGTCAATATTCACCAAGGATATTCACACCACTAGGCTAGTTGGCCAACACAATGTGTCTGAAATTCTCCAAGTGCAACTAACACTAGGTAAGACTGCAATCCAAATTGTAGCTTGCTACAGATCCCCCACCATACCCCAAGATTCTCACTACACCTTTCTAAACATACTGGAAAATATTAAGATAGAACCAAACACCTTAATACTGGGTGATTTTAACTACCCTGCCATTAACTGGGAAAACTACTCATGTCCCAACACCTTTGCACAACGGTTCTTGGAATTCATAAATTCCAACGCCCTGGATCAACTAATCCATAGTCCCACCAGCAGCTCCAATATCCTAGACCTGGTCATTACCAACATGGGAAATCAATGCTCCATACCTATGGTCACTCCCTCGTTAGTCAGGTCTGACCATAAGCTAATCACCCTTAACATCCACATCCGAGCCGCCCCGCCCAGTAAAGAAACCACCATAAAAAACTTCTCCAAAGCCAACTTCATGCTACTCAAGTCAGAAGTGACAAACTTCATGACACCCATGCAGACGGGAACTGAAAGTTCAACTGCTGAATCCTACACTAAGGCACTGTACGAGCACATCCACTCATGCATGAATCGTGCCATCCCAAATAGAACCAAAATGCTCTCATCCAAAAAAGGAAGCCAGTCTGGTGGTCCCCTGCCATAAACAAACTTTACAACAAAAGGAAGAAACTTTTGCAGAAAAGAGGAAAATCCCAGGATGCAAAAAACTCCCTTACTAGCCTCGGTAAGAAACTGAGATGCCTCATAAAATCCTCCAAAGCTAGTTACGAAAATAAAATTGCCAAAGATTCCAAAGACAACCACAAAGCATTCTATAACTATGTCAAGAATCTAAATGGCAATGCTCAGATCTGCTCTGAGCTAAAACAGAATGGCATTAAATATACTGATCCGAAGGATATTGCCAATATCCTGGTAGATCGATTCAGTGCCAACTTCACCCCCTAAATGGCCCATCTCAATACCGGAAGATTGCCAAATTCCAGTAATAACGGCCACACAGGTACAAAACGCACTCTGTAAAGCCAAGAATACAGCATCCATGGGACCAGATGACATCCCGGGCTGTGTACTACATGAACTACAATATGACCTGGCACCTCACCTAAGTGTCATGTTTAATCATAGCCTCACCTCAGGTTTCGTGCCCACTGAGTGGCGCAGAGCTACAGTTATCCCAATCCACAAGGGGGGATCCACCTTGGATCCCGGAAACTACCGTCCCATCAGTCTGATAAGCCTTATCTGCAAGGCCATGGAGCGTATTATCATGGAACTTATAAACAAAGACATTGGCAACCTTCAAACACTGGACCCCACCCAGTTTGGGTTTGTGAAGGGCCGATCTTGTCTCCTGAACCTGATTGACTTCTTTGAATCAGTCTCCAGAGCCATGGACAAGGGTAAGGTGGTCCACACAGCCTATCTAGACCTTGCCAAGGCCTTTGACACCATCCCCCACTCTGGAATCATAGATAAACTTACTAAGTTGGGCATTAATCCCTATGTCACCCAATGGGTTGCTAAATGGCTTACTGATAGAACCCACACTGTAAAAAGTAGCCGACTCCAAATCCAGCTCCAGACAAGTGACAAGTGGAGTACCTCAGGGTTCAGTCCTGGGGCGCTCTTGTTTGGCATCTACTTCTCTGAAGTACAGGTCAACACTAAGGGACTCTGGCTAACAAAGTTTGCAGATGACTGCAAACTGGGAGCCGTTATTGAATCCCCAAATGATGTGGATACTCTACAAAAGGGCCTTACAGAAACAGATGCTTGGTGCCAGAGCCATGGGCTCAAGTTCAATGCCAAGAAATGTATTGTTATCCCCTTTGGGAAAAAACATGTATCCATGAATTGCCATATAGGTGGCAGTACACTAAACACAGAAAGTGTGATAAGAGACTTGGGGACACAGGTGGACAGTGGTCTCACCTTCGATAACCACATCATCACAACAGTCAGGAAATCCTTCTATGTGGCACACCTCATCACGAAGGGCTTTTCATCCAGAAAAAAGGAGGTCATTGTCCCACTGTACTCATCCCTCATTAGACCCATTATAGAATACAACGCCCCATTTGGTATGTACCTCTCAAGACATCTGCAACAACTGGAAAGGCCTCAGAAATACCTCACTAAAAGAATCACAGGCCTAAAGCAGATGCCCTATGCTGACCGCCTTAAAAAACTCCAGCTATACTCTGTCGCATATCGTCTACTCAGAGGCGATCTCTGCTTAACATACAAGGCCATGTCAAACCCAGAGCTGTTGGACATGCTACACTTAAAGAAATCCCAATCCCTCAGAGCTACATGCTCCAGGGATCTAAACCTTGTCATCACAATAAACAAAACATGCTGGAGGGATAGGCTCCTGACCCAGAGACTCCCCAGACTCTGGAATAGATTGCCCATACATGTCAAGCAGAGTGCCTCTTTGGACCTCTTCAAGAGGAACCTTGACGATTGGATGGGAGAAAGGAAATTCACCCCAGGGATCACGTCAGTCGCCCTGCTAGACAGGGGTCCAGGAAAGTAAATAATGTGGGAAGAAATAGCCAGGGAATTGTTATGGCTAGGCTTGTATAGGCCCTAGGGCTGATAGCCTAGTACCAACCTATGAAAAGGGTGTGTGTCATGCATGGTACAAGCACATTGGAGCTCCATGGCCCCCAGATAATCTTAGCTAAGCAAGGGTGTCTGTCTGAGGCAGTATTGACTTATTCCATGAAATCGTGTGTTTGCTTCCAGGGAAGGCCATTTCTCAGTATTTACATTAGCTAAACGGGTTTGCGCAGAGCACACTATGTCTAAAAAAAAAAAAAAAAAAACCTGAAGTAGCAGGACTTGTTTACATTTGGGAACCCGGTTTATGTGGCACGCCTCGGGGCTTAAAAGGGGAGGAAATGGGAATGGAAAAAAGAAAAAAGGGAAATGGCAGAATAAAAGCAGTCCAGTATAAATTACATAGCTAGCAGGTGGAATGCATCATAGTCAGCCAGTCATACAGGCAACATCTGCAGCACAACAGTATAAACTATGGAAACACCTTAGTCTGTTTTTTCCCGCAAACTCTGCACCACCATTGGTGTACACCTGCAGGGGAATTTTAACATGAAACATGTTAGGGGCTGCCATTGCTTTGATCCATCAGTATGTGCTAGAGGCTGAGGGCAGTGAGGAGGATAATGCTGACAACTGCCACAGACCGAGGAGGAGAAGAGTTTTCAGACCCAGGGTAACTTACCAGGGATTACATGTTCTAGAGTTGGAGAAGTACAGGGTGGAGAGAGACATACTGCAGGAAATCATCTAGCTGTGCCGGCCTCAATTCAGACCCAGAGCCAACACAGGGGAACCCATCCCAGTAGATACAAAGGTATGTGTAGCCCTAAGAATACTAGCTACAGATACTTTCCAAAGACCTACTGAGGATATCATGGGGGTCTCTCAGGCATCTGCATCCAGGGTACTCAACCATTTCCTGGATGCCATACTACCACATGCTGGTGAGCACATTTACTTCCCCAACACCCATGAGGAGAGGACTAGTAATATGCGTCTCTTTCCACCATGTAACAGAACACCCAGAGGTATTGGGTGCAATAGACTGAATGCACATCTACATCAAAGCACCACCCGGTGAACAGGGTGGGGTCTACATAAACTGTAAGGGCCTCCCCTCCATTAACTGCCAGGTCATGTGCAGTGCCCAGGGCATTATCATGAATGTGTGTGCAGGCAGCCCTGGAAGCTATCATGACTTCCACATCTGGCATTCATCACAGCTGTACCAGGCATTTGCCAGTGGGGACATCCCGTATGACCATTTGGTGGGGGATGCTGGCTATGCACTGGAGTTGTGGATGATGACACCCATCAGAAATGCACACACACCCACACAAGAACGCCATAATAAGGCACATGCACAAACCAGGATCATTATAGAGCATGTGTTTGGGATGCTCAAGTCACGGTCCCACTGCTCTGACATACCTGGTGGAGCCTTGCAGTGCTCTCCAGCCGCATGTGCACACATGTTCATAGTATATGTCATACTTCACAGTATGATCCTGTGGAAACAGCTGCAGCAGGAACAGCATGGGGAAGGGCCCCACAGCCCACCACCATTGCCAAGGTCTCCATAGGCACAAAAGGACTAAAGAGGAGGCCCTAGAGGCTGCTCCAGTAGGCAGACAGAGGTGTGCCCAGTATGCTCAGGCCTTGGCAAAGCAGCTACGCATAGCGCACACTCTGACGGGACCCCAGGGACAGACACCTCTCTCTAACTTGCACACGCAGTAAAATGGATGACACACACATCACATTACCTGTAACTTACCATGTATAGGCAGTGTACTGTGTGCATCCAACATAGGCGGCCCTCAATCACCGTCCTCACAACTGCCGCAGGCACAAGGTAAGTCAGTCTTCTTAACAATAAATGAACGGATTAGTTTGTTTTGGTAGCATATCTATGGTAATGCTGCATGCATGATCTACTTTTCACAAAACCAAATTGTGTGGCTTCTAGAGTTTGGAGATTCCCTAAATCCTTGTTAAGTAGGTCCATGATGATGCGCTCCATAGCCTTACATATCAGACTCGTCAGGCTAATGAGGTGATAATTTCCAGGGTCTGTAGTCGCTCTTTTTTTATGGAGAGGGATGACTATATAGCAGTGCGCCATTCGGTAGGGACAAAACATGAGGTGAGGCTGTGAGTGAACAGAGCACACTTTTGTAATTCATGTAGAACACAGCCAGGGATATTGCTGGGTCTCATGGAAGCTGTATTCTTGGCTTTAGACAATGCAGCTTTAACCAGTGATGCAGTAATGCAGGGTGCCTGGCATTCTTCTGGTATTGAGGTTTGTCCTTGGGGGGGTAAAGTTGGCACTGAATCTGTCGGCCAGTATGTTGGCAATATCTGTTGGCTCAGTATAGGAGGTGCCATTGTGCAGTAACTCGGAACAAATCTTGGTATTGCCATGGAGATTACTGATATAACTAAAGCAGGCTTTGTGGTTCTTTTTAGTGTCTGCCGCAATTCTGCCTTCATAGTTGGCTTTGGAGGTTTTGATGAGGGATCTCAACTTTTTGTTGAGGCTAATAAGGGAATTTTTTCCAGTCTTGGGACTTCACCTTTTTCTGCAACAGTTTCTTCCTTCTGTTGTGGGGTGTATTAATGGCAGGGGACCAACTGGCTTCCTTTTTTTGGAGGAGAGCGTCTTGGTTCTGTTGGGTATGGCTAGTTCCATGCATTTATGTACGTGTTTATACAGTGCATTGGTGTAAGATTCGGCAGTCATGCATCTATTTACCATTGGCATGGGTGCAGTGAAGTTAGCCACCTCTGTTTTTAGGAGTCCAAAGTCAGCTTTGGAGAAGTTTTTCATGGTGGATACATTTGTAGGGGGTGTGGGTGAGATGTGTATTTCCATGGTGATTAGTTTGTGGTTGGATCTAACCAGGGAGGAATTGACTATTGGTGTAGAGCAATGGTTGCCCATGTTAGTAATAACCAGGTCAGGGATGTTGCTTCCTCTAGTGGAGGTAAGAATGAACTGGTCCAGGCATTGGAATTGATGAATTCCAGGAAGCTTTAGGCCAGTGCATTGGTGCTTCAGTAGTTTTCTCAGTTGATAAAGGGATAGTTGAAGTCTCCTAGTATGAGAGGGTTGGGTTGGACCTTGAAAGATTCCAGGGTGCTTAGGAATTTGAAGTGAGAGTATGGGACATGGTTGGGGACCTATAGCAGGTTATGATCTGGATCGCAGTCTTACCCAATGTTAGTTGTACCTGGAGTATCTCAGATGCATTATGCTGGGCTACTAGTCTGGAGGTGTGCGCATCCTTTATGAATATGGAGGCACCACCGCCTTCGAAGATTCAGTCCATGTTTTAGGGCAGAAAGGTGTGGAATGAGTTATAGCCTAGTAGCGCAGGGGTGCTATCTGCAGCTTTAAACCAGTTCTCCGTTGCAGCACAAATGTCGATGGTTTCCATTTTGATGAGTGCTTCAAGCGAGTGCATCTTGAGATTTAGACTTCTAGCATTGAGCAGCATGACCACCAGATTACATTTATTTATAGCTGTTACGGTGGCAATTTGGTCTTTGGAACTCTGTCTAAAAGTGGTACTATAGGAGTGGCAAGAGCCTTAGCCAGTACCCGGAAACCCAAGGTTGACAAATGCAGTCCATCTCTGGCAAAGCATCGAGGTCAGTCATGTCATCTCAAGCAGACAGATACTGGGTCCCCTTAGAATGACACCAGAAACTTAGCCAGTTGTTGAATTCAGTCATTGTTTGTACTACGGTATCATTCTGGGTGATGGTAGGATACTGCTCAGGACTAGTGTCATACCTGCCTGGGCCACACAATCCGAGAGCTCCACCATGTCTCTCTCCATGTAGTCCGGGGAAGTGCATCTCGGGTCATTCACACCCACATGGACAATGACAGAGTCATACTTGTACTTGTTGTGGAGTGACCTGAGTGAGTGTGTTTTGTCGGATTCTGGCACCTGATAGACAGCTGACTGTTGCCTTCTCCTTTTTCAACCTAGTGAGTGAGACATCTGTGTCTCTCACTGAGTCACCTATGATTAGTGTATTGGGCAAGGTGCTTAGCCTTGGGAGCTTAGGTTGACGGGCACACTGTGGAGGTGAGCTATGTGTCCTGTGGTTTGTGCTGTGTTGTGGTGGTAGAGTCCATTTCCTTCTTGGAGGTCTTTGCTGTTTGCGTAAATTTCCATTGAGTGCCTCCACGAAGGTGGGTGTGTGGTTTGTGTTTTTATGTGAGAGCTGTGATAGTGGGTGTTCTGGAGGGCTATGCATTCCATGTGGTTTGGTGCAGGTGTTGACCTTCTCCTCTTGACCAGCTAGTCCAGTCTTGGCTGGAGAGTGCATAGCTTCCAATTTGGGGATATAAGTGCATCACTCACAACTGAGTGTTGAGAGGTAGGAGGAGAGGGTTGTCTGTGTACATGAGGCAGTTGCTACACTGCATCAGAATGCCCAAGTGCACCAGGTTAATAGGAGAACGCACAGGGAATTGCCCTTTAATCATGCCAGAAGGGGTGGTCATAACTACTAAGTACTGGAGCTATTTCCACGAAGAATGTTTAGTGCTGATGGCTCTTGGGTGTTCTATAACAATTGCTACAAAAACCTGTTGAAGTGCAAAGTGATTAGGCTATTTGAAGTGCAAGAGAGAAAGAACTGCCAAGATCTAAGGGGAAAAACTGAAGAGCAGACTTTCTGGCACCAGTAATAGTTTACCTCAGCTTGGCACCTCTGAGCAGAGCTTAAACGAGCACAAACCCATGCCAAAGCAGGTTTTTAAACAAGAAAGTTAAAAGGGATGTAAAAACTACCCAAACGGCCACTAAACTATAATTTCTGGACCTGAAACAACCAACTCCTCTTGTGGTAGAAAGGCCACCTAGTGCTTACCACTCTCACTGATGAGCTAGAAGACTTCCCTCCAACACAGAAAGGCTTGGGGGGGGGGCTCAGAAGCTTACAAACAGTCCTGGATACAGCAAATCAGTATCAGGACTAGACTAGTTACAGGAAATGCAGGAAGCAAGTGCAAATGCGGGATTTTAAACCAGAAAGTTGAAGGGGATGGGAAAACTGCCCAAATAGCCACTAAACTACAATTTCTAGACCAGAAGCAACCACTCCTCTTGTGGTAGAAAGGCCACCTAGTGCTTACCACTCTCACTACTGATCTAGAAGGCTTGGTGGGGCTCAGAAGCTTACAAATATTCCTGGATACAGCAAATCTGTATCTGGACTACACTTGTTACAGGAAAGGTGGGAAATGAGCTTCAAATTTTTTTACAAAAAAGCAGTTAAAACAGCAGTGAAACAGTCCAAATGCAGTGCAAGTTAGCACAATTGAGTGTGTAGCAATATTATAGCAAATTTAGTTTAAATAAATATAATTAAATTAAAATAAATCACTAAAAACGTGCAGAAAGCAGCAAATTAGGAAAAAAATCCAAATGGAGGCACTTGAGTATCAAAACAGAAAATCAACTGTCAGTATGGAAAAACAGTTTACAGTTAAGTAATTCAGTAAAAATACAATTACAGTAATGAAACACTAGCAATGAAAAATACAGTTAAAACAATATAAAACAGTACAAAATGCAGTGAAACAGTAAAAAAGCATTATAACAGTGCAAAATATTGTAGATTAGCTGTATAGCACAATTATAAGTGTTAAGAAGTCCAGTTCAATGAAATAAATGTAAGAAATAACTTATTCTGCTCTTGGAGTCTTAATGAATTTATGCTTTGTTACAGTGATGAATCACCACTGCACAGCCTGATAAAAACAAGCCCTTTGGCCAGTTGTAAGCCCAGTAAGCTCTGTAGTGCATGCGATAACTGCATAACATTGTAGTACAAATAACTAGATAGGCAGGGGATCCAATCTCAATACTGGCAAGTAAGTTTGTATGTGTTTGTGTGAGAATCATATCGTGTGGAGGTTATGCCATTTTGAGTTGTGTACCACCCTGTACACATCCCATCACCCCACTTTACAAGGATTGCTGATGTCATTCACCTTAAAAGTACCTTGGGACAAGGTGAAATCATATAAGCTCCGTGGTGCGTCTGATAGCTGCGTAACACTATAGTAGAAATAACTAGATAGGTAGGGGTTCTAATCTCAGTACCGGCAAGTGTGTGTGTCTGTGTATATGTTTGGATGAGAATCATATCCTGTGTGGGTTGTACCATTTTGATGTGTGTCCATTCCACGCCTCTTTACCACCTACCGATGGCATTACTTTATATAATGTGTTAATGGCATCTGTCTGACATGCAGCATGTTAAGCTGTTGCACAGGCCATACCAGTCATCTGTACAGATATCTATGGAATAGCCAGATGTTTGCAACCTATATGTGGTCTGTGTCCTCTTAACAATGATTATGTATGTGATATTGTTGCCAAATTGGTCACAGTTGGTGTATTGACACACATGCATGCATCAGATATCATACCTGACTGAAACATCATGCTGATACAATGTCTGTTACCGTATCCCTTGTCCAGGCTTGTAGGAGCAATAGATGACTCCAGTTGCTATTTCTGGTGGGTTATTTCACTGTCCATGAATGCATTCACAACATTACGTGTTGTAAGAGATAGTAGGTTATGTCCCATGCATATAATCTATGTGGGGGATATCATGTATATGTAGCACTATAGTACATTAAAGTGGATATGTAGGTTTACTTATCTGTCTGTTGTCAACTGTTTGTGTTACTGTATGTACATCCCCTGTGTCAGTCTTTGCTGTGTGTATGCAAAAGATATACCATGTTGTCTTCCTGTTCCACCCTGTGAACTCAGGAATACATACCACAAACCTGTCATACACAGTAACATGCATGCCCTCACCAACTGCATCAGGGTTGAGTGTATGGGAAAGAAATGGCAAGGGCAACAGGTGCAGACAGGCGATTCTGTTGCGGTCAATCTAATGGCTAAGCTTGTGAGGGACCTACTGACAGTACTCCAGTAACCTGTTCTGTATGTATGAGCCTGTGGTACTACACAACACTGAGGTGACATGTCTGAAGGCTACCTATCTGTGACAAGGGTATGTATGCATGGTCACACTGTCCGACAACAGTGCCCCTCGCACATTGTTGCATGCATACACACCTGGTAAATGTACATATAAAGCTGTACCTTGGCTGTGAAGTGGTCGGTGTATTTCCACTCTACCATACTCCATGTTGGTAATGTCTGCAGGGCCACAACCTACAGACGCCTGTAACGTAAACAGAATACAGCATGTCAGACTACATTCAGTCATTGGTACTAAAATGCATCATGGCTAATAAGGTACATACACCTTTATGTGTATCCATAACCAATGCAAGCAGACAGCACCTTACACAGTATTACAAAGCTACACTGTACTATATTCACCCTGCGCATCAGACCCATGTCCCTGCATTGATGGTATGGGTGACAGTGATGTGGCACAGGTATCAATGCACAAGGTGTGGTGTGGTTTTGCTAGAGGCCTAGGCTGGGCCATACTGTTGACATCGTGTGTGTGTTTGGAGGAGTATGCTGTAGATGGGCTATGCAGAGGTGCTGTGTGCGTTTGGAGGTGACCTGCCTGTGATACAGATGTGTGTGTGTGTGTGTGTGTGTGTATATACATGCACACAATCCCGCCAAGTGGCTGCCCTACACAGGGGTATGTTGGACAGCTGTGGACTGTACATGGCAGGTGTCCAGTTCACCGTCTCTGGCCACGGAAACAGGAGCTGGTCCTGCCAAGGGTCTCGCTGGCACCACCAAGCCCAAGGCCAGATGCAGTACTGCTTCCTGGTGGTGACTGTTGTCTGCTGGATCCGTGTCCCTGATGGGACTGGCCAGGACCACATACCCATGGCCTGCCCTGTTGTGATGTGGACAGCAACCCCCTTCGGTAGTGCTGGTGTCACTGCCACTATGGGAGCGTGAAGGTGCACAGCCCCATAGACTCTCAGCTGATGTTGGTGCTGACCTACGTCCACGTGTCCGATGCCCATCTTCCACCACATGCTCTAGCACAGACATGACACAGTCGCGGATTGCCAAGGTCTCACCCCACTGTCTATTCATGACCTCAGTATTTTGGCATGTGGCCTCAACAAGGTCATGTATGTTGTCATGTAAATCAGGTAGAGTTGCATCCAGCACCCTGAGTATTTTGAGTCTCACACTTCAAAACCCGCAGTACATGTATGTTTCAACAGAACTGGTTATACTAACAACCTTCTAAGCTTATAGTGGATATTATAAGTGTAGACACCCCTGTTAACATGCCAGGTTTGTCTGTTATATAACATGAGACCACAGAAATCCTGTGTTAACATTTCCCACCTTTAATGTGACCTATAACCTGTGCAATCCAGTTGAACAAATGCATCGGTTAGGGGTAACATAGAAGGTGAAATATGTACAATAGGCTGGTTGCATGACTGTGCACACCCTTAAACTAATACTTTGTTAAAGCACCTTTTGATTTCATAACAGCAGTCAGTTCTCTTGGGAAGGCGTGTATCAGCGTAGCACATCTTGACTTAGCAATATTTGTACATACTCCCTTGCAGAAGCCCTCCAACTCTGTCAGATTGCGAGGGCATCTCTTCTGCACAGCCCTCTACAGGGCACCCCACAGATTTTCTGTTGGATGTAGCTGTGGACTGTGACTGGGCCATTCCAAAACGTTGATTGTCTTCTGGTGAAGACATTCTTTTTTGGATTTTGATGTATTGTTCAGGTCATTGTCATGTGGAAAGGTGCAATTCCTTTCCATCCACAGCTTTCTAGCAGATACGTGAAGATTTTGGACCAAAAGGGGCTGGTATTTGGAACTGTTCCTTATCCCCTCTACCTTGGCTAAAGGCCCACTTCCAGCTTTTGGGAGACCTGATGTATTTTTCTTGAAATTCGCCAGACCTGGATGATGATGTGTGTGAGAAAAGGCTTCCATCTTTCAACCCTACCCCATAGGGCAGACGTGGAAAATATGGGAGATTGTTGTCACATGTAGTACACAGCCGGTACTTGCCAGAGGTTCCTGCAACTCCTGTAGTGTTGCTGTAGGTCTCCTGGCAACCTCCCTGACCAGTTTGGGTCTTGTCTTTTTCACACATTTGGAGGGATGTTCATTTATTTGCAATGTCACTGTTGCCCCATTTTTTCACCACCATTTGATGACTGTCTTCACTGCATTCCATGGTGTATGCCATGCTGTGGAAATGTGTGCATACCCTTCTCTCGGCTGATAAATTTCACAAATGAGATCCCTTTTTTAAGCTGTATGTGAACTATGGCTGTTGATGTAGCAGGCAACTGAGTAAATGTTAGGATAATCCTGGCGTGACAGCTGACCATTATTTGCTGTTAATCAAATTGACTCTGTAATTGATGGCAGGTGTTTACCCAAGAAGACGTAATGTTGTAATTATATTGAAAGCTGCTTCAACACAGTATTAGCTTCAGCCTGTGCACACGTATGCATATGCATCTAGTTCCTTATGTGTTTTGTTTCATAATTGTTCCCGTAACAGATTGGTTTCTTTTACAGTTGAATTGTACAGGTTATAGGTCACATGAAAGGTTGGAAGGGTTTGGAAATGTTTTATTGTGCTCTCATTTTTGTATATCACAAATACCTGACATTCTAACAGATGTGTGTACACCATTTATGTGCACTGTATAACACTAATTTATAAAATATGTCCCTAGTTGTGGGCCTTTATCCCCCCATTTTGTCAGTTTTTGTCCAGATTTCTTGCAGTGACAAGTTATGAGGTATGCTACAGATATGTGGCATCTCCTGCAAATAGGCTCCTGTGATGCAATGCAGTTAACCCCACCACAAGTGAACATGCAGATATTCAAAATGGCTGAGAGTAACAGGTGTGTGCATGGTCACATGCATGACCTTAATATGCCTGGGGTACTGGTGAGCCACAACAGGAAAATCCCATACTCACTGGCTTCAGGCTGCTGTCCCACATCCAGACCATTGGTACCTATGCAGTTGTGGGGGAGAGGTATTTGTCAGAAGGCTCACATTTGGCATTGGTACAAGATGAATGCTACTTTAATGCACATGTACAGTACAAGCTCTGATAATGCACAGTTTCTGTCCTTCACCGTAAATGTACACTTGTGTGCATTACTAAACCCTACCCACAAATGCAGTTTGAACTGACATATGCATCTAGATGCTAAAGACAGTACGACTGCTACATAATTAAGTTGATGTGCACTGTTGCCTTACCTGGATGCTCCTCCCCTGTTGCCTGGGTGCCACCCACCTCCATGACTTGTGTTGGCTGTTGTGTGGGGGCTGTCCCAAGGTTGGCAAGGAACTCCTCTGTTGCCATAAGTGGGGCCTGTGTGGCTGGACCCCCACCTGTAGTAGTATGGTCCCTGGTCACAGCAGCAGACTTTGCCGGGCACGACATATCAGGTCAGTTGCCCGATCTGATTGTATGTGCAGCCATGGTGGCCCAAGGTGTTAACTCTGTGGACAAGGTCGTCCCACAGGGCAGTCTGGTCCTGCAGATTTTGTCTGCTACAGCTGAACAGGACCCCATGGTGCTGGATTATGGCATTGGTGATGGCTGCATTCTCATCTGCAGTATATGCTGGCTGACACTGCATGCCACCTGGAAGATATAAACAGGGAAATGCATCACAGGACCTCAGACATTGTCCAGAGTTATTTACAGAGCCAGTACATCAACATTGCCTATCATTAACCACCACTTACAACCACATCATACCCCTGTCATCTATCAGCACAGTATGAACCTGCATTGCACTCCTGGTCCTGATGTGTCATGTTCCTCCCAGTGAGGGCCAAGTACATTGCATAAACCACCATTCATCATTCACGTTTGTGTAGAGGGATGACAGTGGCCGTCTTCCTTGCAGATGGGATGTTAGTGATGCTCAGGCTTTGCTTGCATACAGTATGTAATGGAGCAGGAAGCATATGCCCGAGTTCATGTAGGATGCAGACAAGAATGTCTATATGTCCCATGGAGGCTTGCTTTTGTTGACTTTGATTAGGCAGTGTGCACCTGCTCCCTGATGATGAGGGGGAGGGGTGCGCGGGTGCTGTGTATATCCACCTTTACTGATGGTGAGCCAGGGTGGTGGTGATTGCCCTAAACCTATATGCAGCAGGCTTGCTGTAGCTATGGTGTGTGTGTATGTGGTGTGATTGACTACCATTACAGGATGGGTTGGGTTGTTGCTTCTGAGATTGCAGATTTGCGTGAAGACGACCTTGTGATTGGCCTTGGTGGATGTGTCCAATTTATACTCATAGTTAGCCTTACAGTAATCCACCTGTGACCTTATATGCTTGTTCAGACAAAGGTTGACTTGCTGCCAAGTTGGTGCTTGCTCCTACTTTGCCCTGTACAGCCAATGTAGTGACCAATTTTGTGGTTTGTGTATTGCTGCTGTCCAGCAAAGGGGATTACTCTACCTTGGTGGAGGCAGGTTTTACAAGCAAGGTATTGCTGAGTCCATACAGCTATGTAGGTGGTCATATAGCTGTTTGTAGTAGGCATAGACACAAGGTCATAACACAGTTTGACACATCTCCAATTTCAACCTGATTATTCTAGTACACATGTCTGTGTCAGGGTAATGGAACAACCAGTAGCTGTAGAAGTCTAACTCTGTGGGATGCACAGAAACTAAGATTACACATGTGTACAGCTTATTTACCTGATGTTTTGCATCCCATGTCTATTATGAGGCAGCCATTTACACCTACTTGTACATACATTTGCACAGGTAATACCTGATGTGATGCCCGTGCCCTGGCCCTGAAATCAAGGAGCGTCAATCCTCACCACTAACTCCAGTCTCATATATGAGGAAAGGATAACAAATACACACAGTAAAGTGCAATTTCCCTTAAGAGCACGCAGTCTTCACACCTGATATACATTTCTCTTCTATGTCAGTATGGCACACTGCATTTACACTCTTGCTGTTCAGTCATTCCTCTCAATCTGTTAGAGCAGGACATCTGGAGAATGCCACACATACATGGGGGTAGGGTGATGGGCTAAAATTAGTGACACTTTCTTAATATTGCTGTAACACTTATTTGATAGCACAGTAACCTTTGCATTCACAGATGTGCCCTGGAGGATGTCCAACACTCATGTAGCAGGAAGAAAGGTTAGGAGTGTGGTAGTGAGGGTAGGAACTTTTAATGTTGGCAGTATGACTGTTATGGGGACAGAGCTAGCTGATATGATGGACAGAAGGAAGGTTGATGTATTGTGTGTGCAAGAGACCAGATGGAAGGGGGGGGGTAAGGCTAGCTGTATCAGAGGTGGGTCCAAATTGTTCTGTCATGGTGTAAATGGGAGGAGAAATGGTGTAGGGGTTATACTGAAGGAACAGTATGCCAAGAGGGTTTTTGGAGGTGAAGAGTGTGCCAGATAGTGATGTTTATGAAGCTGGAAATTGATGGTGTAATGATGAATGTTAGTGCATATGCTCCGCAAGTTGGGTGTGAGATGGATATGAGAGAGATATTTTGGAGCGAGTTGGATGAAGTGGTGATGACTATACCCAAAGGTGAGAATGTGGTGATTTGAGCAGATTTCAATGGGCATGTTGGTGAAGGGAACAGAGGGGATGCAGAAGTGATGGGTAGGCATGGCGTTAAACAGAGGAATGCAGAAGGTGAGATGGTAGTGGATTTTGCAAAAAGGATGGACATGGCTGTGGTGAATACGTATTTTAACAAGAGGGGAGGAGCATAGGGTGACATACAAGAGTGGAAGAAGATGCACACAGGTGGATCATATCCTCTGCAGGAGGGCCAGTTTGAAGGAGATTAGAGACTAAGTGGTGACAGGTGAAAGTGCAGCTAGGCACCATAGAATGTTGGTCTGTGGGATGACTGTGATCAAGAGGAGGAGGAGAAGTGCGAAGGCAGCACCAAGAATCAAATGGTGGAAATTGAAAAAGGGTGATTGTGAGGTTGAGTTCAGGGAAGAGTTAAGACGGGCACTTGGTGGCAGTGAAGAATTACCAAATATCTGGGTAGCTACAGCAGAGCTAGTAAGAGAGATGACTAGAAAGGTGCTTGGTGTGACATCTGGACAGCGGAAGGAGGACAAGGAGACCTGGTGGTGGGATGAGGAAGTACAGGAGAGTATACAGTGAAATAGGTTGTTGATGATGATGTGGGATTGTCAGAGAGATGATAGTAGGCAGGAGTATAAGGAGATGAGGTGCATGGCAAAGAGAGAGATGAAGGCTGAGGATGAGGCATATGAAGAGATGTATGAAAGGTTGGAAACTAAGGATGGAGAAAAGGACCTGTACTGATTGGCCAGACAGAGGGACCAAGCTAGAAAAGATGTGCAGCAGATAAGGGTGATAAAGGATAATGAGGGAAATGTACTCACAAGCGAGGAGAGTGTGTTGAGCAGATGGAAAGAGTACTTTGAGGGTCTGATGAATGAGGAGAATGAGAGAGAGAGAAGGCTGGATGATGTGGGTATGGTGACTCAGGAAGTGCAGTGAATTAGCAAGGAGGAAGTAAGGATAGCTATGAAGAGGATAAAGAATGGAAAGGCTGTTGGTCCAGATGACATACCTGTGGAAGCATGGAGGTGTTTAGGAGAAACGGCAGTGGAGTTTTTAACCAGATTGTTTAATGAAATCTTGGAAAGTGAGAAGATGCATGAGGAGTGGCGAAAAAGTGTTTGGGTACTGATTATAAGAATAAGGGTGGTGTGCAGAGCTGTAGTAACTACAGAGGGATAACATTGATCAGTCACAGCATGAAATTATGGGAAAGAATAGTGGAAGCTAGGTTAAGAAGGGATGTGATGATTAGTGATCAGCAGTATGGTTTCATGCCATGAAAGAGCACTACAGATGCAATGTTTGCTCTGACAGTATTGATGGAGAAATATAGAGAAGTTCTTGAGGAGTTTCATTGTGTTTTTTGTGGACTTGTAGAAAGCATATGACAGGGTGCCTAGAGAGGAGTTGTGGTGGTGTATGAGGAAGTCAGGAGTGGCAGAAAAATATGCAAGAGTGATACAGGATATGTACAAGCATAGTGCAACAGCAGTGAGCTTTGTGGTGGGAGTGATGGATGCCTTTACGTTGGAGGTGGGACTACATCAGGGATCAGCTCTGAGCCCTTTATTTGCAGTAGTGATGGAAAAGTTGACTGACAATATCAGACAGGAGTCCCTGTTGACTGATGTTTGCAGATGACACTGATCTGTAGTGAGAATAGGGAACAGGTTGAGGAGACTGTGGAGAGGTGGAGATATGCTCTAGAGAGGGGAGGAATGAAGGTCAGCAGGACTAAGACAATATATGTGTGTGAATGGAAGGGAGGATAGAGGAATGGTGAGGATGCAGGGAGTAGAGTTTGCAAAGGTGCATGAGTTTAAGTACTTGTGATCAACAGTTCAGAACAATGATGAGTGTGGGGAAGAGGTGAAGAAGAGAGTACAGGCAGGATGGAGAGGGTGGAGAAGAGAGTCAGGAGTGATTTGTGACAGACTGGTACCATTAAGAGTGAAAGGGAAGGTCTACAAGAGGTTAGTGAGACCAGCTATATTATATAGGTTGGAGACTGTAGCATTGACAAAAAGCCAGGAGTCAGAGCTGGACATGGCAGAGTTAAAGATATTAAGATTTGCAGTGGGTGTGACGAGGGTGGAGAGGATTGGGAATATGTATATTAGAAGATCATCCCAGGTTGGTCAGTTTGGAAACAAAGCCAGAGAGGTGAAATTACATTGGTTTGGACGTGCTGAGGAGGGATGCTGAGTATATTGGGAAAAGGATGAAGTTGCCAGGTAAGCGAAAGGCCTAAGATAAGGTTTCTGGATGTGGTGAGAGAGGAGATGCAGGTGGTTGGTGTGACAGAGGAAGATGCAGAGGATAGGAAGAAATGGAGACAGATGATCCACTGTGGTGACCTCTAATGGGAACAGCCAAAAGAAAGAGAAGGAGATGTTGTAATGTCAGTCTTCACAGATTTGCCAGTGATTTACCAGACATAACACCAACTCTGTGAGTAAGTAACTACAAATATGAGGCACACATATGGTCAGTGTGCATAACACTGGACAGATGAATGGTGTGAACTCCGTATATCACATGCAGTTCAACACACACATCTGCAACAGTAGTTTGCTATGCAAATACTTCATATAGGGCTCTCACATTTTTGAGGCAAACATGTATATTATAGTTGTATTCACAATTAACATATGGATATGTACAGCATACCAGTAGCTGGTCTAGTAGTGTCAGTCAGTATTTTTCAACTCCCACTCCAGTAGTAGTCATATGTGAGCCATCCTTTCCTGGGGTGACTTAGGGGCCTGAGCTGTGATCTATGTCATTGTAGACAGACTCAGATGCTATGGCCATAGGTTCTGATCAGCAATATATCCGTACAGTGACTTGTTGAGACATATTTGTTGAATTTCCTATTTCCCATTGTTACATACCCCCTACTGCATTCCATTACTTGCTTATTTGTTTGATATACCTTCTCCCCCCCCCTCCCAAGTATAGTTGGTTTGATTCCGATCTGTGTTGCTAGGTTGGTTTCTGTCTGTCTCTCCAAGATGTAGGGTATACATAGGTAGGTACTAGGGTATTGGCCCTAGGGCCTATATAAGCCTAGCCAAAAAGGTACCCTGGCTTTCGCCACCCAAGAAAATTATATTCCTGTACCCCTGTCGATCAGAGCCACAGAGGTGATCCCCGGGGTGAATATCCTATTTACCATCCAGTCATCAAGATTTTTCTTGAAGACTGCTAGTGAAGAGCTTTGTTTGATATAGATGGGTAGTTTGTTCCAGAGTATGGGAAGTCTCTGGGACAGGAATCTATCCCTCCAGCATTTTCTGTTTATTGTGGTGATAAGGTTTAGGTCCCTAGAGCGTGTAGCTCGGAGGGATTGGGGTTTCTTTAAGTGGAGCATGTCCAGCAGCTCTTGGTTTGACATAGCTTTGTATGTTAGGGAGAGATTGCCTCTGAGTAGGCGATATGTGACCGAGTAAAGCTGGAGTTATTTGAGACTGTCTGCGTAGGGCATCTGTTTGAGGCCGGTAATACTCTTTGTGAGAGATTTCTGCAGCATTTCCAGTTCTTGTAGATGTCTTGTGAGGTACATACCAAAAGGGGCGTTGTACTCTATAATGAGTCTAATGAGTGACAAGTAGAGGGGAGCAATTCCTGGTTGAGAAACCTTTTGTGATGGTGTGCCACGTAGAAAGATTTCCTGACTACTGAAGCGATGCGATTATCAAAGGAGAGACTACTGTCCATCTGTGTCCCAAGGTCTCTTATGACACTTTCAGTGTTAAGTAGACAACCCCCTATGTGGTAGCTCATGGGTACAGAGTTTTTACCAAAGGAGATGACCATGCACATTTTGGCATTGAGCTTGAGGCCGTGGCTTTGACACCAGGCATCTGTCTCTTGAGGCCCTTTTGTAGGATGTCCATATCGTTAGGAGTTTCGATTATGGCTCTTAGTTTGCAGTCGTCTGCGAACGTTGTTGGCCAAAAACATTCTGTGTTAGCCTGTACTTCAGAAAAGTAGATACCAAACAGGAGAGGACCCAGGACTGAACCCTGTGGTACTCCACTTGTCACTGGTCTGAAGTCGGATTTGGAGTCTGCTACTTTCACAGTGTGGGTTCTGTCAGTGAGGCAGTTGGCAACCCATCTTATGACATAGGGATTTATACCTAGTTTAGTGAGTTTATGTATAATTCCAGAGTGGGGGATGGTGTCAAAAGCCTTGGCGAGATCTAGATAGGCTGTGTGAACCACCATACCCTCGTCTGTGGCTTTGCTTACCACTTCAAAGAAGTCTATCAGGTTTAGGAGACATGACTTGCTTTTTACAAACCCGAACTAGGTGGGTTCCAGAGTTTGGAGATTACCAGTGCTTTTGTTTATAAGATCCATGATGATACGTTACATGGCCTTGCAGACCAGGCTCGTAGGCTAATGGGGCAGTAGTTCCCAGGGTCCATGGTGTGGGATATCAGTCACTGTGCGCCCTTCAGTGGGCACAAAGCCTGAGGTGAGACTATGATTGAACATGGTGCTTAGGTGGAGTGCCAGTTCATTCTGCAGTTCATGTAGAACACGGCCTGGGATGTTGTCAGGTCCCATGGATGCTGTATTCTTGGCTTTGGAGATTGTGGTTTTTACCTGTGCAGACGTGATTACAGGAACTTTGCATTCTTCTGGTATAGAGATGGGCCCTTTAGGGTGTGAGAGGGGGGGGTAAAGTTAACACTGAACCTGTTTGCCAGGATGTTGGCGATATCAAGTTGGTTCTGTATATTTAGTGCCATTGTGCTGCAACTCAGAGCAGATCTGAATGTTGCCATTGAGATTCTTGACATAGCTATAGAATGCTTTGTGGTTATCTTTAGAATCGGTGGTGATTTTGTTTTCATAACTAGCTTTAGAGGATTTTATGAGGGATCTCAGCTTTTTATTGAGGATGACCAGGGAGTTCTTCCAATCATGGGATTTTACGCTTTTTTTTGCAATAGTTTCTTTCTTCTGGTGTAGAGTTCGTTTATGACAGGGGACCACCAGATTGGTTTCCTTTTTTTGGAAGATAGCATCTTGGTTTTGTTAGGGATAGCACGATCCATGCACCTGTGTAAGTGCTTATAAAGTGCATTTGTTTAGGATTCAGCAGCTCTATTGTCCGTCTGCATGGGTGTCGTGAAGTTTCCCACTTCTGTCTTAAGAAGTGTGAAGTTGGCTTTGGAGAAATTTTTTACAGTGGTTTCTCTAATGGCGGGTGGGGGTGGGATGTGGATGTCAGGGTGATTAGCTTGTGGTTGGATCTGACCGAGGAATTGACCTCTGGTGTGGAACACTGGTTGCCCATGTTGGTAATGACCAGGTCTAGGATATTGCTTCCCCTGGTGGGGGTGTGGATAAGTTGATCCAAGGCATTGGAATTTATGAATTCCAGAAAACGTTGAGCAAAAGAGTTGGTACATTAGTAGTTTTCCCATTTAATGGTGGGGTAGTTGAAATCGCCCATTATTAGGGTGTTGGGTTGTACCCTAATATTTTCCAGTGTTTCAAGAAATGAGGAGTGGGAATCCTGGGGCATGGTGGGTGATCTGTAGCAAGTTAGTTTGGATTGCGGTCTTGCCCAGAGTTATTTGCACTTGGATAATCTCGGATGCATTATGCTGAGCAACTAGCCTGGAGTTGTGGATATCCGTAATGAATATGGACATGCCTCCGCCTTTAGTGTTTCTGTCCAGGTTAAGTGGCTGAAAGATGTGGTATAAGTTATAGCCTGGTAATGCTGGGGTGCTCTTTTGAGCCTTGAATCAGGTCTCTTGTCACTGCACAGATGTTCTTTGTGTTTCACTGTTGCAATCATCACATTTGGGTTATCTGCCTGCAGGTAGCCCTGAGCCGGCTTGAATACCAGAGTCTTGGGATTTCTGCATCGGATGCTGTTACTTCTTCCGTGACAGCAGGTAGTCAGGGGTATAAAGCATACAGCCGACACCATTACATCAGTCTTTATTGCCATGTGGTGCCTGAAGCAGAAGCAAGTTCACAAGTGCCAGTCGGCAGACTCCTGAAATTTTCATTTTCGAGTTTCAGACTTGAAATCTTTTAAAAGCTTAAGCACTCCATTGGGGATCCTTTTTTCTTGCTGTAACCGATATCAGAAAAAATTAATAATTGCCAATACCTCCTAGAGATTTTCATTCTTAGTGCGTCACATGTTTAGGCCTGGGCCACAACGTCCCTTGCTGTCTGTTTTGTGCCTTGTTCAATGCCTGAACTATTCGTCATCGAGCAATTTTTTGTAGCTAAATTCTTTCGCTCTCCATCTCCGTACTTTGAAATGGCTTTGTTAATCTGACTACCAATCTTCCGAAAAAACGTAAGGATAAATACAGAGACAGACAGCATAGGTCCAAAACTGCTGACGATGCTTCCGTTAAGGTAGTCGCCAGTCTGCCGGTACACAGTGAGTCGCTTTTGCAGCCCTTGATACCCGCTTCTTCAAATTCGTGGGTCCGGAGCCGCTGTGCAGGCACCGGCTTTTGAGGGTGTATTTAGGCCTACCAATTTTGATATTAAACAGACAACTTCGTTTCAAGCCAAAAGTGCCGAATTTCTCAGGCCTAAAGTTTGCACTACGCCTAGGAAACTGATGACCAAAGTGCATTCTCAGGCCCACATGCCTCAAAAGCAAATTATTAGAATGGCTGAAGACCTTATTACCTTAATTAGGGAAGCAAGCCATCTCCGTCAAAAAGACCTAGAACTGATTTTCCTTCTGATTCTTCTGATCAGGAATCTGATATCTCTGTTCCTTCTGACTACCAGGACATACCCTTATCTACCTATGAGAATTCTGATGCAGAGGATTCCATTCCGGATTCCATTCCTTCTGCTTCCCCTCCAGAAGAGTTTTCTTTTGGTGAAACCCTGCATACCCTTTGGGAGCATTTCTCCTGGGAAAGCCAGGACTGCTCTCAGTCCAAAAAGAGTCAGGGAACCTGCCTCAGCACAGGTCTCTAGCTATCCCTCTTGTTCTGGAGATTGTAGATGATGTTTTCCTGGAATCCAGTCTTACCCCAGATACTTCTCCTCCAACTCCCAGGAAACCTGGCAGGTACTATAGAGTACCTGATTCTCCCAAATTCCTTTTCAAGAATCCTACCGCAGATCCTGAGACCATTTCCCAAGGACCAAAAGGCATTAAGGCTACTACTGCCAAGAATCCCACCTCTTCGGACAGGGATTCTAGGGCTTTAGACAGATGGGGTAAGAAAGTATACATCTCTGCTACTCTGGCCATTAGGTCTTTAAATTGCCAGTTTTATATGTTAAAGTATCAGCAGCATATTATGGGGCTAATTAAGCAGAAACTGATGTTGATTCCTGACTGTGCAGAACACAAAGATTTACAAGAGTTAATGCAGTCTGGTGACCAAGTTGGTAAACATACTTTGCAGTGTGGTTTTGATGCTTTAGAAGCATCTTGCAGGGCTGCTGTTACTGGGTCTGTTCTTAGAAGGCATGCTTGGCTTAAGGAACAAAACTTGCTAGATCATGTCAAAGCAAAATTACTGGATGCACCTTTAAACCAAGAGCGCCTTTTTGGCAATAAAGCAGAAGTCCTCAAAAGGATGGAGGAGAAAGCTAAATCTATGCAAACTGTTAAAAGATTTCTTACAAGTACAGCCACCTAGATTCAGAAGGCATTGGCCTTCAAAGAACTGGTCCTTCCAGGTCTTCTCAGTCCAAACTCATAGGTAGCAGACCAGTAAGACTTTCGTCTCAGGTTATACACAGATCTAAGCAGTGGGGTGCTCCCAAGTCCAAAACAGGGAGTAGCTAGCCACCCCTATGGTAAAATTGAACAATGACTTATCCTTACCTCCTCCAAGCCTTGCTCAAATATTTGCACCTTTAAGAGGAAAACTCGCCCTGCATGCAAAAAACTGGGAATACATTACCCAAAACAAATGGGTTTTAAACATCGTTTCCCTAGGATACAAATTCCACTTTCACTCACTCCCAACCCTAAGGGGATGGCCAGACCTCCCCCCAAACCAGTGGGCAGAGGCCCAAAAGTAGGTACTTTCTCTCCTCAGCATCAAGGCTGTTCAACCTGTCCCAGCAGAACAAAGGGGACAAGGCTTTTATTCAAGGCTGTTCCTGGTTCCCAGAAAAGAAAACTCCTGATGTCCTATCCTGGATCTGTCTATTCTCAACACCTTTCTGGTGGTTCCAAAATTCAAAATGCTAACTCTTCAACAGCTGCTTCCTATGCTAGCCAAGTATGCCTGCCTGGCAACCCTAGACTTAAAAGAAGCTTACATGCACATCCCCATAAGGGAATCCTGCAGGAAATACCTACGCTTCAGGGCAGGCTCTGTACAGTTCTCTGCACTTCCCTTTGGCTTATCTACTGAGCCCAGTGTATTCGCAAAGTGCTTAGCTCCAGCCGTTGCATTTTGCAGACGAAGTATTCGGATTTACCCATACTTGGACAATTGCCTGATTCAAGCAGAAAGTCACGACTTGTTTTACATCACCTGGCATTTGTAAAGAGATGTCTAACTTCACTGGGGTACACCATCAATGAAAAATCACACCTAGCACCATGCCAAACGGATTGTATTCCTGGGAGCAAGCTTGAACACAACTTCCAGATGGCATTCCTCATGCTAGAGAAACAAATTTATTTGACAAATTACTTCATTCTACTGGCCACCAAAACCCACCTATCTGCAAGGAAAATACTGCAAGTCCTGGGGTTCATGGCCTCTTGTATTCTGTTAATTCCATATGCAAGACTGCATACGAGGAAACTTCAGTGGTATCTAAAACGTCTATGGTGTCAACATTCTCAGGACCTGGAAACAATTATACCTATCATTCCTTGTCTAAGGACAGAGTACTTTTGGTGGGCAGAGGCCTGCAACCACAACAAGGGACACTTTCACTCTACCCCCCAAACCCTAACAGATGCATCAGACTATGCATGGGGGGCTCATATGGCAGGGCAGTGCATCCAGGGCCAATGGAACCAAAAGCAGATGCACCTGCATATCAATCAAAAAAGAAATGTTAGCTGTACAGAATGGTCTGACATCCTTCAAAGACCTTCCAGGACAACTATTGGTAAAGACAGACAACACTACAGTTATGTGGTACACAAATAAGCAGGGGGGAACCCATTCCTACCCACTCTGCAGACTAGCCATGGCTCTGTGGAACACAGCCTTGAGCAACCCAAGTGCACCTACAAGCTCAGTTCCTGCCAGGCAAACTAAATTCACTGGCAGACAACCAGACAACTTAAGCAGAAATGTCATGGACCCACACTAATGGAAACTGGAACCCAAAATATTCAAGCTTTTGAGGAACATATGGGGGGACACCAGAGGTGGACCTGTTTGCTTCCCCTCAGAACTATCAATTTAACAAATACTGCACCAGAACTCCCCACAGCCAAGCTTGGAAAGTGGATGCCCTGTCCTTTGCCTGGGAAAGCCTCTTAGTCTATGCCTTTTCCCCTCTGCCTCTCCTCGCGAAGGTTCTACTAAAGATCAAACTGGACAAGCCAAGGACAATACTGATTGCACCAGACTGGCCACGCCAGCACTGGTACCCTCTTTTGTGCAGTCTGACAGTGCTACAACCATGACACTTGCCTCAGACTCCTTTCCTGCTGTCCCAGCAGGCGGGCCGGATTCTGCACCCTCAGCTGCAGACCCTGAACCTTGCAGCCTGGCTAATCCCCTGAACTCACCACTAGCAACCCTCAGTAAGAAGTTGCTGGATGTCATTCTTAAGACAAGAAGGCCTAGTGCTAGAAAATTCTATTCAGAAAAGTGGAAAAAATACTGTTCCTGCAGCCAGTCTCAGGGAATGGGCACAACTGTGCCCAGCTTACCTCATATACTATTACTTAACAGAAATGCTCCACAAGGGCCTATCCTTCTCCTCAATTAAGATTCATGCCTCTGCCATCTCAGCTCTTTGTAATATTGAGCCACCCCTCTTCTCTCATCCTCTGGTAAAGCAGTTGCTTAGAGGGGCCAAAAATGTAACCCCCCCAGGAGAACTCCCACTCCAGCCTGGGACCTTAACTTTGTTTTGGAAAAACTAACACTTCACCCCTTTGAACCGGCTGCTACAGCAGAGTTAAAATTCCTCTCATGGAAAACGGCTTTACTTCTAGCCATCACTTCAGCAAGAAGCGTGTCTGAACTGCAGGCCCTTAAGGCAGTGGACCCATTCATTATCTTCCATGCAGACAGGGTTTCCCTCAGGACTAACCCATCTTTTATGCCCAAGGTGGTGTCTAGTGTGGCTTTAAATCAGTCCATTCATTTGCATACTTTTTTTCCCCTAATCCCCAGAATAAAGGGGAAAGAATACTGCATTCTCTGGATGTGCACAGACAGCTTAGATTCTATTTGGACAGGACTAAGCCTCTCTGAAAATCTGACCAGCTGCTAGTCAGCTTTGCTGCAGGAGCAGAGGGGAAGGCCTTTTCAAAGCAAACCCTTTCCAAATGGAGAGCACACATTGCATCCATTTCTGCTACAATTACCATGGAAGACCTACCCCACAGGGGATAAGAACACATTCCACTAGGGCTTACATCTACCTCTACTGCATTTCTCAGAGCAGTCCCTGCCAGGGACATCCTGGAAGCTGCAACCTGGAGCTCTGTACACACTTTCATCGAGCATTACCACTTGCCTATTTTTTCTTATTCCAGATCTGGATTTGCCACAGCAGTCTTACAGGGCCTGTTTGTCAGCCCTAATGCTTCTTAATCTACATCCACCCTTCCTTAGCTTTGGTAATCAACCCAAATGTGATGACTGCAACAGTGAAACATGAAGAACATAGTATAGTTGTGTACACGTACCATAAATGTGGATGTTTGAGTGTATACACTGCTGCAGTCCTGGTTACCCTCCCTCCAGCCCACCTAATCTTTTTGGTTTGGCATGTCTTATACTATGTGTATTTGCTTTTTGCTGGGGGTGTGCCACACCATATAATTGCTTCCAGTTTTGGGGGCACCTGACATCTGGGGCAAGAAAAACTGATGTAATGGCATCGGCTGCATGTCTTATACCCCTGATGACCTGACGTCATGGAAGACGACTCTGGTATTCAGGACGGCTGAGGGCTACCTGCAGGCAGATAACCCAAATGTGATGACTGCAATAGTGAATACACTCAAACATCTACATTTATGGTAAGTGTACACAACTGTACTATGTCGATTTTCTCCATTTTAAGGAGTGCCTCCAGTGAATGTATTTTGAGGTTTAGACTTGTAGCATTACCCTCAGATTTTGCTTGCTTGTATCTGTTAAGGTGGTGAATTTGTCATCTGAACCTTGCCTAAAAAAGACACTATAAGGGGGGTGGCAAGATGCTTAGCCAGTATCTGGAATCCCAAGGGCAACAGGTGCAGGCCATTTCTGGCAAAGTATTGTGGTCTGTCGATCATGTCATCCCAGGCAGACCGATACTGGATCCCCTTAGAATGACACCAGAATCTTAGACAGTTGTTGAAGTCAATCATTTTGTCCTTATTCTGTGGTATTATTCTGGGTGATGGCAGGATGCTTCTCAGGGCTAGGGTCATACCTGCCTGGGCTACACAATCGGAGAGCTCTTCCATGTCTCTCTCCATGTAGTCCAAGGAGGTACATCTCAGGTCATTCACACCAACACTGACAATGACAGAGTCATATTTGTACTTGTGGAGTGACCTGAGTGCGTGTATTATATGGTGGATCCTGGCACTCGACAGGCAGCAGACAGTAACTTTCTCCTTGTTTAGCCTGGTGAGTGGAACATCAGTGTGCCTGACTATGGAGTCATCTATGACTAGAGTGTTGGGTACATTGTTATGCCTTATGGGCTGTGGTTGAGTGGCACACTGAGTTTGTGGGCTGTGTCTCATTTGGGTTGTGTTGGGGGGGGTGGAGGTTGCTTACGTTTCTGCTTGGAGGTCTCTGTTGCTTGAGCAGATTTTTATTGACAGCCTCTGTGAATGTAGGTGTGTGTTTCTGTATGTGTGTTTTGGTGGTGTAGGTTTTGAGGGACTATGTGATGAGTGTGGTCTTGACTGTCTAGTCCATTCTTGGGTGAAGAGAACTTTTTTGCATCCAGTTTGGCTACATAAGTGCATCTCTCACAGGTTATAGTATTGGGTGGTAGGAGGAAAGGGTTTGTGTACATGAGGCAATTGCTGCATTGCCCCAAGATGCCCATATTCATCAGGTAGACAGAGGAAAACACATGGAGCTGACCATTAGACATGCCTGGATAGGTGCTTATTTATTAAGTACTAAAAACTGTTTTCCTCAAGACAAGTGAGGAAAGTTGAGTGCTGTAGTAATTTGTAGCTTATTTTCTGCTTACAATGAGTTCTGAACAAGTGCTGTGCTCAAAGAAACATATTTTAGTGCTAAAAGTAAAAAAAACTGGCTAGTTCTAAGGGAAAATTTGAAGAGCAGACATTATGGCGCTGGGAATAGTTTAACCCTAGATAAGCAGAGATGCATAGTGTATTTTCTTTTAATATAATAGTAGCAAATGAGGAAACTGATTTAAACAAATTAACCAATAAAAACCAAAAACTGAGCCCCATTCCAGCAGTCTTTGATCAGACAAGTTCTAACTGCACACTCCTGCCACTATGGTGCAGGGGAACCTTCTCCAAAAAAAGATGGTCTAGATTAGTGCTCAAGTTTTCCAAACAAAGCTAGATTCAGCTGGTGTGAATTTAGTCTATGCTACAGCAAACAAAACATACCAATTTCCGAAAGAAACAGTTCACATAAGCAGGCACAATAAGCCTTTAACCAGAAACTCCCAGCTCAGAAGGGCAGAATCTATCCTCTCCTCCCACAAGAGTGCAGACCACACCTTCCTAATGTAAAATAACTGGCCCAAATCCCAAGTGCTTAAACCCCAACTAATACACTTTTAGAATAACAGACACTAAGCTTTCAGTCAGCAACTCCCAACTTAGAAGGATGTAAGCTACCTGTCCTGCCACAACAGTGCAGACCACAAACCTTCCTAATGTAAAATAACTGGTCTGAAGCCCAATTGTTTCAACCAAAGGCTTAGAATAACAGTTAGAATTTAATCAGGCTACTGAGAAGCAGTAATAAATGCAGCAGTATAAATGCAATTAAGTACTTTTAAGAACAAGCAGCAAAAGCAAAATAAAGTAGGAAGAAGCACAAACACAGTAAAAGCAGATGAATAAAGTGCATTTTTATATAACAATAAAAAACTAGCAAACTGATTTAAACAACTGTTTTGCATAGGCAGCAGCTTGCCTTTTGTAGGTAATACTCATGAGCAGATGATGGCCTGTGCACCAATTGGTGTCCCCCACTTGCTAATTGCATGCAGAACAGCTGTGTTATTCCTATAGCCAATGGCATGGCAATACACTCCTATAATTGAGTACTTCATGTGGGCATTGCCCCTTTTCCTTGCCTGTGAGGAGGACTTCATGGAGGTGTGTGAACAACAGCATCCCAGAGGGTAGTTGGAAATACCTCTTATAGCGAAAACTGTGGAGACAGCCCAACAAAATGGGGGAGAATGTTCCAGACATAAGGACAGAATGCAAGTATTGCTGTTGTACAGTTGGATTAATGTTAGTTTAACAGGGTTTGTGTGGAGATGGCTTTACTGCATCATTTTTTAAGTCTGACACTGTTATGTTGTTGACATCACTCTCAACTTTAGTGCTATCCACAGAATTGCCAGAGTTTGGACTCTCCTGTTTGGTGTGATGTTCTTGTTTCACTGTTGCAGTCATTACATTTGGGTAATCTGCTGGCAGGTTGCCATCAATCGGCCTGATTAACAAAGTCTTGGGTCCTGCGTTAGTTGCCGTCACTTCTTCCATGACGTCAGATCTCCAGGGGTATAAAACATGCAGCCGACGCCATTACATCAGTCTTTCATGCCGTGCAGTGCTAGAAGCAGTTTGCAAGTGCCGGTCGGCCGACTCCTGAAATATTTGTTTTCAAGTTTCAGAACCAAAGTCTTCAACTAAAAGCTAAGTACCCCATTGGGGAAACTTTTTCTTGCTGCTTACCAAGGTCAGTAAAAGTTAATAATTGTATTACTTGTGGGAAGCAAATACCTCATAAGGATGTTCATTTGTACTGTATTCCTTTCCTAGGCCCCGACCATGATGTACCTTGCTGTCGGTTTTGTGCTTTATTTAATCAGCGCACTATCTGTCGTCAGTACATTTTTGCTTCAAAATATTTTGGTTCTCGGTTTAGTTATCCAGAAATGACGTCACTTAACCATCTGACTACCAGAATGCTGAAAAAACGCAAAGAAAAAGAGACAGGCCATTGAGGTCCAAAACTGCTGACTACGCTTCTCCTAAGCCAGTCGCCAGTTCGCCGGTACTCGGTGAGGAGCTTACACAGCCCCTGATACCCGCAACTTCTGATTCGCAGGCCTCTGAGACCCATTCGGAGTCCGGTATGCCGCGAGATACTTCACATATGGAACCCACAGATGTCTCTACCTTGGATGGGTCTGGAGCCGCTGAGCAGGCATCGGCTTCTGAGGGTGTATTCAGGCCTACAGACTTGCATATTAAACCGATTCCATCTTCAGTGCTAAGGCCTAAATCTCGATCTATATCTAAAAAACAGACACCCAGGCCATATGTTCAGGCCCCTATGCCTAAAAAACAAATGATCAAAATGCCTGAAGATTTAATTACTCTAATAAGGGGTAGTTAAACCCCCCCCCCCCCCAAGAGGCCTAGGATTGAGTTTGACTATGAAGCTTCTGAACAGGACTCTGTTTGTTTCTTCTGATTCTTCTAATGATCTAGATTTGTCCATACCTACTTATGAGGGCTCTGATTCTGAGGATTCCATTCCCTCAGCTTCTCCACCTGAGGATTTTTCTTTTGGGGAAACTTTACATACCTTAAGGGAGCATTTCCACTGGGAAAGTCAGGATTTTTCTGAATCCAAAAAGAGGCTTAGGGATTTCCTTCTTTTTCAGCATAGGCCTTTGGCTATACCTCCTGTACTAGATGTTGATGATGTGTTTTTGGAATCCAGTATGGCTGCTGATTCCTTGCCTCCAGCCCCTAGCAAACCAGACAGGTACTACAGGGTTCCTGAGTCCCACAAATTCCTTTTCAAAAATCCTGTTGTGGACCCTGAAACCATTTCTCAGTGACCCAAGGACATTAAGGCTTCTACTGCAAAAAATCCTACCCCTTCTGATAGAGACTCCAGGGCGCTGGTTAGATGGGGTAAAAAGGTTTATACTTCTGCAACCTTAGCAATCAGGGCTTTAAACTGTCAATTTCATATGCTAAAATATCAACAGCATATCATGGGGCTGCTTAAACAGAAAATTATGTTGATTTCTGACTGTGTGGAGAATAAAGACATGCAGGATTTAATGCATTCAGCTGAACAAGTTGGCAAGCCTACTTCGCAATGTGGTTTTGTTTCTTTAGAGGCCTCTTGCAGGGCTGCTGTTACTAGATACGTGCTTAGAAGGCATGCTTGGCTTAAGGAGCAATCTCTGCCTGATCATGTTAAAGCAAAACTTTTGGATGCTCCTTTACAGCAGGACCACCTATTTGGCAATAAAGCTGAAGAAGTTCTAAAAAGATGGAAGATAAAGCTAAATCTATGCAAACTGTGAAAGATTTCTTACAAGTGCAACCTCCTAGATTTAGTAGGCATTGGCCTACCAAGAACTGGTCCTTTCCTGCTTCCTCCAGAGCCACTGCGGCCAAGCCCAGACATTCTAAAAGCACCAGGTTTCAGTCCCAAGGGACTTTCAGAACTAAGCAATGGGGTGCTTCTACTTCTAAATCTGGAAACAACAAGGCACCACCCTATGGAAGACAGTCTCAATGACTTCCCTTTGAAATTACCAAGCACTTAACTCTTAGCCACCCCTTTAGGGGGAAAACTGGCTCTTCTTTCAAGATACTGGCAACTTATAACCCAGGACAAATGGGTTTTAAAAAAGTGTCCCAGGGATACAGATTTCATTTCCACACACTGCCAACTCCAAACCGGTGGCCAGACCTGCCCCCAAATCAGTGGGCAGAGGCACAGAAACAAGTACTTTCCCTCCTAAACATGGGGGCTATTCAACTAGTACCAGAAGAGGAAAAGGGACAAGGTTTCTATTCCAGACTTTTCCTGGTACCCAGAAAAGACAAATCATGGTGTACAATTCTGGACCTGTCTACTCTGAACACCTTCCTTGACATTCCAAAATTCAAGATGCTGACTCTTCACCAGTTACTTCCTATGCTAGGCAAGGATGCCTGGTTGGCAACTCTCGACTTAAGAGGCTTACCTGCATATCCCAGTCAGGGAATATTGCAGAAGATTCCTACGCTTCAAAGCAGGCTGCATGCATTATCAGTTCTCTGCACTGCCCTTTGCCTTATCTACTGTGCCCAGGGTATTCACAAAGTGCCTGACACCAGTAATTGCATTTTGCAGGCAAAGAAATATTCAATATATCCATACCTGGATGATTGTCTAATTCAGGCAGAAAACCAGGCCATTCTTCTAAAACATCTGGCGTTTGTAAAAAGAGTTTCTAACCTGTCTAGGGTACACCATAAACGAAAAGAAATCTCAACTGGTACCCTCTCAAAAGATTACATTCCTGGGTGCAAGCTTGAATACAACTGCCCAGATGACTTTCCTTATGCCAGAAAAGCAAATTCATTTGGTGACTTACTTCAAACAGGTGGCCACAAAACCCCTGCTATCTGCAAGGCAAATACTGCAAGCCTTGGGATTCATGGCCTCCTGCATTCTTCTAATTCCATATGCAAGACTGCATATAAGGAAACTTCAGTGGTACTTAAAAAGTTTATGGAATCAACGTTGTCACAGCCTGTAAACTATGATTCCTATCATTCCTTGCCTGCGCCTAGAGTTCCTATGGTGGGCAGAGGCCTGCCACCAAAACAAGGGACTGTCATTCACACCACCCCCTGCCGTCCAAACCCTAACTACAGATGCATCAGACTATGCATGGAGGGCTCATCTGGCAGGGAAGTGCATTCAGGGCAAATGGAGCCCAAATCAAATGCACCTTCATATCAATCAAAATGAAATGCTAGCTGTACAGAATGCACAGCCTTCAAGGACTACCTTCATCCCGGATATTTACTGATAGACTGACAACATCACGTTTATGTGGTACATAAACAAGCAGGGGGGTACACATTCCTACCCCCTATGCAGACTAGCTGTGGCATTGTGGAACACGGCTTTGAGCTACCAAGTACAACTACAAGCTCAATTCCTGTCAGGAAAGCAGAATGCCCTGGCTGGCGAACTAAGCAGAAATCTCATGGATCCTCACAAATGGAAACTGGAACCACGGATTTTCAACATGTTGACACTCAAATGGGGGAGCCCAGACATAGATCTCTTTACCTGACCCCAGAACTACCAGTTGGACAACTTTTGCACAAGAACTCATCACAAAAAAGCCTGGAAAGTGGATGCCCTGTCCTTCAGCTGGGAAAACCTATCAGTCTGTGCCTTTCCCCCTCTACGTTTGCTCTCCAAAGCTCTTCTAAATGTCAAACAGGACAAACCAAAAATGATTTTGATTGCTCCAGACTGGCCTCACCAACACTGGTACCCACTCCTGCACAGTGTGTCATACATTTCTCCGTGGCACCTGCCTCAGACACCTTCCTTCCTGTCTCAGCAGGAGAACCAAATTCTGCACCCTCAGCTCCCAACTTTGAATCTTGCAGCTTGGCTAATCATTTCAATTCCCCCTTAGCATCCCTCAGCAAACCTGTGATGGATGTCATTTTGGAGGCGAGAAGACCTAGTACTAGAAAATCTTATGTTGACAAATGGAAAATATTCTGTGCCTGGAATCACTTTTAAGGGATGAGCACAGCAGTGCCCTGTTTACCTCAAATTTTGCAATACTTAACTGAGATGCTTCACAAGGGCCTGTCTTTTTCTTCCATAAAACTCCATGCCTCAGCCATTTCAGCACAACCCCCCCCTCTCTCATCCTGTTTTAAAGCAGTATCTCAGAGGGGCCAAAAACTTGAGACCACCCAGGAGAGCTCCAACCCCTGCTTGGGACCTTAACTTTCTATTGGAAAAACTCACTCTACCTCCTTTTGAGCCAGCTGCAACTGCAGACTTAAAATTTCTTTCCTGTAAAACAGCCTTTCTTTTGGCTATCACTTCAGCTAGAAGGATATCTGAATTACAGGCTCTTATGGCAGTGGAGCCTTTCAGCATCTTTCATGCGGACAGGGTGTCACTCAGGACCAATCCATCATTCATGCCCAAGGTGGTATCCAGTGTGGCTCTTAATTCTTTCCCATTCCACAGAACAAGGGAGAGCAGATTCTGCATTCATTGGATGTACACAGACAACTTGGATTCTACTTGGACAGGACTAAATTTCAAATAATATCTGAACTGCTGGTAGCATTTGCTGCAGGGGCAGAGGGGAAGGCTATTTCAAAGCAAACTATTTCTAAATGGATAACCCATTGTATTAATTTATGTTATAAGCACCATAGAAAACCTATCCCCCAGGGGATCAGATCTCATTCCACCAGAGCTGCATCTACTTAAGCAGCCTTTCTCAGATGTGTTCCTACCAGGGATATTCTAGAAGCTGCTACCTAGAGTTCAGTTCATACTTTCACCAAGCATTATCACTTGCCAATTTTCTCCAAATCCAGAGCTGGCTTTGCCACTGCTGTTTTGCAAGGCCTTATAGCTGTTCCTAATGCTGTATAAATCCATCCTCCCAACCATAGGTTTGGGAATCTACCCAAATGTAATGACTGCAATAGTGAAACACGGTGAACATAGTACAGTTGTGTACACTTACCATAAATGTAGATGTTCGAGTGTATTCACTGTTGCAGTCCTGGTTACCCTCCCTCCAACCCCCTGTTTTCCTTTTACTATACCTGTTCTTTTTTTTACTATGCTTAAAAGCCTTTTTGGTGTATTTGCTTTTGTTGGGAGGTGTGTGTGTGTGTGTGTGTGTGTGTGTGTGTGTGCATATATATAAATATATATATATATATATATATATATATATATATATATATTTATGTATAATTCTAATATATGTTAGAACAGACAGGAGCATGTTACTGCAGCAACTGTGCCAGCTTATCTACTCTAGTATTTCAAATATGTTCCTATTTTCATGGCTTTCTCCTCCCACTTTGTCAGGCTTGGTCCAGATCCATTGCACTAAGTTGTTCCTAGCATACCTCTCGACTGGCCGGATTGTTTCAGAATACCCAGGTTTATTGCTCATATTTCTGGTTTGTTCCACAGATTCATTATTTTTATTTCTCTGGTAAATCACTGTGGTGATCTGAGGATTTCTGTCAGTAAATGACAACTATTCCCATTCCGCGCTGTAGTGTGACTACAGAAGTCAATGTGTGAAGTTTCACTACTTCGAACAAGTGGACTCGGTGAAGTGGGGGTTCGAAGTAGTGAAACTTCGAACATATTGACAGATCCTATATATATATATATATATATATATATATATATATATATATAAAATTTATTACTTATTTATTTTACATTTGTTTACCGGCGGAGGCCCGGGGAGAAAAGCTCCACAAAGACTAACTTACATAGATTGCACAGAAGTTAGCAAACAGTTATAAAAACAAAGTGATTATATACAATGGGTTAGTAGTGATTCCCTAGTAAGGACTCACAATAGTCATGGACAGAGAATTAAAAGTAAGAGACATCAGATTGGAAGCACAACTTGGTGATGTGGTTACAAGTTATGATAATTGCAGAATATGCTTTTAGTTTATAACTTAATCAGGGTTGGTACATGGGCATAGCCAATTCACTTTGAGATACTGTTTGAGGTTTTTTTTGAAGAGAATTTTGGAGGATTGTATGGTTATATAGTTTGGCAACGAATTCCAGGTTTTGCCAATGAAGTTGGCAAACAGGGATTCACCAGCAGAGTTATTAGCTTTGTGGGTTTGGACCAGTAGTTTATCGGCTGACCGTAGGGATCTTAGATTGCTATATGGCTTAATAATATTTTTAAGTGAGGGGGTATCCTCAGGGTGGTACAAAATATTGTGCGCTTTTAAGAGTTGATTGAATTGAATTAAGCTGGGCAGTTCTAGCCACTCTAGTTGTTTAAGGTTCTGGCAGTGGTGGGTTCTATAGGTGGAGCCAGTGGTGAATCTGGCAATATGACAGCTTACCTAGTTCGGATTTGTTGAAGTTTGAGCATACAGACGAGGCATATAAGAGAGTAGAGTAGGTGTGATCAGGCGATTGCAGTCCTAGCCAGTGGGGTTAAAAATGTCTTGTTTCTATACAGTGATCCGAGCTTCTTATTGATGGTCTGTATGGGTTTTGTTGACCTGTAGGTCAAATTTGAGATTGTCTATGATAACCCCTACCAGTTTGGTGTGATTATCTGGGGAACTAGTGGTACCATTGTTAGATGTGACAGAGAATGAAAGTGTGGTGGATCTACTAGTGGGAGAGAAGAGTAGAAGTTTAGTTATATTGGGGTTCAGACGTAGGCATTGATTGGTGAGCCAGTTCTCAATAGTGTTAAATGTATTTTGGGTTAAGATTTGCAAGTTGGATGGGGAGGTGACTGAGCAGATGACAATGGAATCATCTGTGTATTGGATGCATGTGGCTTTAGGGATAGCAGTGTGGAGGTTGTTGATAAAAATAGAGAAAAGTAGTGGACCTAGTGTGGACCCTTGAGGGACACCAAGTGTGAGAGGTAACTGGCTGGAGAGTTTGCCCTGCCATAGTACTGCCTGTTGCCTACCAGTCAGGTAGGACTGGAACCACTGGATAGCAGGCTTGTAGAGGGAAATAGATTTTAGTGAAAGAATGAGAAGTTCATGGTTGATCATGTCAAAGGCTTTTGATAGGTCAAGAAAGAGGGCAGAGGTTAGCCTATTGTCATTCCTGTTTTGGTTTATGGCAGTAGTAAAGGAAAGGAGGGCTGAGGTGGTGCTGTGGTATGACTTGCAACCATGCTGGGTGTCGGATAGTAAGTTATTCTGTGAAAGGTATTGCATTAGTTGCTTGTGTACACATTTCTCCATTATTTTGGCTAGTGGGGAAAGAATGGCAAATGGGTCTGTAATTGGATGTGTCTGAGGACCCACCACCTTTATGGAGTGGGATGACATGATATATTTTCCAGAGGGAGGGGATAGTATTTTTGGATAAGCTTCTGTTGATGAGGATAGATATAGAATATGCAAAGGCATCTGCAGCTATTTGCAGGTACTCTGCAGGGGGAGGAGGTCAGCAGCGAGGGTGGTAGGTTTTAGATTTTTTTAGAAGTGTTTTGATAAAACTAGTGGATATTGGTTGGAAGCCAGATTCGGGTGATTATTAGGTAAATTAGACGTGGTTCAAGTTAGAGGGGGTTAGTTGATTTGCTAGGGATTGGATTGTTTCAGTGAAAAAGTTATTAAAGGCGCTAGCTATTGTCTCAAGGTTGGGGTGGTGGAGTGACCTGGACAAAGTAGTTGATTTAAGCTTGCCCAGAACTTTTGAGGGTTGTTGTGGTGTTTTTGTAGGAGATTTTGGTAGAAGCTTTTTTTATCCAGTAAAATAGATTTTTTGTATCATTCCTGAGTTGACGATATTTTAGATGATCAAGTGGGGCTTTGGTTGTTCTCCAGCTGGCCCAGGCTCTGTTTCTTGTTTTGATTTTTGCTTTGGTATCTTTTGTGAGCCATGGTGCTGTATTTGATCTAGTTTTTATTGTACGTGCTAGAGCATGGGAATCAAGGATACTTAGGAATTTAGTGTTAAAGTGATCTATGGCCTCCTCTAATGTTAGATTTTTTAGTTTTGACCAGTCAACTGCTTTTAATTAATTTTGGAATATAGCAGCATCAAAGTTTTTCCTGTTTCTAAATGTTTTATATTTGGGCTGGTGAGGGTTTCCTGCCTTATGTTTTATGATATAGGTTAGACAATGGTCGCTGGGGTCATCAGGGACAGTACCAGCTGTGAACAGTTGGGGTTGGTTATTAACGAAGATCCAGTCTAGAATACTTTCCTTGTTGGTTGGTTTGTTTATCCTAGTGGGAGAGGTTATGGTCCGTTTAAACCCAGATAAGTTTATATCAGTGCGGGGGGGGGGGGGTTTATATATATATATATATATATATATATATATATATATATATATAAAAATATGTATCTCTATATTATGTATGTATTTTTCCATGTATATGCATTTCCATACATATATACATATGTATATGTATAAAACCTGACTGATTCTACAGAATCATTTCCCTACTGTTGAATGACTCTACTGCATGATATGTTTGAAAAAACATCAGAAATCCCTACAGCTTCAGCTGGTATAGTGGTACATTGCATTGACTATGGTGTACAGGGCCCTGGGTTTGAGTCTTGGCAGGGCTGATTATCTTATTGCTAGGCAGAACAGTGGCTGATGGAGACAGTGTGATTAAAGCAGTTTTAAGCGGTTTTAACTGGGTTTGCGTGATGCTAAGCAATGCCAGCACATAGTTAAACGTAGAGATGCTTAATCTGTGTTGGCTTCACTTAGCATCATGCAAACTCGCTTACTCCCATGCTGATTTCTTTAAAACAAAAGAAAAAGGGGTGATAGGAGCATGCAGAGGGAAAAACAATATGAACGATGGGTATGGATGTGCAGGACGGGTGTAGGGAAGATCAATAGCTGGGTGAGGACAACAGAAATGTGTTGTCAAGCCAATTGGACCGGATTACGTGTCCAGTGGACATGTGTGCGAAATGGACAGCTATGTATAGGGTGATACATTTTTGGGGGAGGGGGGGACAGATGCCCTTTTCTTTTTAAGGTGAGAGTGGGATGTTTGGGAAGCATTGTAGGTATGTTTGGGGAGGTAGGTTGGGAAGGGAGACCGACAAGACAGCAGACTGGGGCGGTATATGACACATGAAGGGGGGTAAACACATTTGATAGGTAAGGTGGTTGGGAATCCAAAGCTCATGGGCTCCCATATGGTTACAGTGGGATTGATCAAGATCCCCACCCATGGGCAGTCACCACTGCACCTTCACGGCCCCAAAGGTGGCTGTGCTTGGGGGCTGGACAGGAGGGGCAGTCTGCCTCTCGAGGTTCACCAGCCGGCCCTCAATCAGGTGCAGCTGCTCTCCAAAGTCATATCAAAAGAGTGCTGCTCATCAAACCCCTGACGTGACTGCGGGTGACAGGATCCTGTCTGCACAAGTTCCTGGGGGCATTATCCCCTGAGGCGGTTCCACACGAAGGTGGTGCAGGACCAGCGGACAAGGGAGAATCTAGGTTTGGGTCCCTGATGTGCTGGGGTCCGGTGCCATGGCCAGATGAGGCGGGACAGGTGGATCCACTGGGATCTGCCTTCCCAAACACGCTATAGTGTTGAGGTTTTACAAAATATGTTGCTTAGTCATGAACAACCTATTTCAAGAGTAGTTATAACAGCATGAGTGAGTGTTCCAATTAGCCCCATAAAACAAATTTGAAACAGTTGCATAGCAAACAGAACACATGCATAAATGGAACAGCAGTATGCATTGTAACAGCATGCAAGTAACATTGATGGCAGTAGGCCACAAACAATGGTATTTGAACAAGATATGTTAACGAGCAAGCAGTAAGACATTAAACAGTAACCCCATAAAACACATTTGAAACAGTTGCATAGCAAACAGAACACATGCATAAATGGAACAGCAGTATGCATTGTAACAGCATGCCACTAACATTGACGGCAACAGGCCACCAACAATGTTATTTGAACAAGGTATGTTAACATGCAAGCAGTCAAACATATTAACAATAATATAACACAAGTCCCAACATTATGGTTGGAGCACAAGATACCCGTAGTATACGAGTAATAATTATTGATGCAGATGAAAAGGGGGGGGGGGTGACAAAGAATCCATTAACAACTGTTTATGCTTCTATTTTCCACAACAGTACTGCTCATTACTCTATAGGTCTGCCCTCACTTTACATCTGCCAATGCCCATAGCTTCTGTAGTACTAACCTACCTATTAAAGTGTCAGCCTGGAATGGTAAGAGGCAAACTGTGACAGCTCTGGGTACATGACTAGAGGGGACTCGTACATGTCAGGGTTACATATCTGGCACAGGAGTCGTACCCTGAGCTGCTGTTATGTGAGTGTGTTACTGGCATATGTCAACTGGTTTCCTATCTGTGTCCAGGATTATTTGCAGCAGTGACCACTAGCCATGACAGCGTGACACTTGAGAGACATGTATCAGGATCATACCTCTCAACCACTTGGAGCATGACATCTGGATAAAGCCATGCATAAGAGTGGGACAAAGGCCCATAAATATGCAAATTTTTTAGATATTGCTCTTACAAACTTAGAAAGTTGATAAAAATAACAGGTTTTGCATTTGCATGGCTTTTCTGATGGATATGACATCTGACACTTGTATGTCTATCATTATTTTCTGACTTCAGTCTATAATGGTTTGCTACTGATTTGCCATGACACCACTACTTTATGTAAAGTGGACCAAAAATCTGAGACAAATATCTGTACAGTTGAGAGGTATGATTCACGAAGAGTGAATATTGTATCTACCTACCCTGCTATCATTTGCAGGCATGTGGTGGGACAATTGAACAGTTGTACACAGTTTATTAGTATGCCTTTCATACAGCTACTGGAAACATTTACTTACCTGTAAAACCTGTGGGGAAAATATCTGTTAACACTTCCTGACTGTTTTTACATTTATTCCTGATTCCTTGTGTGTAGATATGCACACATCTTGGTACCACTCCCTGGATTTGAACCGTGTCTGGGTGCGCAAAATTTACAACTAAGCTATTTTTCCTCACACTGAACTACTGGGGAACTGCTGTTTCTTGTTATATTGGTTTCTGCCTAATAGTATCTTGGTTAAACAGTCTAAACTTGTACTCCTGTGATGCATGCATTGACAGATAGTTGTACTGAGCATTACTCTTTTAAATTACTACAATCTGGAAAGCAAAGGTTAACACAAGGCAATGCTGCATGGAACACACTTTGATACTTTACATATTGCTATTCTGGGTTCAGAGCTTAATGCAGTATATATTTCACATTTAATTTATATCTTGTTTTACAGTTACACCATTTGCAGTTTCTCCTAACAGCTTGTTCACAGATGAACCTCAGTTAGTGTATGTTGTCACAGCCGTATTTGGTGTGAAGAACCTGTATATATTCTATATATATTTACAACAACATACCAGATTAAACACAGCAGTGTTTTTTAAGGGTCTTTATTGTACTTCAGTATTCATCAGTCAAATATACCTACTAGCAGTAAGCAATGTGTACTCCTCCTTAGCTATTTTAACACTATACTGCAAAATAGATTTGTACTTGCAAGCCTATCGGTGCAGCCTCAGCAGTCTGTCACCTTGGGCTTCGACGTTCACAGCCCTCTCTGCTGCAGCTGTAGGGGAGAAAAACATACATTATGCATATCTGTCTATCACATTCTCAGGCTAGTATTTGCTACAAACTACTTGATAGAGATACTTGCACACTACTGGAGCATTCAGGTCCCTTTCATCTTGGATCCACTGGTCCAAGAGCATCCCCCTTCCTATGCTTTGGGTCGTCATAGTGGTGACGTACCTGCTCACCAGTCTGGGGGATGCCAGTAGCACTGGTGAGGTCACGTGGAAGACAGTGCCAAGCCTCAGCTTTGTATTGGGAGCCCTGGCACTGGCTCTGCACTAGTCTCTCCTCATAGGTTCGTAGGTAAGTACTAGGCTATCGGCCCTAGAGCCTAATATAAGCCTAGCCAAAAGAGGTACCCTGGTTTTCGCCACCCAAGAAAATAATTTTACCATGCCCCTGTCGAGCAGAGCCACAGATGTGATCCCCTGGGTGAATTTCCTGTTTCCCATCCAATTGTCAAGATTTCACTTAAAGAGGAGCTTTGCTTGACATGAATGAGTAGTCTGTTCAGAGCACGGGAAGTCTCTGGGACAGAATCTATCCCTCCAGCATGTTTTGTTTATTGTGGTGACTAGGTTTAGGTCCCTGGAGCATGTGGCCTGGAGAGATTGGGATTTGTTTAAGTGTAGCATTTCCATCAGATCTGGGTTAGACATGGCTTTCTATGTTAGGCAGAGGTCACCTATGAGTAGACGATATGCGATGGAGTAGAGCTGGAGTATTTTGAGACTGTTTGCTTATGGCATCTGAGGCCGGTAATCCATTAAGTGAGGTATTTTTGTGACCTTTCTAGTTGTAGATGTCTTGCGAGGTACATGCCAAATGGGGCTTTGTACTCTGTAATGAGTGTGATAAGGGATGAATAGAGAGGAACGATGACCTCTCTTTTTCTAGAGGAGAGCCCCTTTGTGATGGTGTGCCACATAGAAGGATCTCCTGACTACTGTGGAGACATGATTATCATAGGAGAGACTACTGTCTACCTGTGTCCCAAGGTCTCATCACACTTTTTTGTGTTTAGTAGGCTACAGCCTATGTGGTAGTTCATGGGTGCAGTGTTTTTCCTAAAGGGGATGAAAATGCACTTCTTGGCATTGAGCTGACACCAAGCATCGTCCATTGAGGCTTTCTTGTAGAATGTCCACATCTGTAGGCGAATCTGTTATGGTTCCTAGTTTGCAGTCATCTGCGAACTTCATTAGCCAGAGACCAGCTGTATTAGCCTGGACTTCTGCGTAGATACCGAACAGGAGAAGACCCAGGACCAACCCCTGTGGTACTCCGCTTGTCACTGGTCTGAAGTCTGATTTGGAGTCTGCTACTTTCACTGTGTGGGTTCTGTCACTGACCCAGTTAGCCACCCATCTTGTGACATAGGGATTTATGCCCAGTCCAGTGCGTTTATAATACCAGAGTTGGGGGATGGTGTTGAAAGCCTTGATGAGGTCAAGATAGGCTGTGTGCACCACCTTACCCTCATCTACGACTCTGGTGACTGCTTCAAAGAAGTCAGTCAAGTTTAGGAGGCATGATCTAGCTTTTACAAACCCAAGTTGAGTGGGGTCCAAAGTTTGGAGGTTACCTATGTCTTTGTTTATAAGCTCCAGGATGATGCGTTCCATGACCTTGCAGACCAGGCTCATCAGGCTAATGGGGCAGTAGTTCCCGGGGTCAGTGGTGACACCCCTTTTGTGGAGTGGGATAACTGTCGCTGTGCGCCATTCCATAGGCACAGATCCTGAAGTGAGGCTATGGTTGAACATGGTACTTGGGTGGGGTGCCAGTTTGTTCTGTAGTTTGTGCAGAACGCAGTCTGGGATGTTGCATGGTTTTTAGTAGGAGTCCAGACATGACCCTGAATTCCTGAATGCTCCAGCTTTGTGCTCGAAAGCACACTCCCTCTCCTATACCAGCCGTTGTATCTGCACAGATAGACTGTAACAAATTATGTCTGTATTCCTGCCTGTGCCTTTTAAGTAGTACGATATTCCCGCCCTTTGCTGTCATTGGACCATTTTGAAAAGGTGAAGCTTCACTAAGCAGTGCCCAAACCCACTGAGCCGGTTTTAACACTGCTTAAAGGAGAAGTTGTTGAGCACTGTTTAACCATGCTCAAATCTGCTTAGCTAAGCTACCTGCTGCTTAGCATTCGCGTCTTAGCAATGGTTACACCTGCTAAGCATTGCTAACCATTGCTCACTTTTCATTTATTAAATATATCAGAATACTGACTTCATTTATTAAGTGCATATGATTTACTTTTCATGACATCCCTCTATATGCTTTCCTTACATTGGCAAGGAGTGTGATTATACTGTATAGGACACTTGTGTATACATGCATTTTTTCACATGTTATATGCACACTCACTTCCATTTTACACCAGCTACACCACCCTGGTTGACAAAAAACAGTTACTACATAATTTAAGTGTAAAAAAAAATATTTTAACACTGCTTTCCCATATAAAAATAACTTTGCTGTCTTGGTACTCGAACCGTGAATGCCTGCATGTAAAGCCGGGACTCTTCATGGCTTGGGAATTTCAACTGTATATTTGTATTCATCTCCTATGGGTTGTTTAAGCTATGGTAAGCGGAGGGCCATAACGCGCACACCCGCTTAGCTAGGCTTAAACATTCTTTAGCCTAGAAAAAGAAAATATTATATTATTATGTTATATTGTGAGTATTGTAGTGTTATGACAAGTCATTGAGGACTGCAGTCGGGAAATAATGGTATACATGTGGCTTTCAGACTTCTATCCTTCAGACATTCATGCTAATACATATCCTGTTTTCTATCAACTTTCTAGGTTTGTGAGGTCAATATTTACATGGTGTCCCTTTTTTTAGTGTTTTGTCCCCCGATTATTTGTGCCTTTGTCCACATGGACTGTTGTCCGGGAATATTGGCATACATTTGACTTTCAAACTTTTATCTTTCGGAAATTCATGCTAATGCATGACCTGTTTTCTATCAACTTTCTACGTTTGTGAGGGCAATATGCAAGATGGGTTCCTTTTCAGGGCTTTATCCCCCATTATTTGTGCCTTTGTACACATTTCCTACTTTAGCAGGTTGCGAGGTGTTGTACGGCACTTTTACATTGCAGGGGGTGTCACAGAACCTGTCACACACCCCCTGCATTGCTTTCTTCTAGCTGTATATATTTCAGTGTCTGCAGAAACTGAAATGATCATTTATTTCATTTCAGTGTCCGTGGACACTGAAATACTGGCATAATATTAGAGAAATTCTCTAATATTATGCCAGATCGTGATTAGAAAGTGCCGTACGGCACTTTGAGTGCAGGGGGTGTGTTCAATATCCGTGCACTACTTGAAAACACCCCCTGCACGCGTTCATGATTAGTCTCCATGTAGGTTAAACAGCAGTGCACCTTTATGAATATGCAAGGCATGCTGCTGTGGCTACACAGACATGAACAACTCCATGCAGGAATAGCACTATTCCTTCACAGAGTTTATTGAATCCCAGGGATCAGTCCTGGAGTTTGCCGTGTGTTCTCAGTGTGATCTTGGGGTAATTGTGCTTGATGCAGACAGCTGTATTTGAAAATACTGTGTAAATCCATTCCTGTTCTTAGTGACCAACTCTCACTGGTGTTAGTGATGAGAATTGAGGCTCCTTGATTACTGGCCTGAGCTGAGGTACAGAGACCATCACACCCAGCACAAGAAAATCATATCTAGTGGAGTGGAAAAGATTCTCCTGGTGCCAGTCTGGGTACCTTGACCCCAGAAGATGTAGAGCAATATTGTTCCTGGACTACATCAGCTTTACTCCTCCTTGAAAATGCATTTTTTAGCTATCTCGGCCTATCTACCCATGGCATTTGCCTTGTTTTTTGTGCCTTCAGTTAAGCAATTCCTCAGTGGAAGCATCTGCTTCATACCACCTAAAATGCAGATTGCTCCACAATAGGACTTCAGTTGTGTCATAGAGAAATTAACCTTGCCCCCTTTTGAACCAGAAATATCATCTCTCTCCCCTCTACAGTTTCTCTCATGGAAGACACTGTTCTTGGTGGAAGTTACCTCAGCTAGACAAATCTCCGCTCTCCAAGCATTGCCATGCAAACAGCTCCTCCTGGTATTCCAGAGTAACCCCCCCTTTTTCCTGTGGTGCTTTCTGAATTGACACTTAACTAGACTGTGCAACTGTCGGTCTTCTTTCCTAAGCCTGAAAAGTCAGAGGGGGGGACTTTTAATCCCTAGATGTGCATAGACAATGAGATTCTCTTTACAAAAAAAAAAACAAAGGTTGTAGAAATTCTCATCCGGTATTGGTCCTAGTTACTAAAGGCAAAAGAGGGTAGACCTGTCAACAAACAGACCCTTTCCAAATGGCTAACACATTGTATTTGTTTTGTTGGTACCAGCATTATTGAAAGCCTGTCCCAGTCTACATGAAAGCTCATTCCACTAAAGCAACAGCTGCCACTATAGCTTTCCTTTGGGGTGAACCACCACCCTGGCCATTATTGAAATGTCTATATGGTCATCTGTGAGCAGCTCCTCCAGATATTGCAGTCTGGGACTTTCATCCAAAGTCAGGGCATGTATATAGGTGTGTGTGTGTGTGTGTATACACATGTGTATGTAATTTATGTATTTGTGTGTATATATACATATATATATATATATATATATATATATATATATATATATATATATATATACACATATATATATATATATACACATATATATATATATATATATATATACATATATATACATATACACACACACACACACACACACACACACGTATAAAATACTCATTGGTTAACCAGGTAGGCTTATTGGAGAGACTGTCCTCTTTCAGGGGCTATCCAGCAGCAATGTCTGGTTAAGTAACCTTTTCAATGTCACACAGTAGGCAAATGAGGCTGTGGGGAATCAAACCATGTATCACAGGAACTAAAGCTCTAACTGCCAGAACCCAGAACTGCAGACACACACACACCTGATTAGTACATTGGTGATACCTATCCTGATTTAAATACTGGAAGTGCAATATTGAGACTGCAGTGCAACATGAAGGGACACAGCATCTCCAGAAACAGGTTTAAAAAAACTGAGCGTCATTGTGCATTATGCTGTGCTAATGCTACATTTATGTATGGCTTCCTGTGAGTTTTCTCATTGTCATGAATACATACAAACATGACACACACTGTTATAAAGGCTGAGAAGCCTGTTCAAGGTTATGCATAAGGTTAGAAATTTCAGCACTTAAGGTGTAATGCAAAGAAGTGGGAAGCAATGTCTGAGAAGGGAAAAAAGGTCAGGCCATGCCAAAATTATACCAGTGGAAAGAAATTTGTAGGGGAGGTTATGGGAAATCTTTCAAATGATCTGAAAGTAAAGTGACGGTAGTGTAAAAATGAATAAATAAAAAAAGAAAACTTATGGGGGTTCTTGTAGACACATGGAGAGTCACTAGCAGGAAAGGTTAATGAGATGCTGCTTGAAGTGCTTGCTACCCCTTTGGAAACTCTCCTCCTGTCTCTCTCCTCTGCAGAAATGTTCACTGAGAATGGCTATTAATAAAGAAACTAACTTAATCAAGGCCTTCACTAAAGTAATATTACGAGGTAATACAACATCGTGACGTGTATATCATGGGGGGAAAAAAAGAGGTGAACATGATGGAAGTATCATATACCTCAAGTGAGTACTCTTCCGAGAACTAAAGGACAGCCTTTGTTAAAGTAACTGATATACAAAAAAACAATGTAGTGGGGCTTGATTTGTGATGCTACGCAAGGGAAGTAAGAGTGGTTTTATTTGCCTTTTTTTTTTTTTTAAATAGATGATAGGATATAAGTAGCAGACTCTTAGAGGAGGAGGTGGTGGTTTTCATAGTGAGATTCAAGATGAATGATTGAAACCCAAAATGAGAGGAGTGCAAATCCATAATAGCACCAGTAAGTGGGGAAATGGGCTGATTGAACAGGTTACCTGACTCTTGACTGCTTTTTTGTTCCTGCCATTTGAGCTGTTTAAACATTTGTAATTACTGAGTGGTATAGAACCCAAACTCTCTCATATATTAATTAGTACTACACACTTATGTTTTTTAGCATCTGGAGATCTGTTTGTCAATCCAGCTAAAATATTATATATATATATATATATATATATATATATATATATATATATATATATATTGATGCTTCTTTTGATAAATATTTATTTTGACTGAATTTCTGTAATATTTCCCTCATTAATTTTTGTACTTTTTCTACATTGTAGCACACCAGTAATAACTGATGTACTAGACAAGAGCCTACTGGAAACCAGCATTGATGAAATTATCAGTGTGCCTTTGACAGTGGCATCCCCTGATGATATTGAGAAAACCAGTCTGTCTTCACTTCATTCTGGAACCAATGAAGTTACTGCTAATAAACTGGATGCAACCGGTAATGTTTCTAGCACATTTAAAAATGTATCTACTGCAGAAATGTCAATTTTGCGAATTTGAATAGTGGTATGTTTATGTATTTTCATATCTGTCACATATAACGTTGATACCAACGGATTAGTTTTTCAAGTTTGTTTTCATTCAAAACTGGCACTTTCTGCAGGGGTTATAAGCAGAAAATTATTTTGAATGTCTGTGTTATAAACACATTCTTGGAAAATTGTTTTTTTTTTTGTGTAAGCATCCTATTTTGCCTGTTCTGAGAGTGTCAGCATATATGAATAACCTTCTTGCTGGGTCTGCAGCTGAGAATGTCCTCCCTTCCTTCAGCTTCCAAGTTGACACTCTTCTTAACCGGGGGCATGTATACTATTTGCTTTTCAAACACTGCCCTGAAAGAGCATGTGTAATGTGTGAGCCCTCTATTTCATTTCTGCCTCTTGTCCCAATCTCATGTTGCCATTCTTCATGGAATTGATCCAACATTCATTGCTGAAAAGCATTCATGTGACAGCAGAATATTGACTCAAGACTTGCATTGGCACTGATCATCGTGCATACAGCTGCAGTCATAACAGATGGGTTCTCCTGCCGTCAGGCGGGTCCTCGGCCGGCCGAATTCCAAAGTCTAGGTCCGGCGTCGGTTGTCGCTTCTTCCCTGACGTCAGTGCGACAGGGGTATAAAAGAACCAGCCGACACCATTTTCTTCTGTCTTTCTTGCCGCGCGATGCCTGAAGCAGAAGCGGTTCGCAAGTGCCGGTCGGCCAGCTCCTGAGATTACAAATATTTTTCAACCGAAGACTTCTAGAAAGCTAAGTACCCCGTTGGGGAAACTTTCCTTTCCTCAGACCGATGTCAGACAAAGTTAATAATTGCATTTCATGTGGGAAGCAAATACCGCATAAGGATTTCCATTCCCTCTGTATACCTTGCTTAGGCCCAGACCACGATGTTTCGGCCTGTCGTTTTTGTGCTACATTCAACCAACGCACTATTAAGCGTTGGGCGGAGTTCGCCCAACACTATTTTGGCAAAAAGTTTAATTACAACATGTCGTTGGATACTCCGACTCCAATTTTGAGTAAACGACGTAAAGATAAGGACCGACATACGAGGTCCGCGACTTTTATATTGACACCACGCTAAAGCCGACTACATGTGCTCCGGTTCTCAGCGAGGTGCCTACGCAGCCCCTGACTACCGATGACACTTCATTAGCAGTGTCTTCTGTGCCCGAGGTCGCAGGCTCTTTGGCCCACACCCCGACTACAGATACCGAAGTCACTCTTGGCGGGGAAACTCGGAGTTCAGACAGGCCTGCCACCTCTCAAGGTGTCTTCAGGCCTTCTTCTTTTTCCATTAAGGCTTACACTAAATCTAAAGCAGCCATGCATTCTAAAAGACAAGCTCCACAGGGCCCCTCTCAAGGCCCCATGCCTAAAAAGCAGATGCTCAAAATGAGGATTTGATTACTCTTATCAGGGGTTCTCAACAAAAGGCCCAGAGTGGAGGAAGAATACCTTTCCTCGGACCAGGCCTCCATTACTTCAGAGCATTCTGAGGACCAGGAACATTCTTACTCCCCTTTCGAAGATTCTGATGCAGAGGAGTCCATTCCCTCGGTCTCCCCCCCTGAGGATTACTCTTTTGGGGAAACCTTGCATACCTTGAGGGAACACTTCCACTGGGAAGGCCAAGAGTACTCAGACTCCAAGAAAAGGCTCAGGGATTTCCTCTTGCTCCCTCAGCACAAACCTCTGGCTATACCTCCTGTCTTAGACATATTAGATGTGTATTCAGAGGTCAGCCTTAACCCAGATTCTTTACCTCCAGACCCAGTCAAGCCTGACAGGTATTACCGGGTGCCTGATTCACACCAATTCCTATACAAAAGCCATGCGTCTGACCCAGAAACTATTTCACAGGGTCCCAAGGGAATTAAGGCCTCCACTGCCAAAAATCCATTACCTTCAGAGAGAGATTCCAGAGCTTTAGAAAGGTGGGGGGAAAAAGGTATACACCTCGGCCACTTTAACCATGAGGGCATTAAACTGTCAGTTCCATATGTTAAAGTATCAACAGTTTTTGTTATCTCAGTTGAAAAGCAAAATGTCACAACCTGAACAACCAGATTTGAAGGAGTTGCAGGATTTGTTGCATAGTGCAGAGCAAGTGGGTAAACATACCTTGCAATGTGGTTTTGATGCTTTAGAGGCCTCTTGTAGAGCTGCTGTTACAGGATCAGTCATACGTAGACATGCTTGGCTCAGAGAGCAAACCTTACCAGATCATGTCAAAGCTAAATTACTAGATGCACCACTTCAAAAAGATGTATTGTTTGGTGTTAAAGCGAAGGAGGTATTAAAGACAATGGAGGAAAAGGCAAAATCAATGCAAACAGTGAAATATTTCCTACAGGTACAACCGCCACGTTTCAGTAGAAATTGGCCTTCAAAAAATTGGTCCTTTCCAGCCACAGACAGACCTCAAAGAGGTAGATACAGGCGCCCAAGAGGTAGAGGGCAATCTCAAGGATTATTTAGAGGCAGACAATGGCAAACACCTACACCAAGAGGGGGTGAGGATAGTTCACAGCCATTCAGAAAGCAGACCCAATGACTTTCCCCTTTGCATGCCAAGCAAGGCTCAAATGGCAGCACCTTTAGGCAGAAAACTGGCATTATTTTTGAAAAATTGGCATATTGTCACAAAAGACAAATGGATCCTGGACATTATAGATAGAGGCTACAGATTCCACTTTCACACCCTTCCAAAAATGAGAAGCATGCCAAACCTGCCACACAATCAAAGGGCAGAGGCACAAAAACAAATTTCATATCTCATGGACATGAAAGCTATTCAGGAGGTACCTGCACAAGAACAGGGTCAAGGTTTTTATTCCAGACTATTCCTGGTACCAAGGAAGGGCAAAGATTGGAGACCTATTTTGGACCTATCCATCCTAAACACATATTTACTCGTACCAAAGTTCAAGATGCTCACATTGCAGCAGCTTCTTCCCATGCTGGGCAAGGAGTCTTGGCTGGTGACATTGGACCTCAAGGAGGCATACCTGCATGTCCCAATCAGACAAGATTGCAGAAGATACCTCAGATTTCTTGCAGGTTCATCCCATTATCAATTCTCTGCATTGCCCTTTGGCTTATCTACTGTGCCCAGAGTGTTCACGAAATGCCTGGCATCAGTAATTGCCTTCTGCAGACTTCAAGGGATGCAAATATACCCATATCTGGACGACTGCCTGATCCAAGCGGACAGCAAACACACTTTTCTGAAACACCTGGCGTTTGTAATAATGTTGTTGAAATCTCTGGGATACACAGTCAACAAAAAGAAGTCAAGACTAATACCCTCTCAAACAATTTTCCTGGGTGCCAGCTTGGATACCTCATGCCAGAAAAACAAGGGCAATTAACTCAATACTTCAGAAAACTGGCAACCTTCACCAGGCTGACTGCAAGGAAAATCCTGCAGGCTCTGGGATTCATGGCATCTTGCATCCTGCTAATCCCATGTGCAAAGCTGCATATGAGGAAACTTCAGTGGTACCTAAAAAACTTATGGTCTCAACACAGCCACAGTTTGGAAACAATCATACCACTGATTCCATGTCTTCAAAAGGAATTCCTGTGGTGGGCTCAAGCATGCCAAAGAAACATAGGTCTCCCATTCTGCAAGCCTCAAGCAAATCAAGTCATCACAACAGACGCCTCGGACTGCGCCTGTGGGGCGCACATGACAGATCGGCGCATTCAGGGCAAATGGTCACAAAAAGAAAAGCACCTACACATCAATCAAAAGGAAATGCTAGCAGTAATAAATGCTATTATGGCTTTCAAAGACCTACTGCATCCAGGGCAGCTATTGATCAGAACAGACAACACCACAGTGATGTGGTACATAAACAAACAGGGAGGAACTCATTCATATCCCCTGTGCAGACTAGCCATGTCCTTTTGGAACACGGCTCTGGAATTGCAAATCCAACTTCAAGCACAATTCCTGCCAGGGAAGGAAAACACACTGACAGACAACCTGAGCAGACATATGACAGATCCACACGAATGGAAGTTGCATCCTCAAGTGTTTACAATGATAATTCAAGCATGGGGAAGGCCAGACCTAGATCTCTTTGCCACCCACAGAAATTACCAATTGACAAAATTCTGCTCAAGGACCTTTCATCCACAGGCCTGGAAAGTGGACGCACTCTCTTTCATTTGGACAACAATGACGATTTATGCCTTTCCACCTCTTCCACTGCTGGCCAAAGTTCTATTAAAAGCCAGAGCAAACAGACCAAAGATGATTCTCATTGCTCCAGACTGGCCTAGACAACACTGGTACCCACTTCTGAGGAGCCTGACGCATTCCCCACCATGGATCCTGCCTCTAATGCCTCTTCTACTGACTCAGCACAACTTCAAAACTCTTCACAGTCCGCTGAAAACACTCAATCTAGCCGCATGGAGAATTCCTTAAATTCACAGCAGACCCTACTCTTCAAGGAGGTGCAGGATGTCATTTTGGAGGCTAGAAGGCCTTTTACTAGAAAAGCCTACTCCGCAAAATGGAAACGGTTTTGTGTCTGGAATCAGAAAAAGAGTCAGAATCCTGGAATACTGAATTTACCTCAAATACTACAGTACCTAGCCGAGCTGCTAAGCAGTGGACTTTCATTCTCCTCCATCAAAATCCATGCCTCAGCCATTTCTGCAGAGTACAACACTGATCCTTTATTCTCTCACCTTCTCTTAAAACAGTTCCTCAGAGGGGCTAAGAATATAAAATACCTAAGGAAGCTACCAGTACCGGCTTGGGACCTCAATTTCATTCTAGAAAAAATAACCCTGCCTCCTTTTGAGCCAGCTGCTTCAACAGATCTGCAATATTTGTCATGGAAAACAGCCTTCCTTCTAGCTATCACCTCAGCACGCAGGGTTTCGGAACTACAAGCCCTCATGGCTGTGCAGCCTTTCATCATTTTCCATCAGGACAGAGTTTCCTTACGAACCAGTCCTTCATTTATGCCAAAGGTAGTATCCAGGGTAGCCTTGAATCAGGCTATCCACTTACCTACGTTTTACCCTAATCCACAAAACAAAGGGGAGAGGCTACTACATTCCTTGGACATTCACAGACAGCTCCGTTATTATTTGGAAAGAACAAAGCTTTTCAGAAAATCAGAGCAACTCTTTGTGTCCTATGCTACAGGTGCTGAAGGGAAGCCTATTTCCAAACAGACAATCTCAAAATGGATAGCCCACTGCATACGCTTTTGTTACTCTTTTCATGGTAAAACTGTGCCTACAGGCATCAGATCTCACTCCACAAGGGCCACAGCTACCTCTGCTGCTTTCCTCAGGGGGGTTCCTACCAAAGATATTTTGGAAGCAGCCACTTGGAGTTCTGTACATACTTTCTCCAAGCACTATCACCTACCATTATACTCCAAAACTAGAGCGGGCTTTGCCACTGCAGTCTTGCAGGGCATCCTGGCTCCACATAGTTCCACTTAGTGCCTACCACCCCTTTATTAGCTTTGGGATTCTACCCATCTGTTATGACTGCAGCTGTATGCACGATGAACATAGTACAGTTTTGTACCTACCATGTAGATGTTCGAGTGCTAATACAGCTGCAGTCCAGGTTTCCCTCCCTCCTTCCCCTCTTGGGACAGGCCTTATGGCTAACACCTCCTCATACAACCTCATTGGGGTATTCTTTTATGGTGTATTTGCTTGCAACTACTGTTTTTTGATTGTATTGCATTTGCTTTACTACATAAATTTATGTCTTCCTCCTGGGGGCACCTGACATCTGGGGCAAGAAAAACTGAAGAAGATGGCGTTGGCTGGTTCTTTTATACCCCTGTCGCCCTGACGTCAGGGAAGAAGTGACGACAACCGACCCTGGACCTAGACTTTGGAATTCGGCCGACCGAGGACCCGCCTGATGGCAGGAGAACCCATCTGTTATGACTGCAGCTGTATTAGCACTCGAACATCTACATTTATGGTAGGTACAAAACTGTACTTTTCTGCTTATGAGAAGAGTTCTGCCAACAGTTCAACCTAGACACCCAAAGACACAGGAAAGAGATGTTTATGGTTTATCTTGCTACATGAAAATTGGGCATGGTCCAACACCCCAAATACAGGGGTCTGTGGGACAGTCCCTCTTGCAGCCTGTAGAGCATCAGTAGAGAACATGGCTTATTGCCAGCACTGATCTTCAGGAATGATGGTACATCCCTGAGCAGATCCCCATGTTTGTTAAGCTGCATGCCAGGACCAGAGCAATGTGATGCTGTTCCTCCTTGTCTGGACCCTGTAACGAGACAGAGGATTTGACATTCCTTAGAACAATCATTCCTTTACAGAAACCTTTTAAGGCTTATGAAACTCCTTGTATACAGGCTTGTGGTTATCATCCCCCCCACCCCCTGAGGAAAAGTTAATGAGTATCTAAAAATCATGGAGGAGGAGTTTGGTTCATCTTCAGTTCAGACTTTGTGTACTTGGCATATGCTCTTTCCATAGCAGGACTAAATCTTTAAGTAGGATTTTCCAAACTAGATGCTTGAATGCAAATCTCAAGGTTATCATTTTTACGTATCAAAGACCAATGGTGTTTTAGTCTGTAAAGCTACCTAAAGAATCAGCTCCCTTAAAGGCTCCTCAGAATTGGGAGGTCCATTCTCCAAAATAGCTTAAGGTTGTTATAGCTAGACATAGTAAGGCCTTATTAGGTTTAATTCTGTTGGCTGCCAAAAAAAGCAATTACTTGAAAATAGAAATCAAAGTCTAAGCTAACTCTATTCAAAGTACTGAATATTAAAAAAAAGATTAACGAACAGAAAGCGAGATCTTTAGAAATGGGAAGGAGTGAGTTACATAGAAAGAAATGGGAACTATGGGAACTGTGGGAATAATACATGCAAAATAATGTTTTTGAGGAGGAGGGTTGAGGTTTAAGGGAAGGCAGAAATTCAGCAATTTATGTAACTTTGGACTGATTGTGTATACATTTTGTTTCTATCATGTATGTAGTGGAAAAAAATGTCACTATGGTTTGTTTTCTGTTAGTGTATGTTTGCCTATGGCTTATGTGATAATTTAATAAAGGTGTTAAAAAAAAAGTTTGCTATTGCTCACTTGTTGTCCATGGAACAACACATAGCGACAACAGTTACCATAAAATGAAAAAGTATAATAGGACTTCTGGGTGTTCATCTGACTCTTACAACCAGAGTTAAATTAACTTTTGCATTACTTCTTTCCATACTATTCTTTGGGTAATCCTGTTTACTAATCTAACAAACCATTCATATACCAAACTGGACTCATTTTGTATTGAAACAGGCAGATTTGCCTCTGTGTAGTTTCAAAAAACAAGCTGGATCTCATGAGCAGGTTATATAATGTAGACTCTTGTCTTGCATTTGGTGTTTTTTGTGACTACTGGACTACAGCTAAGAAAATGCTGAACATGGCAGTATTGAAGTAGAAGGTTGAACTCTTCCTGCACAGGAAGTTTACATTGTGACAGAAGTTAGTTTACTTGAAGTTAGTTTATTGTGAGATGCCATAAGTAATGCCTCTATAACTAGAGTTTGAAACAAGTTACATAATGACTTGAAGACTCTTACTGTCTGAAAGCTTTTCAGAGTCTGAGATCAGGGTCGTTGCCTAAACAAGACAGTTAATCTAGCTAAGCTGGTAACACTTAACTAGTGATAGACTCCTTAATTTTTGCATTCTCTTGGATTTACCCCCACCCAATAAAGAAGAATATGATGCATCAGGCTACTCTACTTCTTATCCCCAGATTCATAATATTCATAAATTTTTCCTTACTGACATTTGATTACTGGGGTAATGTGACTGTCAGTGCAGTGAGCCCTTTTTAGCAGAGGCCCATAGGAACAATTGCATAGAATGCCTTGAGACCAACAGTATATTACATAGTGCAGTCAGGAAGAAGATACTGTGATGTAGAAACAGAGAATATAGATTTACTACTACAATATGTAAGTGGGATCAAACATTAGTTTCAACACATTTTAATATAATGTCAAGGTATTTCACTATACTTACAACGTTTGGTTTATGAGAATGCATTCAACTGTAATAATGTTATGAGATACCCAGAGTGGGTTGTATATGTGACTGTCATTGAGAGTTGGCAGGAGTATCCAGAGTAGTAGACTTTTCTAACTTAATGAAAGAAGAAAGGATTCCAATTTGGTTGGTGAAAAAAGGGGACCAAGCAAAAGGTGAGACAGGCAGTGGAAGCAAGTTAAGCTGTCAGGTAAGCAGAAGTAAGCCTAGAGAAGAGCTGAAGTATATGGAGAGGGACAGAAATATAGAGGTGATTTTATTTATACAAGTAAATACGTGGCAAAGTGATGAGCAGATGTGTGTGGATGTAGGAGGAGGACATTTTTTCATAGAGCATAATATAGTGGCATGTTCTTTGAGAGTGCATGATGAGTAGAAGAGGTAGGGCATAAGGTGTTAGTGCTGGAAGATTAGTGGATAAAGGGGGATGAGTATTAAGTGGAATGTTATATTTGGTAGGGCATAAATTATCTTGGTGCCACATAGGAACAAAGCCAGGAGTCCAGGAGATTGTTTGAGTTGGAGTTTGAATTTATTAATGATGTCAGTGTGTTTGAGCTGTAAGGAAAGTTCCATAATCTGATGACATGTGAGGAGTACAGGGAGACACCTGCCTGCAGGAGTTACATGAAGGAGCATTTTGTTTTCAGATAGGAGAAGGTCAATTTAAGGACTGTAACTGGACTTCATACCTAAAGCTGGGCATTAATTTGGTTTGTAATGAAGGCTGTAAGACATGGTTATTTGTGAGCAGGTTAGGGAGTGGGCAACTGCTAAACAGGACAGTTGCAGGACAAGATGAGGCTTATTTGTGGCAAATTTGGCAGCTTTGTTAAAGCACAACTCCAGGAAGTTCATTTGAGAGGCTTGTAGATTAAACAGTGTTGGAGCAGCACTGAGGAGATGTTCTTCGTGTTTCACTGTTGCAGTCATAACTGTAGGGTGTTCCTGCCGGCAGGCAGCCCGAGGTCGGCCAGAATTCCAAAGTCTGGGTCCGGCGTCGGCTGTACCAGCAAGTACCCTGACGTCAGAACGCAGAGGTATAAAGCCGTCAGCCGACGCCATCTTCTCCAGTCTTTCTTGCCGTGCGGTGGAAAGCAGCTCGCAAGTCGTTGGTTGGCGCATTCAGGACAACGTGCTTTGATTGTCGTCGGTCCGAAGTTTTTACTTCTCTTCTCAAGCTAAGTACCCCGTCGGGGAATCTTTTTTCTTGCTCCTCCGATGTCAGAAAAAGTTAATAATTGTATATTGTGTGGAAAACAAATACCTCATAAAGATTTCCACTCTTACTGTCTACCTTGCTTAGGCCCTGACCACGACGTTTCTTGCTGTCGGTTCTGTGCCAGGTTTAATTCTCGCACTATCAAGCGTAGGTACGATTGGGCCTTGAATTATTTCGGTAGACGATTCAATTACAGGATGTCGTCGGATACCTTACTGACAACCGGAATTCAAAAGAAACGCAAGGACAAGGATAGGCCTCCGAGGTCCAAACAGGATACTTTGCAGCCGGAGCCAGCTTTGTGTTCGGCGTTAGTCAGTGAGGCGCTTTTGCAGCCCCTGTCATCCGCCACTTCGGAATCGATGGCCGACACGGATTCCCATGGGGAGCCATCTAGGTCTAGTATTTTATCTGCTGCAGGACCTTCGGACGTCGCTCCTTCAGATGGGTCCAGAACCGCCGTGCAGGTACCGGCTTCTGAGGGGGTTTTCAGGCCTTCTCATATCACTATTTCTACAATGGCAAAGTCAAAGACTCCTGTTAAACCAAGGGTTTCTTTTCAAGCTGCTTCGGATACAGCTCCCAAGACCCAGAAGCAATTACTACGGATGGCTGAGGATTTGCTTACAATGATTAGGGGTTCTCACCATCCTCCTGAAAAAAGGCCTAGACAGGATATACCTTATGATTCCTCTGATCAGGCTTCTGTGTCTTCTGTCTCTTCTTCTGAACAGGATTATTCTTTTCCTCCTTATGAGGATTCTGATGCAGAGGACTCTATACCCTCTGCTTCTCCCCCTGAAGATTTCTCTTTTGGGGAAACCTTACATGAGATGAGAGAGCATTTTCATTGGGAAGGTCAGGATTACTCTGCTTCCAAGAAGAGACTTAGGGAATTTCTCCTTCTCCCTCAACACACGCCTTTGGCTATTCCTCCTGTACTTGATATTGTGGATGATGCTTTCTCTGAAGCTAACCTGAATCCTGATTCCTTGCCGCCTGCTCCTTCTAAGCCTGATAGATTTTACAGAGTCCCTGATTCCCATCAATTCTTATTTAAGATCCCTTCTGCAGATCCTGAAACTATTTCTCAGGGTTCTAAGGCCGCTTCATCTAAAAATCCTATTCCCTCTGAAAAGGATTCTCGTGCCTTGGACAGGTGGGACAAAAAGGTTTATACTTCTGCTACTCTTTCTATAAGAGCTTTAAATTGCCAGCTTCACATGTTCAAGTAACAGCAATTTCTTTTGTCTGTTTTAAAGCAAAGGCTTTCTACCTTTCTTGCATGTGCAGAGGACAAGGAATTACAGGATGTATTGCATGCAACTGAACAAGTTAGCAAACATAGTTTACATTGTGGTTTTGATGCCTTGGAAGCTTCTTGCAGGGCCGCAGCCTCTGGTACTGTTATCAGGAGACATGCTTGGCTTCGTGAGCAGAATTTACCTGAGCAGGTTAAGACTAAACTGTTAGATGCCCCTGTTCAGCATGATGTTTTATTTGGATCCAAGGCTGAGGAGGTTATTAAAAAGATGGAAGAAAAAGCAAAATCTATGCAGACTGTGAAAGATTTCTTACAGGTTCAGCCTCCTAGATTTTCCAGGAATTGGCCCTCCAAAAATTGGTCCTTTCCCACATCTGACAGGCCTCAAAGGGGAAGATATATACGCCCCAGAGGTCGAGCTCAGGCACAGGCCTCTTACAGGTCCAGACAATGGACTGCTTCATCACCTAGAAGGGGTGAAGACAGATCTCAATCACAAAGGAAGCAGACCCAATGACTCCCTCTGCTTGGCTACAGGTCTTCTTTGCCTGGAAGCCCCTCTCGGAGGAAAACTTAAAATTTTCTACCAAAATTGGACTCAGATTACCCAGGACAAATGGGTTTTAGATGTGATTTTAAGAGGTTACAAATTCCACTTTCATACTCTGCCAAGGTCTATCGGTTGGCCAGATCTGCCAAAACATCAGTGGTCAGAGGCCTTAAATCAAGTGGATGCCTTATTGGCCATGAGAGCCATAGAGCCTGTTCCACTTTCAGAGATGGAAAAAGGTTTTTACTCAAGACTATTTCTGGTTCCAAGAAAGCAAAATTCATGGAGACCGATTCTGGACCTTTCGGTATTAAACACCTTCCTGGAAATTCCAAAGTTCAAGATGCTTACTTTACAACAACTTCTTCCAATGCTCTCCCAGGATGCCTGGATGGTGACATTGGACTTGAAAGAAGCCTACCTACACATTCCCATCAGGTAGGAACGCAGGAAATACCTCAGGTTCAAGGCGCTTTCAATTCTGTGTACTGCCCTTTGGTTTATCTACTGCGCCCAGAGTCTTTACCAAGTGCCTGGCTCCAGTAGTAGCTTATTGCAGACTCCAAGGGATTCAAATTTACTCCTACCTGGACGACTGCCTGATTCAGGCGGACAGCAAAGACCTTTTACTTCAGCATCTGCATTTTGTTCAACGTCTTCTCCTTATACTGGGATTTTCAGTGAACACAAAAAAAGTCACATTTGATCCCCTCTCAGCAAATGATCTTTTTGGGAGCTTTTCTAGACACAAACTTGCAAAGGGCCTTCCTCACTCCAGAAAAACAATTACAGCTGGCCTCAATTTTCAAAACCTTGGCTACTTTAACTCAGCTCACTGCAAGGAAATTCCTGCAGGCATTGGGCTACATGGCTTCTTGCATTCTGTTGATTCCAAATGCAAGGCTTCACATGAGAAAACTTCAATGGTACCTAAAGAGTGTATGGTCACAGCATTACCACAGTCTGGACACAATGATTCCACTGATTCCCTGCCTCCAGAAGGAGTTACTTTGGTGGTCCAGGGCTTGTGCTTTAAACAAAGGGAATCCCTTCTGTCTGTCTCAACCTTCTCAGACCATAACCACGGATGCATCGGATTATGCTTGGGGAGCTCATTTTCAAAATCTTTGCCAGCAGGGTTCTTGGACAAAGAAGCATCTAGCCTGGCACATAAACTTGAAGGAAATGTTGGCAGTTCAAAATGCTCTTCTAGCCTTCCAAAAACATCTAAATCCGGGGCCTCTTCTGATTCGTACAGACAATACCACAGTCATGTGGTACATAAACAAGCAAGGGGGCTCTCATTCTTACCCCCTCTGCAGACTAGCCATGAAGTTATGGGACATGGCTTTAAATCTGAATCTGCATTTTCAAGCTCAATTCATTCCAGGAAAACAGAATCTCTTAGCAGACAGCCTAAGCAGAAACCTTTTGGATCCTCACGAATGGATGCTGGACCCCAGCCTATTCAGCAAGATTACTGCAGTTTGGGGTTGTCCTCAGACAGATCTGTTTGCATCCCATCTCAATCATCAGCTGCCTCTCTTTTGCACCAGGTCCTTCCACAAAACAGCTTGGAAAGTGGATGCCCTGTCATTCAGCTGGAGGAACCTTTCGGGATATGCCTTCCCTCCTCTTCCTCGAGTATTACTGAAAATAAAACAGGACAAGCCCAAGATAATCATTCTGATAGCTCCAAATTGGCCTCGGCAGTTTTGGTATCCAACCTTAAAACACCTGTTCTTGGAACCTCCTTGGATTCTACCTCTGAACCCTTCTCTTCTGTCCCAGCATCAGGGTCAGATGCTACACCCTCAACTCAAGACCCTATGTCTGGCAGCTTGGCTCTTCAAGGGCCTTTGATTCCTTCTGCTCTCCCCAAACAAGTTTTGGATGTTCTTTTAGAAGCTAGACGACCTAGCACTAGGAAATCTTATGCTTCTAAATGGAAAAGATTTTGTATTTGGATGCAGGACCAAGGTTCTAACCCTGTTGTGCCTGATATTTCCTCTATTTTACTTTACCTCTCAGACCTTTTGCTTAAAGGCTTCTCCTTTTCATCCATCAAAATTCATGCTTCTGCTATCTCAGCTCATTTCAGCACTGATCCTCCCATTTTTTCTCACCAATTGGTGAGACAATTTTTGAGAGGGGCTAAGAATTTAAGGCCTTCCAGAACTCCTCCTGTTCCTGCTTGGGATCTTAATTATATCTTGGAGAAACATACTTTGCCTCCTTTTGAGCCTGCTGCGGCTTCAGATATCAAGTTCTTATCCTGGAAGACAGCTATTTTGTTAGCATTGACTTCTGCCAGAAGGGTTTCAGAGTTGCAAGCTCTCATGGCTGTGGAACCATATATTATTTTCCACCAAGACAGAGTTTCCTTGAGGACCAATCCTACATTTATGCCTAAGGTGATTTCGAAAGTGGCTCTAAATCAGACTATTCACCTTCCTACCTTCTTTCCTAATCCTCAAAATAAAGGGGAAAGGATTTTACATTCATTGGACGTACACAGACAGCTACGATTTTACCTGGACAAAACTAAAGATTTCAGAAAATCTGATCATTTGCTTATCTCTTATGCCTCCAGTTCTCTAGGCAAGGCTATTTCTAAACAAACTATTTCCAAATGGATTGCTCATGGAATAAGGTTTTGCTACTCTCACTATGGGAAACAGATTCCAGGTACTGTGAGGAGTCATTCTACTAGAGCAGCTGCCACTTCAGCAGTTTTTCTCAGAGGAGTTCCTACCAAAGATATTTTGGAAGCTGCCACTTGGAGTTCAGTGCATACTTTTTCCAAGCACTATAATCTCCCTCTGTGTTCTAAGTCTAGGGCAGGCTTTACCTCTGCTGTTTTGCAGGGTCTTCTTGCTGCCCCTACTTCTGCATAGCCTCCTCCCTCTTTCACTGCTTTGGGATTCCACCCTACAGTTATGACTGCAACAGTGAAACACGAAGAACATAGTACAGTTGTGTACACCTACCATAAATGTAGATGTTCGAGTGTCTTCACTGTTGCAGTCGGTGTTTCCCTCCCACCTATCCCCTCTTATTCTTGTTTGTTCCCTCTTCCACTTCTTTTGTGGTGTATTTGTGTTTCCTTTTTGGACACCTTTTGGATTACTGGGGGCTTCTGACATCTGGGGCAAGAAAGGCTGGAGAAGATGGCGTCGGCTGACGGCTTTATATCTCTGCGTTCTGACGTCAGGGTACTTGCTGGTACAGCCGACGCCGGACCCAGACTTTGGAATTCTGGCCGACATCGGGCTGCCTGCCGGCAGGAACACCTACAGTTATGACTTCAACAGTGAAGACACTCTAACATCTACATTTATGGTAGGTGTACAAAACTGTACTTTTTGGGACTAAGAAGGTTAAAGCAATGTGTTTACATGAGGAATTGGTTAGGTGAGCGGAGATTCTGAACAGGCTGCCTAACTTTTGATAGGTTTTTCTTATTTTTTTAAGTCAAATTTTAGGTCATTGTCTATAATGACACCTAGCAGGTTTGTGTGGGTTATCCATTCTGTTTTGATGTTGGACAGTGTTATAGTAGTTATTTTTCTGATTAGAGAGTTGTTTGGAGGTGAATAATTACTTTTTTGGGGATTTAGGAAAAGTTGGAAGTTGGATAGCTGTGTTTCAATTGATTTGAAGGATTCTTTAGTAAAGTTTTGTAACTCATAGATTTTTTGGAAGAGAAGATGAGAGTGGAGTCATCTGTGTATTGAACTATGGTGGCATGAATGCTGGTTGAATGGAGATCATTAACAAATTTATTGAAGAGCAAGAATGAACCCTTGGGGGGACCCCAACTGAGATGGGAAGGAAGGAAAAGAGTTTTCTGACATTTTACACCTTGAGATCAGTTAGTGTGAAAGCTTGTAAACCAGGAGATTAATGGAAAGTTAAGACAAAGTAAGGAGACAGTGTTGAATGCTTTCAACGGATGTAGGAATACAGCTGAAGTTGTTACCTGAATTTTGGTTTTGGTTTATAGTTATAAAGTTCTGGGTGGTGCTGTGCACCTTAACTGTTTAGAGGGAATTGAAGGTTATTGATGGTGGCATATTTCAAATGTTGGGATTATACACATTTTTCTAGATTCTTAGTGTGGGGGCAGTATGGCAGTGAGTCTGTAGTTGGGAGAGTTCAGTGGAGGTGCTACACTTGTGCAGTGGGATGATAGGTTCATAGGTTGGTACTAGGCTATCGTCCCTAGGGCCTATACAAGCCTAGTCATAACAATTCCCTGGATATTTCTTCCCACAGTATTTACTTCCCTGGACCCCTGTCTAGCAGGGCGACTGATGTGATCCCCGGGGTGAATTTCTGATCTCCTATCCAATCGTCAAGGTTCCTTTTGAAGAGGGTCAAGAATGTGCGCTGCTTGATAGTCTGGGGAGTCTCTGGGTCAGGAACCTATCCCTCCAGCATGTTTGTTCATTGTGATGACAAGGTTTAGATCCCTAGAGCGTGTGGCTCTGAGGGATTGGGATTTCTTTAAGTTGAGCATGTCCAACAGCTCAGGGTTTGACATGGCTTTGTATGTTAAGCAGAGATTGCCTCTGAGTAGATGATATGCCACAGAGTATAGCTGGAGTTTTTTTTAGACGGTCAGCATAGGGCATCTACTTTAGGTCTGTGATTCTTTTAGTGAGGTATTTCTGCGGCATTTCCAGCTGTTGCAGATGTCTTGTGAGGTACATACCAAACAGGCATTGTACTCTATAATGGGTCTAATGAGGGATGAGTACAGTTTGACAATTACCTCCTTTTTTCTGGATGAAAAGCCCTTAGTGATGAGGTGTGCCACATAGAAGGATTTCCTGACTGTTGTGGTGATGTGGTTATCGAAGGTAAGACCACTGTCCACCTCTGTTCCTAAGTCTCTTATCACACTTTCAGTGTTTAGTTTACTGCCACCTATGTGGTAATTCATGGATACATGGTTTTTCCCAAAGGGGGATAACTGTACGTTTCTTGGCATTAAGCTTAAGCCCATGGCTCTGGCACCAAGCACCTGTTTCTGTAAGGCCCTTTTGTAGAATATCCACAACATTTGGGGATTCAATAATGGCTCCCAGTTTGCAGTCATCTGCAAACTTTGTTAGCCAGAGTCCCTTAGTGTTGGCCTGTACTATAGAGAAGTAGATGCCAAACAAGAGCGGTCCCAGGACTGAACCCTGAGGTGCTCCGCTTGTCACTCTTCTGGGGCTGGATTTGGAGTTGGCTACTTTTCCAGTCTGGGTTCTGTCAGTAACCAGTTGGCAACCCATCGAGTGACATAGGGATGTATGCCCAACTTAGTAAGTTTTTATCTGTGATTCCAGAGTGCAGGATGGTGTCGAAGGCCTTGGCGACGTCCAGATAGGCTGTATGGACCACCTTACCCTCATCCACAGCTCTGGAGACTGATTCGAAGAAGGCAATCTGGTTCAGGAGACAAGATCGGCCCTTCACCAACTAAACTGGGTGGGGTCCAGTGTTTGAAGGTTGCCAATGTCTTTGTTTATAAGTTTCATGACAATGCGTTCCATGCCCTTGCAGATCAGGCTCGTCCGACTGATGGGACGGTAGTTCCGGGGATCCAAGCTGGATCCCCTCTTGTGGAGTGGGATAACTATAGCTCTGTGCCACTCAGTGGGCACGAAGCCTGAGGTGAGGCTATGATTAAACATGACACTTAGATGAGGTGCCAGTTAATTTTGCCGTTCATGTAGTACACAGCCCAGGATGTCATCTGGTCCCATGGATGCTGTATTCCTAGCTTTGGAGAGTGCATTTTCTACCTGTGTGGCCGTGATTACCGGCATTTGGCAATTTTTTGGTATTGTGATGGTCCCTTTAGGGGGTGAGAGGGGAGTGAAGTTGGCACTAAATCGATCTGCCAGGGTATTGGCAGTATCCTTGGGATTAGTATATTTAATGCCATTCTGTTGTAGCTCAGAGCATATCTGAGCATTGCTATTTAGATTCTTGACATAACTATAGTATGCCATGTGGTTGTCTTTGGAATCTTTGGCAATTTTATTTTCGTAACTAGCTTTCACTTTCAGTTATTTGGAGGATTTTATGAGGGATCTCAGCTTCTTACTGAGATAAAGGATTTCTTCCAAAGTACTTGGACATGCTATTCTTTGACGGAGCAGTTAATTAAGATGAATACACGATATGCAAGGGTATATGCAGCTGTTATGGTATTTTCACAAGGTAGGTTGTCTGAAGTTAAGTTTGTTGGTTTAAGTTTGAGAAGTTTTCTGATTGTAACTGTGAGCACTGGATGAAAGGGGAAAGATTAGACTGTGGTTGTGTGTGGATATGGGTGCTGCTTGAGTGCTCTGGTTGATATTAAGTAAGGAGTCCACTGTTTGAATGAAGAAGGAATTGAATTGGTTAGCTAAACTTTCTGAATTGGAGATATTGCTTGGGTGTAGGCTGGGCGGCATGGCCAGGGTATACAAAGTTGTTTATAGAGGACCAGATGAGTTCAGGATTATTGTGATTTTTTTTTTTACTTGAAGGTTTGGAAGTTTGGTTCAGTTGTACTGGATTGCAAGGCTTTCTATGCTCTATCCTTTTGGTTCATTAGTGATTTGATCTGGGTGGTTAACCATGTAGCAGGTGTGCTTTTGATGCATTTGGTTCTAATAGGGGCAAGAGAGTTTAGAGTATTTAAGAAAATTGAGTTTAAACAGCAACACTGTTTTGTCCATTGGGGATGATATGTTATTGTTCTTACTTTACTGCTTTTTAGGGCTGTGCTTAGTGTCGATTTTATACATTTTTTGCATTGTTGTACCATCGTTGCTTGTGGGATCTACTTTATGTCCTCGAAAAGCAAGTTGGCCAAATACGAAATGCCCGACACATAACGACTGAACACTGACTAACCTGAAACACGTATGTCCCGAAACCTGAAATATATCTATTCAGGTGACTTGTTCATGATCCCTATCACCACTGTTCTAATTTCTCACAGTATGAACATTTTTGTAAGGTTAGGTAAAGTTTGTATATTGTATATAAACTTTACCTAACCTTACAAAAATGTTTGGTCAGAAAACTGAACTACATTTACGTTTTCCGGTGAAGGGAAAGAGTCCTCTGCTTGATTCAGTGCAGTGGTGTAAGGGATCGTGGACAAAGCTCTTTCCAGTTTCGGGTTAGTCAGTGTTCGGGCATTGTCAGGCGTTTCGTATTCGGCCAACTTGCTTTTGAGGACATAAAGTAGACCCTTGCTTGTGTATATTGGTTTGTTTCCTGATAGCAAAAGTTGGTAGATGATCACTTAAGGTATACAGGAGAGAGAGAGAGAGAGAGACAGGAAATATATTTTGGAGAATTTGACAGGGTCCATTCAGTAATAGTGTAATGTGATTTGTTATATGTTTAGCACTAGAGATAAGTTGACTGAAGTTGAATAGGTTTGTAGCTTGGTCTGAGGTTGTAGTGTTTTTAACATGTTAAAATCTTTGAGTATAGTAGTCTCTTGTTTTATTTTGGAATAGGTCAAGTGAAGGAACTGTTCTGCAATTGAGTTGCTGCTTCCTGGTTTTATATAGATGCCAGTAATGCATATGCTTTTATTATTATTTAGTTTGTGTGAGGACAGGAAGATTTCAGAGTAGCAGTTTGGTGTGGATAGAATTCCAGAATATTTTGAAATATTATAACTACCTCCACCACCATTTCTGTTTTTTTTCTCTCCATTCTAAAAATATTATGTCCCAGAGAGGAAGAATTTATTCATCATTTTCATCATCTTTTAACCAAGATTCTGTTATAGCCTCTGTTTCTGGGGTATGCATGTGTATATCCATGTGTGAAATTCAGGAACTTGATTACTTATGCTGTAGAGGTTTGTTATATAGTTGTAGATCATCTTCTTCCAGCTTTTCCCGGTTAGGGGTCGCCACAGCAGATCACCTGTCCGCTCATGATTGGCAGTGGAGTTTTACGGTGTCTAGTTGCCAGCTCGGCACCCAACCTTCCACAGAAGGCACACACTCACACCTAGGGCCAATTTACAGTGTCCATTCCACCTGCAGCATGTCTTTGGGATGTGGGAGGAAACCAGAGCACCCGGAGGAAACCCACGCGACCACAGGGAGGATATGCAGACTCCGCACAGTAGGGACCCCAGCCGAGGATTGAACTGGAGAACCTCTTGCTGTGAGGTGGCAACGCTAACTGCTGTACCACCGCAGCCACCCTGTTATATAGATGTAGATCTTCTAGATTTATTTTTTTTGGGTGTATAGCTGGAAAGAGGGATGTTGGGAACTGTGCAAGAGGTTTGGTTTTGGTATGTTGGCATAGGGTTAGGGTGGATGTCACCACTGAGAGCTAATTTCTGAAACAGGAAAAAGAAACAAAGTATACTTATTTTTTATTTTAGGATTTAGGCATTTTATATGTAGGTTGGTTTAAATATGGACATTTTTTAACATGTGGATGTATAAAGTATTAAACAGAGTTAATGCTACAGGGAAATTGGAGTTTGACCTGATAGTTGCTAAGTATAGTATAAGGTAGATTTGAGGGGGATATTTGAATGATATAGAGTAAGTTATCAGGCACAGGGGCAAACATGTACAGGTATCAGGCACAGAGGAACCAAGTTTAAGTAGGTGGGAGTACACGTATCAAGCACAGGGGCAAAAGTGCAAGTATGTGGGATTACCATTATCAGGCACAGGGGCAAAAGTATCTCTCTCCCCAACTACCTGCCTAACTCTATCAGCAAGCAGTACTCCCTTGTACTGTGCTGATGAGGCCATAACAAGGCCAAAACATGCATGTCCACAGCCAGTGGGGTTTGGCTTTACTGACTTGAATTTGGCCATTAAATGGCTTAAAAAGGAAAAAAGTCAAAGGCAATCAGAATCACCATATAGCTGCAACACCTGAAGTTCATAGGGGTCATTTGTATATATCCCATGTGCCTCTAGTGCAAGAGATCTGAGGGGTCACTCAGTGGAGATTGTAGCTTGGCTAGAATTGTGTCTCAGTTTTTCCTGATTGTTTTTTCTGTGTGACCTTTTTGCTCATTGTTCAAATTATGAATTAGTATATTGGTTGTTGCATTCAGCTGAGCAGCTTTAATCAGGTTACACCACAACCCACCCAAAAAAGAAACGTTTTTTATGAATATTTTTCACCTGTTAGATACAGCACTCATGATCTCCCAGATCAGAGGGTTTTGTCCATCTTTGTTTAAGATTAAAGCCTCACAAGAGTGAAAATATACCTAGTAGAAGCAGCTTTCATCTACATTTGATAAGTAATTTGAAACTGTCTTTTAAGTATTTTGATTGTTAGATCTTTAACCATTTTGTCTTCAAAATCCTGAAGGAAACACAATGATAAGTTGCAAGAAATCATTTTTTTATTCCTAAAAACAGTGCAGATTGTTTAATTCATAGAGTTTATATGTGCATGTATTAGTATTAATATTTCTTGATGCTTTGCAGGGTATGAAGAAGTAGTAGCTAAGCTGAAGAAGTTGGAGGCTGAGATCACCCAAGTTTCAGACTTTCAACCCCATCTCAATGTCACTTTCACATGCCAGGTATTATATATTTAAAAAGTAACTTTGATTGATCTTCATACAAGGTTAGAAGTTGAACAGAAATTCCCATTTTATGTGAATTGTCATTTTGATATGATGAATACCATGTTATTTATGTGCCAGTGGTAAAAATGCAGTTTTATGGGGGACCCTTTTATTTTTTTCTTTGGTGCCAATGTAGTTGAATGAGAAGCTAATGTTAGGAAGAAGAGGAGTGTGGGTTTAGAACAATTGGACAAAGTGGCATTATTGACAGGATTTATAAACAACAAACATTAAGCATTATAAGATGTTGTAAGTTAATGGCTTACTGTTGTGCGCTAACACTCTAGTAGTGATATTAACTCTATAGTCATTCTTCAACTGTGCTAGCATCATAGTTCTGGTATTATATTTTTTGCTGACATGTCTCCCAATATCAGTTATTTTTCCTAATACCTTTACCGAAAATGATTTTATGTAAAGTGGTCCTGGTAGATATTGACATTCAGTCATTATACTGTATTTTTTAATAAATCTGCAAAATATATTAAAATAGATTCATAGGTGTATAGGTAGGTACTAGGCTATTGGCCCTAGGGCCTATGTAAGCTTAGCCAAACGGTACCCTGGTTTTTGCCACCCAAGAAAATTATTTTCCTGTGCCCCTGAAAAGCAGAGCCACAGAAGTGATTCCTAGGGTGAATTTCCTATCTCCCATCCAAACATCAAGATTTTTCTTGAAGAGTACTAATGAGGAGCTTTGTTTGATATGGATAGGTAGTTTGCTCCAGAGTATGGGAAATCTCTGGGACAGGAATTTATCCCTCCAGCATGTTCCGTTTATTGTGGTGACAAGGTTTAGGTCCCTAGAGCGTGTAGTTCGGAGGGATTGGGATTTCTTTACGTGGAGCATGTCCAACAGATCAGGGTTTGACATAGCTTTGTATGTTAGGTAGAGATCGCCTCTGAGTAGGTGATATGTGACAGAGTAAAGCTGGAGTTTTTTGAGACACACTGCGCGTAGGGCATCTGTTTGAGGCCAGTAATCCTCTTTGTGAGGTATTTCTGTAGCCTTACCAGTTGTTGTAGATGTTTTGTGAGGTACATACCAAAGGGGCGTTGTACTCTAGAATGGGTCTAATGAGTGATGAGTAGAGGGGAACAATGACCACGTAGAAGGATTTCCTGACTTCTGTGGTGATGTGATTATCAAAGGAGAGACTACTGTTCACCTGTGTCCCAAGGTCTCTTATCACACTTTCGGTGTTAAGTAGACTACTGTCTATGTGGTAGTTCATGGGTACAGAGTTTTTACCAGAAGGGATGGCGATGCACTATTTGGCACTGAGCTTGAGGCCATGGCTTTGACACCAGGCATCTGTCTCAGTGAGGCCTTTTTGTAGGATGTCCACATCGTTAGGAGTTTTGGTTATGGCTCCTAGTTTGCAGTCATCTGTGAACTTTGTTAGCCAAAGACCTTATGTGTTAGCCTGTACTTCAGAGAAGTAGATACCAAACAGGAGAGGTCCTAGGACTGAACCCTGTGGCACTCCACTTGTCACTGGTCTGAAGTTGGAATTAGAGTCTGCTACTTTCACAGTGTGGGTTCTGTCAGTGAGCCAGTTGGCAACCCATCTTGTGACATAGGGATTTATACCTAGTTTAGTGAGTTTATCTATAATTCCAGAATGGGGGATGGTGTCCAAACCCTTGGCAAGATGTAGATAGGCTGTGTGAACCACCTTACCCTCATATATGGCTCTGGTGACCGCTTCAAAGAAGTCTGTCAGGTTTAGGAGACATGATCTGCCTTTTACAAACCCAAACTGTGTAGGGTCCAGAGTTTGGAGATTACCAATCTCATTGTGTATAAATTCCATGATGATACATTCCATAGCCTTACAGACCAGGCTCATCAGACTAATGGGGCGGTAGTTCCTGGGGTCCGTGGTGGCTCCCCCTTTGTGGAGGGGGATAAACATTGCTGTGCACCATTCAGTGGGCACAAAGCCTGATGTGAGGCTATGATTGAACATGGTACTTAGGTGGGGTGCCAGTTCGTTCTGTAGTTTATGTAGAACGCAGCCTGGGATGTTGTCCGGTTCCATGGATGCAGTGTTCTTGGCTTTGGAGAGTGTTTTTTACCTGTGCAGCCGTGATTACAGGAACTTTGCATTCTTCCAGTATTAAGATAGGCCCTTTAGGGGATGAGAGAGGGGTAAGTTAGAACTTAACCTATCTGCCAGGATGTTGGCAGTATCAGTTGGTTCTGTATATTTAGTGCCATTGTGCTGTAACTCAGAGCAGATCTGTCATTGAGATTCTTGACATAGCTATAGAATACTTTGTGGTTGTCTTTAGAATCAGTGGCACTTTTGTTTTCGTAACTAGCTTTTGAGGATTTTATGATGGATATCAGCTTCTTACTGAGGATGACCACGGAGTTCCTCCAATTATGAGATTTTACTCTTTTTTGCAACAGTTTCTTTCTTCTGTTGTAAAGTTTGTTTATAGCAGGGGACCACTAGATTGGCTTTCTTTTTTGGGGGGATAGCATCTTGGTTCTGTTAGGGATTGCACAATCCATGCATCCGTGTAAGTGCTTATAAAGTGCAATTGTATAGGATTCAGCAGTCATACCTCTATTGTCCGTCAGCATGAGTGTCGTGAAGTTTGCCACTTCTGTCTTAAGAAGCGTGAAGTTGGCTTTGGAGAAATTTTTTACGGTGGTTTCCCTAATGGAGGGTGGAGGTGGGATGTGGATGTCTAGGGTGATTTGCTTGTGGTCGGATCTGACTAATGAGGAATTGACCTCTGGTGTGGAACACCAGTTGCCCATGTTGGTAATGACCAGGTCTAGGATATTGCTGTCCCTGGTTGGGGTTTGGATAAGTTTATCCAAGGCATTGGAATTTATGAATTCCAGAAAACGTTGAGCACAAGAGTTAGTAAATGAGTAGTTTTCCCAGTTAATGGTGGGGTAGTTGAAATTGCCTATTATTAGGGTGTTAGGTTGTCCCCTAATATTTTCAAGTGCATCAAGAAATGAGGAGTGGAAATCCTGGGGCATGGTGGGGGATCTGTAGCAAGCTACAATTTGGATTGCGGTCTTGCCCAGAGTTAGTTGTACTTGGATTATCTTGGATGCATTATGCTGAGCAACTAGCCTGGAGGTGTGAATCTTTAAATAATATGGACACGCCTCCGCCTTTAGTTCTTCAGTCCAGGTTAGGTTGCTGAAAGGTGTGGTATGAATTATAGCCTGGTAATGCAGGGGTGCTCTCTGGAGCCGTGAACCAGGTCCTCACTGCACAGATGTCGATGTTCTCCATTTTTAAGGAGTGCCTTGAGTGAGTGAATTTTGAGGTTTAGACTTCTAGCATTAAGTAACATTACCCTCAGATTTTGCTTGCTTGTACCTGTTACGGTGGTGAATTTGTCATTTGAATCTTGCCTAAAAAAGGCACTATAGGGGTGGCAAGACCATTAGCCAGTATCCGGAATCCCAAGGGCGACAGGTGCAGGCCATCTCTGGCAAAGCATCGTGGTTTGTCGATCATGTCATCCAAGACAGACAGATACTGGATCCCCTTAGAATGACACAAGAAGCTTAGCCAATTGTTGAAGTCAATTATTTTGTCCTTGTACTTGCGGTATCATTCTGGGTTATTATACAGATTTATTTATTTTATTGTAGGAACTCTACTCTTCCTTTTATCACAAACCTCTAGGGCATGAATTATGTCTGGAAAGTAGTGTTGCCACCTGTCTTTTTTTTTTTTTCCCGGACTGTCCGGAAATCAAACTGATTGTCCGGTAGTCCAGATTTTTTTTTTTTAGAAAAGGCATAGTAAAATGTCAGAAAAAGGTATCACGAGTGGAAAAAGTAGGTGTTCCATTCAGATGACTTGATGGTGATGTCACAAAATGGGTGGAAACAGGATGTGGTGTGGGCAGGGTTATATGAGGTGGAAGTGGGTATTGGTCTAAGTCCAGTTTCCACCACAACGAAAGGTGGAAACCCTCTTGGAAAGCATCCACAGACCAGTGCTTTTACCCAGTCAATGAGTGTAAAAATGATAAAAAAAAATAAAGTAAAATAAACCAGTTCACTTACCCAGTTAGTAAACATAAAATATTAAAAAAAAAATAAAATAAACCAGTGCACTTACCCAGTCAATGAATGTAAAATGATAAAAATAAATAAATAAATGATAAACTAAATTAGTGCATTTGGCAAGTCAGTGAATATAAAATGATTAAAAAAAAGACTAAATGTGTGCATTTACCCAGTAAACAAATGTAAAACGATGGTAAAATAAAATGGCTAGTATATCTTTGTTCCAACAAAGGTGGTGGTGCAGCTTATGTTACAAATGGAAAAGGTGGTGGTGCAGGTTGTTACAAATGGAAAAGGTGGTGGTGCAGGTTGTTACAAATGGAAAACTGTCATAGAATGAACGTGTAAAAGTAAGAGATTTATCAAGTAGATACTAAGGAGAAGAGTATGTATATTATAGTTTAAGTTGAGATGTAGATTTTTTTTTCATCTGGACAAGTTAAAAATTGCATGTTTGTGACTCAGATCACTGAAACCCACATAAGATTAGTAAGACATCTGTTTTTCGCTTGTCGTTATTTGTTCTGAATGCCATTTGCACTTAATTCCAGAAAAAATGTCTTGTCTTACACAAATAAGAAATTAGTATATTAGGTATGCCTATAATACAGAGACTGAGATCACAGCCAACAGTATGACTTGTCTCACTACCAGAGGTACTGTAGCACCTAAAGCATTTGTCTGTATCGCTGCCCTTAATCTGTAGTATGTCTGTGTAACAAATATCTGCAAAATAAAAATCACAGCTACTTAAGGCTTCCTTTTTAAGGGTGTATCCAGCAGCTCTGCAGGTTTATTCTGTTTTTATGTTCTTGCCGTTGTATGAATTTGAAACTACAGAGATGTTTAATAGCTTTCAACAAAAAAATGCCATGAGTTGTAGTATAATATTGAATAACTAAAATAACGGAGCTTAAACATTTTAGTTCTATTAAAGTACATAGTCGGACAAAAGGTCTGAACAGCTATGTTATTGCCATTTTTATATATCAATGTTTGTTGAGCTATAATTGTTTTTACATGATGTTAGTGTTGGCAAAGGGAAAAAAGGTCTAGCCACCAATATTGTTATTTTTATGCTGATATTTATCATAATTAAGTGCATCTATAATTGAGCATTAGGAATCCCTTAATTGATACTGAAACTATATCATAACCAACTAATCTAAACCTCAGTATAAAGCAGGCACACAACATTGTAACAAAGAACAGTGTGTCACTCAAAACATTTGTGTAGGAAGGGGCTGCACCCCCAAATATGAGATTTCTTTCTCCGCCTCTCCATTGTCTAAAAGGGAAAGGTTAAAATGAACAACCTACATTTTGCCTTTACTCCGAGTCATTTGTCTCAGAGATGATATAAAATAGTACTTATAGCAAAGCAGCATCCAGTATGCTGAAGGGTAACTAATGTAGCACCTGGGCATATAGAACATTGTGACAACTTAGTGTTCTGTAATTAACCTGTGGTGAGGATGCAATCTGTGCAGTATTTACCCACAAATGTTGGCGTTAATGTGTTGGGGTGAAGCCCTAGTGGATAACTTCTGAATAGCCTTCACCACTGATTTTTGCTGTTGTTACCCTGGTTAGTATTTATTTTTAGTATTGCAGGAGCTTTTTCATTTGCCATGTTCATGTAGCTGTATGACAGTACGTATTTCATACTTAATACAATTGTAAAAATTGAAGTGTATTATGAGTCTGTTTGTATACTAATTAAACTTTTAGTTCTTTATTTAATTTCCAATAAGACATGACTGGAAAATTTGAGGTAGAGTAACGTTGTTAACTAATTTAGTATGAATGGTGCTCAAAAGGCAAACCCATGTGATTGTTTTATTTACCAGCCATTTTATTTTGACATCAGTTAGGCTTACCTGCAGCTCATACAACATTATACAATGATTTTTCTGCACATGATGCAGTGGTACTGAAATACCAGTAAAAAAAAATGATGATTACTTATGATGAGAAATCTTGTGAAAAGTCTTTTGTTGTTTCCACTGCCTGAAAAAGAAACTTCAAAGCTAATAGAAATCCACTTGCTTCAGAACTGAAACTAAGCATCTTTTCTACAGGAGAATTGCACATTCAGCATTGTCTGTAGATATACATATGCATTATGTACTGTTTTATTTTATGGCCAGCAGTATAATTTATAGTACACCGTCCATGTTAGCTGGTATGTAGAAGCAAAACCGTAAGATAACAGCCTGGCTTTTGAACATTAAAATTCTTGCCGTAACACAGGTATGTATAAAATGTCATGTTGCACAGATATGTTGTTGCTTGGTGACACAGGCAGTTACAGTACTTTTCTGGTTTTAATTTCTCCTTACATTGCTTATGGAAAAAGTGCCTCATTTTGTCTGAGTCACAGAAGGTGAGTGGATCTTGAGGGTGGTTCATTTGGGAGAAGAAAACATGTCGCATCAGTTGTATAGTACATTTTACATGAGAGAGCACCCCCTAGTGGGCATATGGGCTAGCTAGTTCAGGGTGTGTATTTTTGCAAAGTTCAGGAATTTCTAAGTCTGCAGGTTTGGAGTTGTGTTTGATTCCCACTTTATAGTATGGTAGTTATTTGCCCTTGAATATGGTGTTGGGTTGAACCTGAAGTGTTTCCAGTACATTAAAGTGTATGTTATGAGTTTCCTGAGTCAGAGGGGCACCTGTATTTTGCAAGGATATGGTATGGGACTTTGCCTGTGGTAATTTGGACATGGAGAAGCTCAAGTTTGTCATACTGTTTGACAAGCCTTGAGATGAAATTTTATTATAAATATAGACTCCGCCACCTTTTATCCTTTCCTGTGCAGTAACTAGTCTGTTTGGAAGACATTATAGCCCTACATTGCCAGGTGCTCTGCACAGCTTTAAACCATGTCTTAGTAACTGCATGTCTGCATTAACCAGGGTGAGGAGACCTCTAGATTTTCTTGGTTTAGTTTTGTTATATTTGACTGTTTATCAGGTTGGCAGTGCCTAAAAAAGGCACTGTGGAGGTGGATAAGATTTTATTAAGTATTCAAAGGCCTATAGGGAACAGGTGCAGACCACCCCAGAAAAAGCAGCATGGCCTGTCAATCATATTCTCCCAGGCTGACAAATAGTATACCCTTTAGAGTGACACTAAAAACTAAGCCAATTATTAAAGTCAACTATCATATCTCTTCATGTAGTCTGGGGAGGAATATCTGAGGTTATTTTCACCCCCAACATGAACTATGTCCAAGTTACACTGATACATGTAGTTCAGTGACCTGACTGCAGGTGATGTAGCAGAGTGCTTTTGAGGTTGTAGAGGAGGATGTAGGTGTTCTTTGGAGTTTAAGATTACATTTAAGAACCTCAGCTTATGTGGATCTGTGTGTCTGGTTTATAATATGTATGATGTTCTTCGTGTTTCACTGTTGCAGTCTTCACATTTGGGTTATCTGCTTGCAGTAGCCCTCAGTCAGCCTGATTAACAAAGTCTTGGGTTCTGCATCGGTTGCCGTCTCATCTTCCATGAAGTCAGGTAGTAAGGGGTATAAAGCATGCAGCCGACGCCATTACATCAGTCTTTCTTGCCGTGCGGTGCCCAAAGCAGAAGCAGTTCCAAGTGCTGGTCGGCCGACTCCTGAACTTTTCGTTTTCGAGTTTCAGAACCGAAGTCTTCATCTAAGCTAAGTACCCCGTTGGGGAAACTTTTTCTTGCTCTAAACTGATGTCTGTAAAAGTCAGTATTTGTATTTCTTGTGGAAAGCAAATATCTCATAAAGATTTTCATTCATACTGCATTCCTTGCCTAGGCCCTGACCACGACGTACCTCGCTGTCGGTTTTGTGACTTATTTAAACAATGAACTATTCGTCATCTGTATATTTACGCTTCTAAATATTTTGGTACTCTGTTTCAATTATCCAGTTATGGCTTTGGTAAGCCAGCCAACTACCGACATTCCGAACGCAAAGATAAAGACAGAGACAGACCACATAGGTCCAAAGCTGTCGATGATGCTTCGCCTAAGCTAGTTGCCAGTTCACTGGTACTCAGTGAGGCGCTTTCGCAGCCCCTGATACCTGCTACTACAGATTCGCAGGCCTCTACTGAGACCCATTCGGAGTCCAGTATGCTGCAAGATGCTTCAACTGTGGAACCTGCGGATGTCTCTACCTTGGATGTGTCCGAAGCCGCTGTGCAGACACCGGCTTCTGAGGGGTGTATTCAGGCCTACTGACTTGCATATTAAACTGACACCATCTTCTTCCTCAAGGCCTAAAACTCGATCCATGCCTAGAAAACTGATGTCCAGACCAGACCGCATGGTCAGGCCTCTATGCCTAAAAAACAAATGATAAGAATGGCTGAAGACCTTATTACTTTAATCGGGGGAAGCCACCCTTCCCCCTCTAAAAGACCTAGGACTGAGTTTGCTTATGATTCTTCTGATCAGGATTCTGAAATCTCTGATGTTAAGTTGTCAATCTCGCCTTCATTCTTGCTGGATGGGTTCGGAGCCGATCCTCTGCTCCAACTCGGCCTATACCAAAGCTCGAGAGCTATTTACTGGCTCGAGGCCCTCTCTATATCCAACAATGCTAGGCTTCCAATACCCAGATCTTGTTTGCCGCTTCAGCTGCGAGGTTGCGTTTTAACCGGCTCCAGGTCGTATAAAACTTTTTTACGAAGTTTATTTATATATAAATAGCTAATTTCTTGTTAGATATTTTTCTTTTAATGTCCCCTTTCTGATCCCTTGAGAAATCCCATTTAGAAACTCTTTTTGCTAGTAGTTTTCAGAGTCCCCCCCCACCCCACCCTTTAGGGTAGAGTTAGTTTTTTCTTATATATATTTATATTTCTACTAGTCTTGTTAACTGTATTTTTTATAGCAGTATTATTACTCTTATTACTACTATATTATTGTAGTGTTAGATGTCCTTCAAGGATGCATCTGCAGTCATCACATATGGGTTGTCCTGCCTCAGGCAGCCCTTCGGTCGGCCGGATTCCAAAGTCTGGGTCTGGCGTCGGCTGATGTCGCACTCTCCCCGTCAGAGCGCCTGGGGTATAAAAGCGTCAGCATATGCCATCTTCCTCAGTCTTTCTTGCCGCGTGGTGCCCGAAGCAGAAGCAGTTCGCAAGTGCTGGTCGGCCAGCTCCTGTAATTCAGCTACCGAAGACTTCAAAAGCTAAGTACCCCGTTGGGGACTCTTTCTTGCCTCAGCCGATGTCAGATAAAATTAATAATTGCTTAACTTGTGGGAAACAAATACCTCATAAGGATTTCCACTCTTACTGCCTCCCCTGCCTAGGCCCAGACCACGACGTTTCGGCCTGTTCAGCCTGTGCTTCCTTCAACTGACGCACTCTTAGACGTCGGGCGGAGTTTGCAGAGGAATTTTTTGGGGCTAGTTTTGCTTACAATATGCCGTCGGAGACTCCGACTTCACATTTAATAAAGAAACGGAAGGACAAGGACCGACACACACGGGCCGCGGTTTCGGCTGAAACCACGGCCAGGCCTACCGCGAGGGTCTCTGCTGAAACCGAGTCCTTGGTACTTCCGACCACCGAAACCGCTCAACCGACAACCTCGGCCCCAGAGGCCCCTACTGAGTCGGTTATTAAATCTCCATTAGAAACTGGTGTCCTGGAACCTTCCAACACCATTCCTCTAGACAAAACTACACCAGCAGGTGGTGCAGCCAGGCCTCCTGCATCCATGTCCATTAAGGCATTCTCTAGGGCTAAAGCTGCTAAACACTCTAAAGCTTTGCCTCCCAGGATTTTCCCTCAGGGACCCACTACAGGTTCACAGTTCCTAAGTTTAGCAGAGGACCTTATTTCCTTAATTAGGGGCTCAGAGCCTCATCCGGACAGGGGCTCTCAACCTCCTCCAAATAGGCCCAGGGTTGAGCCCTCTGATCCCCACTCCTCAGATGAGGCCTCTGATGGCTCTACTCCCTCGGACTACCAGGAGGAGGCTTTTTCGGCCTACGAGGATTCTGATGCAGAGGAATCTATCCCCTCGGCCTCCCCTCCTGAAGAGCTGTCCTTCGGGGAGACTCTTCACACTATGAGAGAGCATTTTCAATGGCAGGGCCAGGAATTCTCTGATTCCAGGAAGAGATTAAGGAGTTTCTTGCATTTGCCTCAGCATAGACCTTTGGCTATTCCTCCTGTTTTGAATGTCATTGATGATGTGTACTCTGAGTCTAGCACAACCCCTGACACTCTTCCTCCGGCTCCTGTCAAACCACATAGGTACTACAGGGTCCCGGACTCGCATCTTTTCCTTTACAAGGCCCACTCTGCTGATCCAGAAACTATTTCCCAGGGCCCTAAAGGGGTTGCAGCTGCCACTACAAAAAATCCACTCCCCTCTGAAAGGGAGTCCAGGGCTTTAGAGAGATGGGGTAAAAAAGTGTATACTTCTGCTACTCTTTCTGTGAGGGCTTTAAATTGTCAATTTCATATGATACAGTACCAAGAGTATTTGTTAGATGAATTGCATAAAAAACTGTCTTCACCTGAACCCCTAGATCGCAAATCACTTCAGGATCTGGTACATAACTCCCAACAGGTTAGCAACCATTTCTTGCAGTGCGGTTATGATGCATTGGAAGCTTCATGTAGGTCAGCTATGACAGGTGCAGTTATACGTAGGCATGCTTGGCTGAAGGAACAATCTCTGCCAGACCATGTTAAAGCAAAACTTCTGGATGCTCCACTGGAAAAGCAAAAGTTATTTGGCTCCACTGCCCAGGAGGTCTTAAAGAAATTTGAAGAAAAGGCAAAATATGTACAAACAGTCAAAGATTTTCTCCAAGTCCAACCACCAAGATTCAGCAGAAATTGGCCTTCCAAGAATTGGTCCTTTCCAGACACAGAGAGATTTCAGAGAGGCAAGAACAGGCGTGCCAGAGGTAGAGGGCAAGCTAGAGGCTCCTACAGAGGACGTCAATGGCAGCCTCCCAACCAGAGAGGTAGTGCAGGACCTTCAACTGCTGCACAAGGACAGACTCAATGACTCTACTTTGACACCACCAACCAGGGCTCAATTGGAAGCACCTTTGGGCGGAAAGCTTTCTTTATTCTCAGAAAATTGGCACAGTATTACAAGGGACAAATGGACACTACAAATAATAGACAAAGGATACAGGTTCCATTTCCACACATTACCAAAAAGAAAAGGCATGCCAGACCTGCCACCGAATTAAAGGGCAGAGGCTTTGAAACAAATCTCCAACTTAATGCAAATGAAAGCGATAGAAAAGGTTCCTCTCGCAGAACAAGGCCAAGGATTTTATTCCAGACTATTCCTTGTTCCAAGAAAAGAAAAGCAATGGAGGCCTATTCTCGACTTGTCCGCACTGAGTACTTATCTCATTGTGCCAAAATTCAAAATGCTGACTCTACAGCAACTCCTTCCCATGCTGGGCAAGGGGTCTTGGCTGGTAACTCTGGACCTCAAGGAGGCATACCTGCATGTCCCTATCGGACAAAGTTGCAGAAGACACCTCAGATTTCTTGCAGGTTCAGAGCATTATCAATTCTCAGCATTGCCCTTTGGCTTATCTACTGCGCCCAGAGTATTCACGAAATGCCTGGCATCAGTAATTGCACACTGCAGACTTCAGGGGATTCAAATATACCCATATCTGGACGACTGCCTTATACAAGTGGACAGCCAACAAACTTTGGTAAAACACTTGAATTATGCCATCCACCTACTTCAGGCCTTGGGATATACAGTCAACACTCACAAGTCAAGACTTGTTCCATCCCAAAGAATAACTTTTCTGGGTGCGAATCTAGACACAACCACCCAAATGGCTTTCCTCACAGAAGAAAAACAAAGTCAACTACCGGATTACTTCAAAATTCTGTCAAGACAAACTCAGCTGACTGCAAGGAAATCCTGCAGGCCCTGGGTTACATGGCTTCTTGCATTCTTCTGATTCCACAAGCAAGGCTGCATATGAGGAAACTACTTGCATTCTTCTGATTCCACAAGCAAGGCTGCATATGAGGAAACTACAATGGTACCTAAGGGGTTTATGGACTCAGCACAGTCACAGCTTGGAAACTGTGATACCACTCATTCCATGCCTTCAAAAGGAATTTCTGTGGTGGGCTCAAGCAAGCCAGTCAAACAGGGGTCTGCCCTTCAGCAAACCAATAGCCAGCCAAACCATTACAACGGACGCTTCAGACCACGGATGGGGAGCGCACATGGAGGGCAGATGCATTCAAGGACTATGGTCACAAAAAGAGCTACGCATACACATAAACCAAGAGGAAATGCTGACAGTGATACATGCAATCGAGGCCTTCAAACTCTTTCTGCATCAAGGCCACCTGCTAATAAGGACAGACAACACCACAGTTATGTGGTACATAAACAAGCAAGGAGGCACCCATTCCTACCCTCTTTGCAGGCTGGCAATGAATCTATGGGAACTTTCCTTGAAACTCAATATAGAGCTGCAATCCCAGTTTGTGCCAGGAAAGGACAATATACTGGCGGACAACTTAAGCAGAAACATCATGGATGCACACGAATGGATGCTGCACCCAGACATCTTCCTTCAGATAACACAATCATGGGGGAGGCCAGACATAGATCTCTTTGCCTCCCCCCACAATCATCACCTGAATAAATTCTGCTCAAGGACATACCACCTACAAGCATGGAAAGTGGACGCCCTCTCTTTCAGCTGGAGAACTCTAACAGTGTATGCATTTCCACCTCTTCCATTAATGACCAAGGTCTTACTGAAGATCAGGACAGAGCAGCCAAAAGTGATTCTGATAGCTCCGGACTGGCCAAGACAGCATTGGTACCCACTGTTAAAGAGCATGTCACGCACGAAACCATGGCCTCTTCCACAATGGCCACTTCTGACACAGCACAATTACAAAACTCTGCATTCCAACCTGAAAACCTTGCAACTAACAGCCTGGAAAATACCTTGATTCCTCCCCAGGATAAATTATCCAACAGAGTGAAGGATATCATCAGGGAAGCTCGCCGGCCTTCCACAAGAAAGGCATATTCAGCAAAATGGAAAAAGATTTCACACTTGGAGCACCACAAAGGGCCTAGATGCGAAAGTGATGAGCATGGCACATATCCTGGAATACTTGGCAGAAATGCTCCACAATGGCCTGTCTTACTCTTCCATTAAAATTCATGCTTCAGCAATTTCAGCAGAGTACAATACTGATCCACCTGTCTTCTCTCATCCTCTCCTAAGACAGTTTCTAAGAGGAATTAAAAACATCAATCCTCCAAGGAAACCACCAGTGCCTACTTGGGACCTTAACTTCGTGTTGGAAAAACTAACACTGCCTCCCTTCGAACCAGCAGCATCTGCAGAACTACAGTTCCTGTCTTGGAAGACTCCCTTCCTTCTGGCCATAACCTCAGCAAGAAGAGTATCTGAGTTACAGGCCCTCATGGCAGTACAGCCATTTCTTATTTTTCATCAGGACAGAGTCTCATTGAGAACCAATCCTTCATTTATGCCAAAGGTGGTATCCAGGGTCTCATTAAACCAAGCTATTCACCTGCCTACCTTCTTTCCAAATCCACAAAACAAAGGGGAAAAGCTTCTGCACACCCTGGACATACACAGGCAGTTGCGCTACTACTTGGACAGAACTAAAAGTTACAGAAAAACTGACCAGCTGTTTGTAGCATATGCTGCTGGTGCACAAGGAAAAGCAATTTCCACATGGACAATTTCAAAATGGATGGGGAATTGCATTTGTTTTTGTTACTCCTTTCATGGAAAAACTGTGCCACCTAACATTAGACCTCATTCCACCAGAGCCATAGCCACCTCCACAGCCTTCTTAAGAGGGGTGGCTACCAAGGACATTTTAGAAGCTGCTACATGGAGCTTCGTGCATACATTTTCCAAGCATTACAACTTACCTTTATATTCCAGATCCAGAGCAGGCTTTGCTAAGGCAGTCCTGCAGGGCATTTTAGCTACACCATCCTTTACATAGATCCTCCACCCCCAGATTGGCTATGGTATTCTACCCATATGTGATGACTGCAGATGCATCCTTGAAGGACATAGTACAGTTTTGTACCTACCATAAATGTAGATGTCCGATAGGTATGCATCTGCAGTCAGGTTTACCCTCCCTCCTTCTCCTCTGTGGTTTTGATTGGGTACTTTTCCCTCTCATAGCTAGCTGGGGTTATCTATTATGGTGTATTTGTTTGATATATATATATATATATATATATATATATATATATATATATATATATATATGCATATATATTTCTGTGCATTTTTGGAATTTATTGCATTTTCTCCAAATTTAGCCTTCCTTAGAGGGCACCTGGCATCTGGGGCAAGAAAAACTGAGGAAGATGGCGTCGGCTGACGCTTTTGTACCCCAGGCGCTCTGACGTCGGGGAGAGGGCGACATCAGCCGACGCCGGACTGCAGATGCATACCTATCGGACATCTACATTTATGGTAGGTACAAAACTGTACTTTCTAGTGCGTGTGTGTTTGTAGTGTGTTAGGCACTAGTTGCTTATTTCCTTGTTAACCTGTTATAGTGTCATTATGTCTAAGGATACTAAGGTCTCAGGTTTCAAGAAGTGTGACTTGTGCTGTCAGATGATGTCTCTGACAGGCGGTCACACTTCTTGTGTGTATTGTTTGGGCCCCCTACACCTGCAAGGACTCTTGTTCGGTCTGTCATGCCTTCAGTCCAAGAGTCCTGCAGGAGCGTAGGAACAAACTTATTTTGAGGGGCTTACTTAAGCCTGAAGGGTCCCCAACTAAGCCTTCATCGGGTAAACCCTCCAAGCCCGCCAAAACGTCGGCTCCCTGTTTGGAGCCATCGCCAAGCAGAGCTACCACCTCCTCGTCTGTTCCGACTGGAACCGACACTTTGAGATCTCAGTCGGCTCCTGTTGTAGTGTCGGAGCCTTCTCTGAGCCGAAAACGCTCGAGATCTCCCTCTTTGGAGTCTGCTCGTTCGGCTCCGAGATCTCCGTTACTGCAGTCAGAGCGGAGCCATAGGTCACATTCCTCTCAGTCTTCCAGGCTTTCTGATCACGACCTCGAGAGGGTAGTCAGTAGACTCCTAAAGTCGCAGGCACTTGCCCAAATGTTGTCTAGTCCTTCTCAACAGACTGCGGCTATCCCTGCATCTTCAACAATTCCTCCTCCGACTCTTACATTATGTTCGGAGCCGGAGCTCGTTGGGGCTCGAATCATTGGTATGTCGGAGCCGATACCACACATTTCAGATCCTTCGTCTGCTCCGATCTGTTCATTGGTTCCGTCTGTGGAGAGATCCGGGCGTCGAGACTCCCTCGTCTGCTCCGAGGGGGCGAGTGGCATCGGACCCTTGTCCGACCCCATTCTCCCTCTCGGTGCCTCGGCGCAGGTGAGCTCGGCCCCGACATCGGCCTCTGAGCCATCACTCTCTGTGCCGGGAGGGGTTCTCATCTCTAAGGAGCGGGGACCTTCCTCTCTGCCCAATAGGGACGCCTTCAAGGTCATGAGGAGTGTACTGACTCCTGGGTCGGACACACGATCGGCTCCTTCGGCTCCTCCCCCCATGGTGCCTACGTCGATCTCTGTTCACCCTCCTGACTCCAAGCGTGGAGAACAGATGCTCCAGGTAGCCCCATTTGGTGTGTCTTCCTCTTCCGAGGCCTCCCCTGATCATTCAGAGGAGCCCCCTCGGAAGAGAAAATGTAAGAGGAAACATGTTGACTCCCCCGAGTCAGTCACCTCAGACACCAATTTGGAGGATTCGGAAGGGTTCCCAAGGTCCCCCTCTGAGGATGTCTCCTTTTCAGACATCCTTGAGATCCTTAGGCAGAGGGGGAACTGGACTGCCCTTAACCCGTCCGAGGACGAGTCGGTGTACCTGGACGCGTTTGGTTCTCGCCCCTCCACCTTCTGGGTGTCTCCGCCTTTCGACCCACTCATGGAAGTGGTGGCTCCGAAGGCGTGAACGGCCCCGGACACAGTGGAACCAACTCCCTGTAGGCCCACAAAGTTTATTATAGCCCCATCTGACAAACAGTTTCTTACAAAGGGTGTCCCTGTTGATGCCATGGTGGTTGCAGCAGCCACTAAGAAGGAGTTGGCTGATCCTTCTGTCCCTGTCCATCCACCTAATAAAGAATCTAAGACAATGGACAAGTACGGGAAGCGGATGTTTTCTTCAGCAACCTTTTCCATGCGGTCGCTGAACTACCTGTGCAATTTCACGTGCCCTCAAAGGGATATCCTTAAGGAATTGGGTGATACCCTTCAGGATCCATCTGCTGCGGGTTCTCAGGAAAAGATCAACTCCCAGCTGGCAACCCTTAACTCCACTGTTAACTCCTCCATGCGGCTCATTTCTTATGCGGCCGATGGGGCGAGTTGAGCCGCAGGCACAGGTGTAGCTTTGAGATGACATGCCTGGATGCGGTTGTGCAACTTTGCTGACCCCTTTAAGGTGTCCTTCATCAACAGCCCCTTCGATGGTTCGGCTTTGTTTGGACCACTGGTGGAGGATACACTTACCAGGTGCGAGCAGGAAGGCAAGACTCTCTCTGCCGTGGGAGTCTGTTTTTCTACTCCATCTAGACCATACCCGAAAGGTCAGAAGGGTGGAAAAATGTGGTTTCGCAAACCCCAGGGGAGTCATGCCTGATGCACGTGGCGAGTTTCCCTCCAGAGGCAGAGGTGGGAACAGTAATAGACGCTGCCCGAGGGGCAGAGGGGGTCCGCAGAATCAGGGTAGCAGGGAATCTTTCTCTGACAAACCCTAGCAGCACCCCTGAGGGGGCTGCCCGATTGTCCACCTTTGGAGGGAGTCGGGGGAAGGTTGTCACTGTACCCAGAAGCCTGGCAACTCCTCACACAAGACAAATTGGTACAGTCTATCATATCTGAGGGTTACAAAATTCCCTTAGTCCACACCCCTGTACAAAGAAACATATCCCTTCCAGATGTCCCACCTGCGCTAAGGGATCAAGCAGTACTAGAAATTTCAAAACTGCTAAAAAAAGAGAGCCAGCCAGGCCCAACAAGACCAGCAAGGATCCGGAATTTACTCTCTTTGGTACCGAAAAAGACAGGGGACTGGGGTCCCATTCTGGATCTCAGCAGACTGACCAGGTCTATCCAAAGACCAAAGTTCCGGATGGTCACGCTTCAGTCCATTCTGCCCTTTTTGGGTCAGGACAATTGGATGTGCTCTATAGACCTTCAGGATGCGTACTACCATATCAAAATGAACAGGCGCTCCAGAAGGTTTCTCCGCTTCTGGCTGGGAGCCAGTCAATATCAATTCAGAGCCCTGCCCTTTGGTCTCACCACAGCCCCCAGGGTGTTCACCAAATGCATGGCAGTGGCTATGGCTCACCTGAGACGATGGGAATTCCAGGTGTTTCCATATCTCGACGACTGGCTTCTTACTGCTTCCATCAGGCATCAACTTCTGCGAGCCAGGGACTATACCATTCAGACTTGCTCCGAGCTAGGTATATCAATAAATTTCGAAAAGTCTGCATTGTCGTCTTGTCAATCTATAACATTTATAGGTGCAGAAATAAATACAAAAGATCTGTCTGCAAAACTTCCTCCAGACAGAGTATCAGACATTCGCCGACATGTGCAAGTGCTACTAAAGTGCAAGACGATTCAGGCCAGATTTGTGCTAAAAACATTATGGCGGCAGCAATCATTCTAGTCCCCCTGGCTCGTTTCCACTTGCAGATCCTTCAGTGGATTTTTTTTACCCAATGGTCCTTTCAACAGCTCACAGTGACCCACAGAATAATGATCACTCAAACATGCAAAGACCATCTGGCTTGGTGGATGGTCTCCCCTACAGATGTTCGTGTTTCACTGTTGCAGTCATCACTGTAGGGTTCTTCCTGCCGGCAGGCAACCCTCGGTCAGCAAGAATCCCAAAGTCTGTTCTCCAGTCTTTCTTGCCGTGCGGTGGAAGCAGTTCGCAAGTGCCGGTCGGCTGACTCCTGATATTTTTCGTGCTTCATTCCGAAGACTTTCTTCTTCACAAAGCTAAGTACCCCGTTGGGGAAACATTTTTCTTGCTCCAGTCCGATGTCAGAAAAAGTTAATTGCAGTTCTTGTGGGAAGCAAATACCTCAAGGATTTCCACTCTTACTGTATTCCTTGCTTAGGCCCTGACCACAACGTAGCTAGTTGTCGGTTTTGTGCTAGATTTAACCAACGTACTATTAAGTGGAGATACGATTTTGCTTTTCACTACTTTGGCAGATGATTTAATTACAATATGTCGTCTGACTCGCTTCCGACTACCAGAGTTCACAAACGACGCAAAGATAAGGACAAGTTACATAAGGGTTTATACTTTTCCTCCATAAAAATACATGCCTCAGCTATCTCTGCACATTACAATACAGATCCTCCAATCTTTTCGCATCCACTACTGAAACAATATCTCAGAGGAGCAAAGAATTTAAGGCCCCTCTAGGACACCACCTATACCTGCCTGGGACCTCAACTATGTTCTAGAAAAACTTACTCTGCCTCCTTTTGAGCCTGCTGCCACATCTGATATTAAGTTTTTATCATGGAAGACAGCTATCCTACTGGCTTTGACATCAGCCAGGAGAGTCTCGGAGTTACAAGCTCTCATGGCTGTGGAACCTTAATTATTTTTCATCAAGACAGGGTCTCTTTAAGGACTAATCCTACTTTAATGCCAAATGTGGTTTCTAAAGTGGCTTTAAATCAAACTATTCACCTGCCAACCTTTTTCACTAATCCACAAAATAAGGAGGAAGGGATCTTGCATTTCTTGGACGTGCACAGGCAGCTTCGTTTTTACCTGGACAGAACCAAGGATATCAGGAAAACAGAGCAATTGTTTGTTTCTTATGCAGCAAATTCCCAAGGCAAAGCTATTTCAAAACAGACCATTTCTAAATGGATTGCTCATGGAATCAAATTTTGTTACTCTCCTAATGGAAAGCAAATTCCAGGAAAAATTAGGACTCACTCTACCAGAGCTGCTGCTACTTCAGCTGCCTTTCTCAGGGGAGTACCTACCAAAGATATTTTAGAAGCTGCAACTTGGAGTTCAGTGCATACTTTCTCTAAGCACTATAATCTCCCTCTTTATTCTAAGACTAGGGTAGACTTTGCTTCTGCAGTCTTGCAGGGCCTTCTAGCCGCCCCTTCTACTCTATAACCACCTCCCTTTATCTCAGCTTTGGGATTCAACCCTACAGTGATGACTGCAACAGTGAAACACGATTTACAAAGTACAGTTGTGTACACTTACCATAAATGTAGATGTTAGAGTGTCTTCACTGTTGCAGTCTGGGTTACCCACCCTCCTGTCCCCTCTTATACTTGTATTAATGTGGTTTCCTACTTCACCCTTCTTCTGAGGTGTATTTGCTACAGGGTATGGGGTCTGTTGTATGTTACTTTTTTGCCTTACTATTAGCCTTCATTTTTGGGCACCTGACATCTGGGGCAAGAAAAACTGGAGAACATGGCGTCGGCTGGCAGCTTTGCACTCCTGGCGCTCTGACGTCAGGGAGCATGACTGAACAGCCGACGCCGGACCCAGACTTTGGGATTCTGGCCGACCGAGGGCTGCCTGCCGGCAGGAAGAACCCTACAGTGATGACTGCAACAGTGAAGACACTCGAACATCTACATTTATGGTAAGTGTACACAACTGTACTTTCTCCAGGGCAGACCGTTTGTTCTTCCTTCTCCTGTTGCCACGGTGACCATGGATGCCTCCCTGATCGGGTGGGGGGGCATTTTCAGGGCAGGACTGTCCAGGGCACTTGGCAACCCCTAGAATACCACCTGTATATAAACGGCTTGGAGACTAGAGCGGTACTTTTAGCGTTGCAAGCTCTTCAGGACTCTCTACCTATCGGGACTATTGCAATTCAAACAGACAATTTGTCTGTAGTGTGGAACATCAACAAGCAGGACGGAACCAGATCCTACCCCTTATGTCGAGAAGCACTCAGACTCTGGCAGTGGGCGATCTCTTCCCAACGGTTTCTGATAGCAACATACATCTCCGGGAAGTCCAACATCATAGCAGACAGGCTGAGCAGAGCCATTCTCATGCCTCCCGAGTGGTCTCTCAGTAGCAGACAAGATTTTCCGCAGATGGGGTCAACCTTGCTGCGACCTTTTCGCAACCCCTCTCAATAGCAAGTGCGAAGACTTCTTCACTCTATTCCCCCTCCCCGGCCATTCCCCCAGAGACACTCTAGTCCACGATTGGCCCCGGGGTCTTCTGTATGCATTCCCTCTTTTTCCTTTAATTCCCAAACTGATTCAGAAAGCGACTACTTTGGGTTCCAGGATGATCCTCATTGCCCCTTTCTGGCCTCGACAAATTTGGTTCCTGTTCCTGCATCATCATCTGTTGGTGCAACCCTGGAGTCTGGAACCAGTGCCAGACCTGTTGGTCCATCAATCTGGCTGGCTGCACCAATCCCTTCAGTCTCTCAACCTCACAGCTTGGTTACTCCACTTCCAACCTTAGCCAGGCTTCCACAGATTTCTCAGCCAGTATGTGAAATCATCCTTTCTTCGCATAAATCTACTACCAGAAAAACCTATGCTAGTAAGTGGAAACGTTTCTCCTGCTGGGCAGAGACCAGGAATATAGATCCTTTTACAGCCCCTGTCCACACTGTTCTGGATTTTTTGGCAGAACTTTTTTGAGCAGGTTCCTCGTCTGCCACCATTAGGGTCCAATTGGTTGCTATCGCTAATTTCCACACTGGCCTGTCAGAAACCAGCATCATGTCCTACAAACTTTGTAAGGCCTTTCTTAAAGGGACTATTTTACTTAGGCCCCCGGTTAGAGATCCCCTGCTTCCGTGGGATTTAAACCTGATATTAACTCCTTGATTCTCCCTCCCTTTGAACCTGCGGCCTCCTGTTCTTTAAAATTACTCTCCTGTAAGACTCTCTTCTTAGTAGCTATCACCTCAGCTAGAAGAGTGTCGGAACTTCAAGCCCTCTGCATTCGTCCTCCCTATCTTGTTTTTCACAAGGATAGAGTCTCACTTAGAACGAACCCTTCCTTTTTACCCAAGGTTCCTTCTGAGACTAACCTGAATCAGGCTATTGAGCTTCCTGTCTTTTTTTCCTAACTATTCAAACAGAGCTGAACAAAAGCTGCACTTTTTGGATGTTCACAGGCAATTACATTTTTATTTGGATAGGACAAAACAAATTAGAAAGTCAGACCAACTCTTCCTGTCTTATGCTGTGGACAAGCAGGGCTTGCCAGATTCTAAAGTATCTTTATCCAGATGGGTGGCTTCAATCATATCCTTCATTTACCATTTAAGACGCACAGAACTCCCCGTAAAACCAAAAGCTTATTCCACCAGAGCGTTAGCCATGTCGGTAGCTTTTCAAGCAAGGCTCCCAATGGAATCTATTTGTGCTGCAGTCACGTGGGCCACTCCTCATACCTTTATTTCTCATTACAAGTTGGATATGGCCTCCAGGAATCGGGCTGAGTTTGGTTCCACTGTGCTCAAGAGTCTGTTCCGATGAGCCACCCAGGACTAAGGTGCTAGGGACGCTGTCCCATCCAGCAAGAATGAAGGCGAGATTGACAGCTTAACATTAAGAAGTTATGTACCTACCATAGCGTTCCATGTTAGTTGTCTTCTTCTCGCCTTCTTTCTTGCGTCCCGCCCGCCATCCCCCTACCCTGGACATACTGAGAAGAATCCTTCTGAGGCCGTATTCCTCCACTGGACTATTCCTAGGTTATGTCCCCCTCTGTTACCACTGTAGATAATCCTTATAGTTGGCACAGGTGTCTTGGACGCCTAGCATTGTGGGATATAGGGAGGGCCTTGAGCCGGTAAATAGCTCTCGAGCTTTGGTATAGGCCGAGTCGGAGCCGAGGATTGGCTCCGAACCCATCCAGCAAGAAAGAAGGCGAGAAGAAAACAACTAACATGGAACGTTATGGTAGGTACATAACTTCTTATTTCCTCTGATGACCAGGATTTACCCTTTATCTATCTATCTATCTATCTATCTATCTATCTATCTATCTATCTATCTATCTATCTGTGAGGATTCTGATGCAGAGGACTCTATTCCCTCTGCTTCCCCTCCAGAGGATTTATCTTTTGGTGAAACCTTGCATACTCTTGGGGAGCATTTTCGCTGGGAAAGCCAGGATTGCTTTGACTCTAAAAAGAGACTTAGGGATTTCTTACTCCTGCCCCAACATAGGTCTTTAGCTGTCTCCCCTGTACTGGACATTGTTGATGATGTCTTTTCGGAATCTAGCTTGGCCCCTGACTCTCTATCTCCTGCTTCCAGAAAACCTGATAGATATTACAAGGTTCCTGACTCTCACAAGTTCCTTTTTAAAAATCCTACTGCGGATACAGAGACCATTTCACAGGGACCCAAGGGCATTAAGGCTACTACTGCCAAAAATCCTACCATCTCTGATAGAGATTCCAGGGCACTGGTAAGAAGGTATAAACTTCAGCAACTTTGGCCGTTAGGGCCTTAAACTGCCAGTTTCATATGTTAAAGTATCAGCAGCATATTATTGTATTGCTTAAACAGAAAATGATGTTGATTCCTGACTGTGCTGAAAATAAATATTTACAGGATTCAATGCATTCTTCTGAACAAGTTGGAAAACATACTTTGCAATGTGGTTTTGATTCTCTGCTGTCACTGGGTCTATACTTAGAAGGCATGCTTGGCTTAAGGAGCAATCTTTGCCAGATCATGTTAAAGCTAAATTGCTGGATGATCCTTTAAACCAAGCCCACCTGTTTGGCAACAAAGCAGAAGTAGTACCTAAAAAGATGGAGGGAAAAGCTAAATCTATGCAAACTGTTAAATATTTCATACAAGTACAGCCTCCCAGATTTAGTAGACATTGGCCCTCTAAAAATGAGTCCTTTCCTGCCTCTTCCAGGCCTTCTCAGTCCAAACCCAGAACCAGCAGAACACCCAGGCTTCAGTCACAAGGTACTCACAGGGCTAAGCAGTGGGGGGCTCCCACTTCCAAAGCAGGGAGTGGTAAGACTCCCCCCTATGGTAAACTGTCTCAATGACTTAACTTTAAATCTTCCAAGCCCTGCACAACTGACTGTTCCCTTAGGGGGAAAGATTGCCCAGCAGGCAAAAAATTGGGAACGCGTTACCCAGGACAAGTGGGTTTGAAATATAGTTTCCCAAGGATACTGATTCCACTTTCACTCCTTACCAACCCCAAACAGTTGGCCAGACCTATCCCCAAATCAGTAGGCAGAGGCACAAAAGCAAATTCTCGCTCTCTTAAGCATCAGGGCTATTCAACCGGTTCCAGAAGAGGAATGGGAACAAGGTTTCTACTCAAGACTTTTCCTGGTGCCCAGAAAAGACAACTCCTGACATCCTATACTGGACCTGTCTATCCTAAACACTTTTTTGGCGATTCCAAAATTCAGGATGCTAACTTTTCTTCAGCTGCTTCCTATGCTAGGCAAAGATGCCTGGTTGGCAACACTGGATTTAAAGGAAGCTTACCTGCACATCCCAATAAGGGAACCTTGCAGGAGATACCTATGCTTCAAAGAGGGCTACATGCACTATCAGTTCTCTCCACTGCCCTTTGGCTTATCTACTGCGCTCAGGGTATTCACAAAGTGCCTAGCTGCAGTCATTGCATTTTGCAGGCAAAGAAATATCCAAATATATCCATTCCTGGACGATTGTCTAATTCAGGCAGAAAACCATGACATACTATTGAATCATCTGACGTTTGTACAGAAATTGCTAACTTCTCTGGGGTACACTATAAATGAAAAGAAATCACATCTTGTACCCTGCCAACAAATTGTATTCCTGTGAGCAAGCTTAAATACAACTTCCCAGATGGCTTTTCTCAGGCCAGACAAGCAAGTTCATTTGACAGACTACTTCAAACTGCTGGCCACAAAGACCCAGCTATCTGCAAGGAAAATATTGCAAGCCCTGGGGTTCATGAGCTCCTGCATTCTACTAATTCCATATGCAAGACTGCATATGAGGCAACTACAATGGTATCTAAAAGCCCATGGTGTCAACATTCTCAGGATCTAGAAGCAATGATTTATATCATTCCTTGTCTACAGAGTTCCTTTGGTGGGTAGATGCCTGTCACCAAAGCAAGAGACTGCCATTTACTCTGCCCCTGCTGCACAAACCCTAACAGCAGACGCATCAGACTATGCATGTGAGGCTCACTTGGCAGGGAAGTGCATTCAGGGCAAATGGAACCCAAGTCAAATGCACCTGCACATCAATCAGAAAGAAATGTTAGCTGTACAGAATTCTCTGACAGCCTTAAAGGACCACATCCTTCCAGGGCAATTAATGGTAAAGATGGACAACACCACTGTTATGTGGTGTATAAACAACTAGGGGGGAACCCACTCATACCCTCTCTGCATGCAGACTAGCCATGGCTCTGTGGAAAATAGCCTTGAGCTACCAAGTGCACCTACAGGCTCAATTTCTGCCAGGAAAGCTAAACACACTGGCAGACTACCTAAGCAGAAATCTCATGGACCCACATGAGTGGAAACTGGAACCAAAGATGTTCTGCATGATGAGAAACAAATGGGGGAGCCCAGATATAGACCTGTTTGCCTCCCCCCAGAACTACCAATTGGAAAAATTCTGCTCAAGGACTCCCCACAAACAAGCTTGGAAAGTGGATGCCCTGGCCTTCACCTGGAAAAACCTATCAGTTTATGCCTTTCCCCCTCTGCCTCTCCTCTCCAAGGTAGTACTAAAGATCAAACAGGACAAACAATGGATGATACTGTGATGGCACCAGACTGGCCACACCAACACTGGTACCCCCTTTTGCCCAGTGTGTCACTACTGGCACCATGGCACCTGCCTCAGACCCTTGTCCTGCTGTCCCAGCAGGGAGGGCAAGATTCTGCACCCACAGCTACAAACCCTGATCCTGGCAACCTGGCTAATTACCTAATCTCTCCGATACCATCCCTCAATAAGCAAGTGTTGGATGTCATTCTGGAGGCAAGGAGGCCTAGTACTAGAAAATCCTATGTTGAAAAATGGAAAAGATTCTGTTCCTGGAACCAAGCTCAGGGGATGGGGCACAGCAACGCCCAATTTACCTCAGATTCTTCAATACCTAACTGAGATGCTGCACAAGGGACTTTACTTTTCCTCCATCAAAATTCATGCCTCAGCCATTTCAGTTCATTACAACACAGAACCACCCCTCTTCTCTCATCCACTGCTTAAGCAGTTCCTCAGAGGGGCCAAGAACTTAAGATCACCCAGGACAGCCCCTACTCCTGCCTGAGACCTTAACTTTGTATTGGAAAAACTCACTCTACCTCCTTTTGAGCCAGCTGCAAATGCAGAGTTGAAATTCCTTTCTTTGAAAACAGCCTTCCTTTTAGCCATCACTTCAGCTAGAAGGGTGTCTGAATTACAGGCCCTCATGGCAGTGGAGCCTTTCATCATTTTTCATGCGGACAGGGTGTCCCAGAGGGCCAATCCCTCCTTCATGCCCAAGGTGGTATCCAGTGTGGCCCTTAATCAGTCCATTCATTTGCCAACCTTCTTTTCTAATCCACAGAACAAAGGGGAGCGAATACTGTACTCCTTAGATGTGCACAGACAACTTAGATTTTATCTGGACAGGACTAACCCTCTTAGGAAATCTGAACAACTGCTGGTTGCATTTGCTGCAGGGGCAGAGGGGAAGGCAATTTCAAAGCAAACCATTTCTAAATGGATAGGCCATTGCATTAATTTCTGCTATAAGCACCATGGAAAACCTACCCCTCAGGGGATTAGACCACATTCAACCAGGGCTGCATCTACCTCTACAGCCTTTCTTGGAGGTGTCCCTACCAGGGACATACTAGAAGCTGCTACCTGGAGTTCTGTACATACCTTCACCAAGCATTGCCATTTCCAGATATTCTCTAAATCCAGAGCTGGCTTTGCCACTGCAGTCTTGCAGGGCCTGATAGCTGGTCCTAATGCAGTCTAATTGTCTCCTCCCATCCTTAGCTTTGGGAATCTACCCAAATGTGAAGACTGCAACAGTGAAACACGAAGAACATAGTACAGTTGTGTACACATACCATAAATGTAGGTGTTTGAATGTATTCACTGCTGCAGTCCTAGTTACCCTCCCTCCAACCCCCTGACTTCTATTGGCTATACCTCTATTCTTGCTTACAATGTTTAAAAGCTTTTTGGTGTATTTGCTTTTTTGTTGGAGGTGTAACCTTATATATGTATAATTTCTTCCCATTATGGGGGCACCTGACATCTGGGGCAAGAACAACTGATTTAATGGCATTGGCTGCATGCTTTATACCCCTGACTACCTGACGTCATGGAAGATAAGACAACACCCGACGCAGGATCCAAGACTTTGTTAATCAGGCCGACTGAGGACGACTGCAACAGTGAGTACACTCTAACATCTACATTTATGCTAAGTGTACACAACTGTACTTTTCTGACACCCTGTTTGGTATTATAAGTGTTTGCATGCGAGAGCCTTGCCTTATAGGTTCATACGTTCATAGATTATTACTAGGCTAACTGCCGTTGTGGGTCATTTTAAGCATAGCCAACTACCTCATGTGAAAATCAAACCCTGCACCTAGTGTTTGCAAGGTAAACACCTTAACCATTATGCCAACCTCCTGCCCCCTTCAGTGACATAATGTAACTACATCTCTCTCATACTGCATCAGTTTGTTTAAAAATTTGGTGGGTGTCCATAAACATGGAGACAATTGCTACATTGCCTTATGATGCCCATGTCCACAAACTGGCTGCAGCAGTAGTAGGAATGGGCATATCCATGTTTACAGATCCTTATTTGTACAAGTAGGTGGTACAAAAGTGTTTATAACTGGCTAGCTTGGTTAAGAATCAAGGCTAAGACTAATTTTGTGGAACTGTGCTCCGTCATATGCAAACTAGCTGCTTTTGTGCAACTATGTACTGAGGAAATGTCAGAAGTACTTTTGCCAAGTGTTGTGCAAACATAACACCTACATACAGGCTCAGCAGGCTCAGAAAAACAGTAAACAAGCAATAACAATTTTATGCTAATCACAGTATGCAAACTCTAAGGTTTCCTCAATGATTTTCAGCACAGAATGAGATGGGGTACTCACCACTGCCACTAAACTACAGACCTCACCCTTCTAACTGTAAGCCTTTGAAAGAGCCTAAAAGTGCAGTAAATAATCAACTCTCCCACACCTAGCCCAAGTGGAATTTTAGACTTCCTTACAAATGAAAAGTTCCTGCCTAGACAGCCTTCACCTGAGCTAAATTTTTCAGCAGTAGATCTGATACATTGCCAAGGTAAGTAAATAAAAAAATAATTTATTAAAGCAAAGTAAGCACTTTCATGACTATGTCGCTTCATCAGACCATTAAAATAATAAAACAGTTTGTAATTTAAATACAGTAAACAAATAACCTATTGAGAAATATGTAAAGACCTTATTGTCTAATAACACAAAATGTTCTAAATGAAAAAAGATGAAACCTACAACTTTTTTCTTTTGTCATTTAGTAGAATTTTTGCTTTTAGACAATAAAGGTCTTTGTGTATTTCTCAACAGGTTGTTTATTTGTTTTGCTTCCATCTTAGTTACTGGAGCTTTTATTTTATTCCTGCAATTATGTAAGCTGTTCCTTTTTTTGTTTTATATTCTTATGCTTTTGTAATGTTACTGTGTGCATTGTAAATGTTGGTTTAGACTTTTCAGCTGAATGGCTTTTATTTATTTTTACACATACTGATAGGGTAGTTTTTCTAGTGTGGATAGGTGTCTCTCTGATAGTTTGGATATATGATTGGTTCAAAAAGACGACATCCTGATTTGGAAGACATATTGTCTATGCATTTAGATAGGCAGAGTCCTTTTCTTGAAATGTTTTAATAGGTTGTTATGTTTCTTGATTTTGATAAGTGAGCATATGTTTAACCTAATATGCTATTGGTTTACTTCGATACTCTGTCAATGTATTTATTCAGATGAAGC